>NC_091126.1:41240748-41605748 GCF_040183065.1 Periplaneta americana | reverse complement strand
GACATTATTAATATTGAAGATGGTGTGAGATTTTTATAATTTCAAAGTTGTACAAAAGCCAACTTTTAGGAGCTTTGAAACGTTGTTTTTCGCAGTTTTGCACCATGTCGTAGCTGCTGATACATCCAACGATTCATAGTTCGCAATACAAGTGAATCGTTAATGCATAAATAATAACAAAATATTCGTCATATATACGTTGGATTAGCGGTGTGTTCGTTATGATATTTAAATCGGTGGAGGAGGGACAAAGCTGTCGAAATGATATGCGAGAGGGTTAGAACCTAGCTATAATATTGATGAACAATGCGCTTGTTTTAGTATCTGCTGTTCGATAGGAAATGTTGGTGTCATGAAAATTCGGTATTATCCAATGAATATGGCGATAAATATAATGATTCTCTGAATACTAATTATTTATTTACCATAACGAATAGGAGTTTCCTTCATAGTTTTCCTTATCAAACGTAGGCCTTACCCAAACACAGTCAGATATAGTTAATCCCATTTTATCACACATCCCATGGCTTGCTCTGTTAAATTATATGACGTGTGGCCATAGGAACAGGATATTATTAATATTAATGTAAAAAATCTCTCCACGATTTTTAATAACCTACTAGATTCTGTTCTCTTTTAGAGACGTATCAATATGAGTTTTCATTACTTGATGTAATACAGTGTAATAAGTATCAGTGCAAAATTTGAATCAAATTGGACTTGTAGTTTCTAAGAAAAGGAACATTGTGTAGTCTAACAAGCTTCAAAACGTTTCATTTGAAGGGGATAAATGATAAATTTAATATACTATATATAGAGTGATTCACGAGGATTTACCGTCCCTTACGGAGCTTATTTCCGAAGACATTCTGAGCGAAGAAGTCATTTAAACATTTGTCCTAATGCCAATACTTTCAGAGTTACACTAAGTTGAAATTGTTTGTAAAATGCCATTATTATTTAGTTTTAAGGCTAAAATAATATTACAGATAAATAATGAACTATCCAGTACTATAATTTCTTTAATTGGCCAGTATTCTGAAGTTAAAAATGTCTTCTGAATTCCATAGTTGTTTCGTACAGAATTTTTTTTTATTTTTAACCAAAAAATTACATTTTCTTACGCATTTATCATAACAATTGTTATAAATCACGCCGCTCTTTTAAATTCTTTAAGACTTTACATTAAGATCCATAATTAAACTGTAAAGAATCAAGTTCCTAAAGTCGTACGTTTTGTAACAATTTTTGTGATAAGTGCATAAGAATGATGCCATTTTTAGTAAAAAATTGAAAAACAAAATCAGTACAAAGCAACTAACAACACACTTTTAGCTTTAGAACACTAGCCAATTAAAGAAATGACACTTTTGAATAGTTCATTCTCTGTCTGTAATATTCTTTTGCCCAATAAAACTAAAGAAAAAAGGTATTTTACAAACAATTTCAAATTAGTGTAACTCTGAAAATTATGAGATTAGGACAACTGTTTACATGACATTTTTTGCTCAGAATGTCTTCAGAAATAAGCTCCGTAAGTGAAGGTAAATCCTCGTGAAACACCCTGTATAATCTAATTAAGAATGAAACAAAAATTTAATTGAATTGAAAGTAAAAATGTTATTTTTGTCTATATTTAAAGATAAAACACACATGTTAGGACAATTATACAGTGTTCATAGATTTGATAAGATACATTAAAGATTTATATTAGAGTTATATGAACACTAACAAATACAATAAAATTATTTAAAAAATTAGTAAAGACATGTTTCGGAGATGCTTCTCCATCTTCAGTGACTATTTACCACGCGGCTTTAGGCCAAGCAACAGCACGGTTCGATCACCTGAACCATCCGTCGTGGTAAATAGTCACTGAAAATGGAGAAGCATCTCCGAAACATGTCTGACTATTACTAATTTCTTTAATAATTTTATTCTATTTATTGGTGTTCATATAACTGTAATATATAATCTTTAATGTATCTTGTTATTTTTGTTGTTTCGATTTTCAACCTCCATTTAATAAATAGTTTCCTGGCCTTACCGGAATTTATAAAGTATATTTTTTGGGAATTAATAGAGATATACCATATCTGACCAGCTACTTGGAACGTAAGTGAGCGAGTGGGAGGGAAGGAAAGAGATGGAGCAACTGAGCAGCTGGGCGTCGAAGTTGCTGCAGGGATACGAGCGAGCTGCAATATTGCAGCTGTCCGCAGATCTGTGGGCGCTTCCCTCGCTCGCTCCTTAGAATTCTCTTTGTTTCGGTTCCAACTTCCGAAATAGTCTTCCTTTCCTTTGAACGGCCCATGTTTGAGCAAGAACTCGTCGTCCTCATTTCTATTCCATAATAAGAAGAAAACATTGAACTGGTCGTTTTAAGTTTATTGAGTATTGAGGTTTTCTTAGATTCATTGTTTGGAGAAACGGTAGCAGTATCAGCAATATGTACATCAATTCCAGTATCAGTTGTTTCTACCTACACAGTTAAAGTTTAATAGTATTAGTTTTATTAGCAGTAGTAACGGAGAGTTCTGTGGTGAGACTAAAACAAATGAGACTTGGGCCCGATTGTAGAAAACTCCCTAGCGAATAGGGATTATAAAGAATGGACACTGAGCGAATTTTCCTGTCTTTTGTTTCTCTGTGCGTCGGCGTTTAGTTACTCATTCAAGCGCTAGAGGTTAGTGTAATCGCGTACACGCTAAGATAATAATTAAGGATAGAGTTGGGACACAGGACCTAAACATCGCCTACCTTATTGCATAATCCAATAACGCTTTGCTTCAAATAAATTCAAGTTAACAGCTTTTCCTTATTTCTCAGTGATAAACTAGTTGTAATAATATTTTTTTTATGTTTCGTATATAATAAATTATATTATAAAATAACATAATGCATTATAAAATTATGTATCAAATTCGTTTGTGTACAATATATAGGCATATGGTTTTACTTCTCAAAAGAGTTTTGTTTTTCCATTTTCAGTGCTATCAAATAATTACATATTTTAATTGTTGATGGGGTCAACGTCTCAACTCTCATTATAAAGGTACTCTAGAGTGTAGGCATTACAGGTAATGACGGAATTATTATTTCATCGGTCCAATTTATTTTAGTATATAATGTACCTACATGTATTAATTGTATGTCTGTTATATTACGCTCTGTCGACTGTTAGCTAGTGTGATGTAAGCGCCAACTCTAGGGGAAAAAGCAGAAATCTCACGCTCAAGCTGGTTTGAAGGTCATTGAAATCAGTCCTGCTATGTACACTTAGCGGCAAAAAGAATGGGCCGGCCGACAATTTCTAAGTTACAGAGACATAACATTGCGCATGCTCGTCTCGTCAAAGCCGTAGTTCACTAGGTAACACATAATTAAACCATTTAAATTTGCTGTATTTTGTTTAAGAGTCTAAAATATGTAATAAAATCGAATGGCGTGTTGATTCTAGATACATCAGGGCCCTTGAAAAGTGAAATAATTGTAAAATTGATAAATACAAAATCAACCGGAGCGAATATGAATAGGAAAACCACGTATTATGCCAAACTGGTATTAACGGTGACAGTAGCGTCAGTCGTTACGGCATTGGTCTATTGAACATGTTGATAATAGTAGCTCAAGGTTCGAATCTCCCCCAAATCTTTTTTTTTTATTAAAAATTTGCCACCATATGTGTCTCGCCAAACTATAATTATGTGGCGATATCTCTTAGAATATGCCCAAATTCAAATAATAAACCTCCCTCTCTCTTTCAAGCAATACGGCTCTCTGTTAATACAACGTTCTGTCTCGTCATTACGCTTGAAGATGGCACAGAAACAATAACTCATTGCTCTGGTTCGCATAGGTTATTCTGCGTATGCTACTCTCCGACAGGACTTCGATTGGAGAAATGTCATTTTCTCCGACGAGGTAATTGTCTCCAATAGCAACGATAGTACTGCCCTAGTTTATTGTATGAATGGCCACCGATACTATGAACGCTTCGTGAGACGAATTATTAACAAGTCGGGTTGCGTGAGGGTCGAGTGTTGGGGGTGGATGTCATACGATGGGGCAGGACTGCTGGAACGCATCCACGGGCGGCTTACGGCAGAAGTCTACGAACACATTTTGGCAAATGTAATAATCCCTTCCGCCCGAAAACGATATCCAGAAGGAACACTTTTCTTCCAGCAGGATAATCATCCGATACACACCGCCAATCGGATTCAAAGATAGTTTACGAGGAGGCGTGATGTCGACCCAGTCGACTGGCCTCCAAATTCACCAGATATGAATCCGATTCAAAATTTGTGGGCTGCAGTCAAAAAGATCCTACGCTCTAATTGGGCAGGACAACCACCCGTTCGGACACCTGAGGAATTGTGGCACAGAGTTCTAGATGCGTGGGAGGAGATGGCCAAGAATTTAGACCTGTTCCATAATCTCGTGGACTCCATGCCGCGCAGAATGAGGGCAGTTGTTGACGCAGGTGGTTTGTGGACGAGATACTAGTCCCCACCATAGGCCTTGGTTTGTTAATATATTAAAAATGGTTTGTTTTTGTTAATTTAATTATTCATTTGTGTTTGAAATGCGTCCGGGTTTTTAGGATGTGAAACATGTATTTTTGCTTATACAAGCCAACGAAGTTTGTTAAAAAATGCCATTTCACATTTAAACTAATAAATAGACCCCGGAGAAAATATTGCTTACAGGGAAACGCGCGATGTAGTACTGTATAGCTAATGTTTATGAACCGAGGGCTCTTGCACGCATCACTGTGCAGGTAGTAGTAGTGCCGGCGTAGCTTAGTACAACGTAGTCAAAAGTAAATGAACACGGATCTTCAGAATTCCGAGACCAAAAGTACGCAAGATAGAAGCACTAAGGAAATACGTTCGTCAATAAAGTGTGTTTTCCATCCACGGTAAGAACTGTTTTGTGAATTGTGTCACGTGAAATTGGCAGCCGACATGGCATGCAACGTTAAGAAGCATATAAATAGCAATACGCATAAACGCGCATGTAAAAGACAACAAAATTTAAGCAAGGTACAGCACGAATCTCCTTCACAATTACTTGAACGATCATTTTACGATGATATGTGTGACGCGTTTATTGCTTAAAATATTCCGTTAAACAAATTAGAAAACGCGAAACCCCGTGGCTTTTCAGAAAAGTACACTGGAATACAAATTCCTAAAGAAGCAACATTGCGGAAGAAGTATGTGCAACATGCATATGAGAAATGTCTGCGTGAAGTGAAGTGTAAATTACAAAATGAGAAGATATGGGTTTTTATAGATGAAAGCATGGACTCCGTTGGACGTCACGTTGCAAATGTGGTTGTGGCTGCCCTTAGTGCGGAATGTTGCTGTAGACCCTACTTCTTAATGAGTGAAGTGTTAGAGAGGGTTAATTATTCCACCATATGTGAACTTTTTGATAGTGCTATGTGTGCAATTCAAAATGTGTTACTATGCTGCTAGCTATATGAATAAATCTGCTAATTTTCTTGAAACACGTTACCCGAAAATGATACACGTTACATGTCTTGCACATGCATGTCATAGTTCATTGCAACGCATCAATACGTAAATAATATTATTACCAGTATGCCAAGTATAATGAAATATTTAGGTCTCTTAATGGGAATAAAATTAGAATTGCACTTTGTAAGCTTCATGGCTAATCACTGGAAACCAGTCAAAAGGACGCACAAATAATGAGACTTTCATGTATTACTTCATTTCTCATGAACCAAACTGTACTACTGCCAACGTCACGCTGTCTAGCGTTATTTACCCCATCCCTCTCAAAGCAGGTATGCAATGTTGCATACTAAGCTGATAGCAATACTTTTCCCGGGGCCTACTAATAAATTAAGTAAAAGTTAAAATCAAAAAAATAATAATAATTTTACCGTACCGGGAGGCGAACTCACAACCTCTGATACGGGATACGGATGTCAGACTTCTTACCACTGGGCCCCACACTACTCGTAATGTTTACTGCATTATAGACGGACGACTTTCAATGAAGAGACACCACAGCAATGCCTTGCAGTGGGTTACGTTTACACGAGTGAACCGCGCGATAGAACTTAACATTTCTGTCGACCAAGAGTCGGCCCATTCTTTTTGCCGCTAAGAGTACATCAAAGGTACCGACGCGAAGTGTCGATACTTGTAATTCCCTATATGCTGAACTCCCCGACTAGAGATCAACTATGATCTCAGATCCGAAAATGAACTGAGATCAGACACATGTTTTGTTTTATTTTTTTTTGGTAGGTTATTTTACGACGCTTTATCAACATTTTAGATTATTTAGCGTCTAAATGAGATGAAGGTGATAATGCCGGTGAAATGAAGTCCAGGGTCCAACACCGAAAGTTACCCAACATTTGCTCATATTGGGTTGAGGGAAAACCCCGGAAAAAAACCTCAATCAGGTAACTTGCCCCGACCAGGAATCGAACCCGGGCCACCTGGTTTCGCGGCTAGACGCTCTAACCGTTACTCCATAGGTGTGGACTGTTTTGTTTTATCATACTAAACTTCGATGAAGTGATCTAGGTTCAGAGATGATCTAAGTTTATAAGAAATGCGTGTGGCAACACCGCCAGTCAGCTGGCGTTACAGTTACAGTTTCATGGTTACGCCGGTATTTTTTTCGTTATAAAGAAATGGATTAAAATAAACGTAAAAAGAGCATGCCACGAATTTTTGGAAAAAAGGAAGTGGATGCACTTACTGAAATAATTTTGAGGAAATGTAAGATACGTAATCACTAATCGATAAGAATAGAGAAGTTTGAAATTAATGGGCTCTCTGCAAAAAAGGAGGTAGCTCCACTTTTACGAAGTTGTGGAAAACAACAAAAGCATTTTAAAATTTGAAATTTTAATTGAGTTCTTTCCACTTTTAGAGTATGTCCTAGGTACCTGAGAGTTTCATTTTGTCACTCATTCATTTATTACAATCAGCAATTGAGGGAAATATAAGCAAATAATGGAGCTACTCCCTTTTTGCAATAAAGTTAGATATAATTTGCCACATTTTGCACTGAACATACACAAAGGATGGAAGGTAAGGTAGTACATTAATTGTAGGATGTGATTCTTTAAAATATAATGAGCAAAAAGTCTAATATCATTTTGCTCGTTTTTGCGAGGTTTTTGAAGAAATAATACTTTTATGCCGACATTTCGATCGCGAATTTTACGAATACTGTTTAAAATACGGTTTAATTTCTTGTATAACAACGAAGAGAACGTTTGTTATGTTCACGTTGCAGCAGTATTTTAATTAGAAAATTCACAGATTTCGAATTAATCGATTGAAGAAACATTGGAAACATTGATTGTCGAGTCACATACAGAAGGTCTAAAAATATGGCATCGCTGTCGAGACGGCAGACGGTTTGCGTAGTACTCGCAACTGATCAGCTGTTGTGATGTTTACATTGTATTAGTGTGCAGTTGGACGTACAGTGTATTTTAAACAGTATTCGTAAAATTCGCGATCGAAATGTCAGCATAAAAGTATTATTTCTTCAAAAACCTCGCAAAAACGAGCAAAGTGATATTAAGACTTTTTTGTTCGTTACATTTTAAGGAATCACATCCTACAATTAATGTACTTACCTTACCTTCCACTCTGTATATTGTGCGAATATCATAAACTACAACACAAAACATAGCATATATACAGAGTGTTAAAAAAGTATTCAATACTTTGAGGGGAAGTAGTATGCATCAAAACGATAAAAAGTCTAACAAATATGAGTTCTAAAAATCATACTTTGGGAACAATTCGCACTTGTTCGCCATAGCTATAGGAGCGAAAAGTTAAATTTGTTCGGATCAAATTTCTGCACATTTAAATGATAAAACCAAAATTATTTCAATCATTTATTATAATTATACACTGCTCTCTTAAATTCACTGAACAGTTTGGGAATTAAATGAATACCTTTTCCAGAACACGCTATGAAATATTTCATACAAAACAATTGAGGAGCGTTTTTGCAAAAGTCGATAGATGCAGAAATCAAGATTTTACAGAAATTACATTTTTTAATTTAAACATACGAATATTTATTTTAAAACAACAATTTTCACAGGAAGCATTCTTTGTTCTGAGACAATAAATGTAGGTTTGAAAAATATAAGCACTTTTTTTATTACCTTTCAGTTTCAGGCGCAAAAAAATAAGAATTTTTGCAAAAGTCGATAGATGCAGAAATCAAGATTTTACAGAAATTACATTTTTAAATTTAAACATACGACTATTTATTTTATAACAACAATTTTCACAGGAAGCATTCTTTGTTGTGAGACAATGAATGTAGGTTTGAAAAATATAAGCACTTTTTTTATTACTTGTCAGTTTGAGGCGCAAAAAAAAAAAAAAGAATTTTTGCAAAAGTCGATGGATGCGTCTATCTTCATATGAATCTCATTACAACACAATAAAATTGAAGAAAACTATTAGTGTCAACACAAAATTACAATTTTATCACAAAAGTCTGATGGGACACATCTGCTAGAATTGTTGTGTACAAGTTCTTTGCCTCGCCTGTTACTTCGAAATACTGCAGGAGTTTTTTAACGTCATTCTTTTTTACTTTTGACACCATGTTGACTTCTGGAAGAACAGGGGAGTTTAACACAATACCGCATGTTTTAATTCTTGGTTTTAGCAACCACACTGCCACTGGACACGTTGTGTATGTGTTCTGCACTGTGACAGAAACATTGCGATGTTTTCCTAAAGTTTTACTGTAAGTGATCACTCGCTGCGGAGCCACGTTAAATGTTAGTGTCAATCTTAACACCTTTTGAGCACTCGATTTTAAGTCCGTGATTTTCCAGTCCTTGTTGAGATTCTGGACTGTGCCATGATTTTCTAGCATCTTGTGGTAGTCAATGGGGTCAATATGTCTTCCATTCTCCTATAGTCTTTTCCAATTCTTCCGAAAACACGATCTGGAGCCATATAGCTATAACGGCGTATCGGAAAGAAAGAAGAATGCGAGTAAAAATATTGCTTTGCTCCAAAAAAGTCATGAGAGTTGCCACATAATGCTATTCTTGTTCTGACTGGCACAAGAATAAGAAAACAGATGAATGGTGGAAGGAGCATTAATTGCGGATTTTTTTCTAGATTAAATAAACAAATCTAGCAATGCAGAAGCGACTTAGTTAGATCCCCTTGATGACTGGATCTCCAACCAAGTATAGAATGAATTATCCTTAATTTCTTGTGTTTCTGAGTATATCACAACACAGAGGTTGTAGAGCCATACTTGTCTTGCGTAGAACACTTAGTCCAACGATAATCTCGGTAGAGGTTGATTTTGTTGCAAGTCGAAACATGTCTTTATTACTTCTGGATTATCATCTTTTTATAATTTTGTAAAACTTGTCTGCACGGAGTTTTTGTAGCCCATATTGGGTCCTGAGTTCATTTTTTTACCAAGTCTGTCTGCCTTTATTTGGAATAGACCTATCTTGCAGGTTGAGCAAGAATCAGTATGGGGAGTTTTAAATGACAGGTTGAAATAACTGTGAAATATACGTTTATACTTCGAGAGTAAGTCTCAAGTAGTCCCAAGTATTTTTCTTTTTTCACGGAAGTTTGTCCACATTTTTTTAATAGAGAGATCTGGAGGCAGATATTTCCTACTAGATTTTCGCCCAGCTCTCTCTGCATTTATACATTTTATGTCATTTGAACTCTTATTGTAAGATTCTCATGCTTCTTACCTGCAGTATTTCCTCCTCTATTTTCCCTTGGTGACTGTCCTTTAGAGCATTGGAGGAAGAGTTTGCAAGTCCATGAGATCATTTTATATTCGATTCATGCTCCTTTGTTTTACGCTTCCCTGTACGAGGACTCTTTAGTTCTGGATTTCCTACCACCCACTACTTTTTGAATCATGATCATTTCATCTCATGTATTCATTATTCACATACTATCTAGAAACTATCTAGAATATCACAATATTGGAAAACGCTCTTAAAACTTGCCTGAAATCACTGGTGAATGAATACTGTTTTGAAAAGTATTTCACTTCATATTCGCCACTTCTCTGTCAAGTTGAGTGGGAGAAATCCTAAACGGTGAAGCTTTAGTTTGGAGAGAGAGGGAGATCAAATAGCTTCCGTCTCAGCGATTTACCGCTAGGCGACAAAATAATAGCATTCCACTTCTGCCGGCAACCCTAATAAAATTAAATTGTCTGAAATACTATGCTGAAAACTATTTTATTTGACCCTGCATATATTTCAAATAAGGACTCCAGCATCTATCGAGTTTTGCTTTAACTAAGTGACCGCATCTATCGAGTTTTGAAAAAACCTGGAAGGTTTGGTAGTCCCTACACACGGTATAAATCAAGTTTTGCTAACTCTGAGTTCATAGATCGATTCCGGAGCTAGAAAACATACGATATCCATATATAACTCATTTTCGAAAATTTCTGCATCTATCGACTTTTGCAAAAACGCTCCTCAATTTTTATCTCCAAAAAGAAGTAAAAAATGAGCAAACTTTTATTGAACTCGTTTGTTTGACATATCTCAAATAATAACCCCCTGACATTGATGACACTACTTACGGTTCACCCTGTGTATGGCTCCAGGAACTACCTCCTTTTTGCAACGAAACGATTGGGAGCTCTGCTCCACTTCCACTGTAACTTACTACCAAATGCTCGGAATCACACCGTTCTTGCACTAAAATGATCGGGCATATTTTTTGAACGTATGGAACAAGCACAACATTAATTTGTATAAAAAATTGGAGCCACCCTTCAATTGTGTTATGAAAACATAAAGAAAATAAAAAGGATCATTTGCGCATGACCAGGTAAGTTTTGGACTATAATGCACAAATCTTTATGGAAATAAGTGTCGTTAACGAAAAACAAATCAATATCAACAGTAATCTCACTAGAGGTTTTGATTTATCTAGAGAAAATCAAAACTCGAGTGGGATTTAATTGACTATGACACGATTAGAAGAAAGTATATCAAGATTAGAAGTAACGAAGTATTCCAATACAATAAAATATCAATTGGCTTACGAAAATACATACAGCTGTCTTCAAATGTATTATTGTACCATCTCAACATTACGCTAGATGGCAGTAGTGTCTTATGATTATGTTTTCTTGTTATCAGTTGTGCCAACTATGGAATCTTCATTGAACTCTGTGGACGGTTGTTACTAGTCAAGAAGGCTTTGTTGATTCAGTTTCATTTTTATTAAAACATTTGCATTCCACTTAAATCATCCGGATCCCAGTAATCAACGTCACCTGACAGAAGATTTTCAACAAATCTTAGTATTAAACAATCTCTGATACGTGACTATTCATAATATCATATAGCAGAAGCTATAACAAACATAACCTGAATAATATAAACACGTGTTAGAAAAATTTTAATTAACGATGGTGAAATAAACAAGAAACGTTTTAATTAACTATGATGAAATAAAAAATAAACATGAATAATTTTAAAAGAAACAATTATTGAAAGTACAATTTTCAAATTTGAATGTTTTAGTGGTTGGTGATTCAGTTGATGTTATATTGGACGTGTGCGTAAAAGAAGTGAACTCGTTGATGTACATGGTGTATCCCTCAACTTATTCAGGATTTCCGAATGGTGCTCTTCATATATGACCAGTGATCTTTATTAATTCTTGTTCTTGAATGCCAATACGAGTCATATTTGAAAGTGCTGTGCATCGACTGGAGTGGTTTGTAATTTTCTGTTTTTTTTTTGTTACATCCAGACCAGTGCAGTTTGAAATGTTGGCAAACAAAGAAACAAATGCTAGGGTAATGATAAAAATAAACAAATGCTAGGGACGCGATAAAATTAAACAAATGCTAGGGACGCCATAAAATTGTGCGATAAGCAGCCATGATTGGTTGAAATACGTCCATTCGTACCGTTTTATTGGTCAAAAGTAGTGTGACGTAGTAAAAGTGTAATAGTCACAATAATTCCCACTATTTCGGGTTGAAGTTCATGAAAGAGGGGGTGGAAAATTTTAATGTCAACTGTGGATGGACGTAGCATTACATCAGAGAAGTCTCGCATGGATTCTCTCACTTCATTTTTGCGCTGAGCGTTTTAATAAACTCAGGTATAAATATAGCAGTTCGATTAAATACGTTCTGAATAGCTTTGCGGACGGTTGCTATATCTTCGTACTTTAAATAAATCGCCAATCACTATCTGAAAGCTTCCTTGATTTCATGGGAAATT
This sequence comes from Periplaneta americana, assembly GCF_040183065.1. Lineage (NCBI taxonomy): Eukaryota > Metazoa > Arthropoda > Insecta > Blattodea > Blattidae > Periplaneta > Periplaneta americana. The sequence goes on along the minus strand of NC_091126.1, from coordinate 41,593,462 downwards.
ATCGGAAACTTCCTTCTAGTCTTTGCACTGCAATTTATTCTAAACGAAATCTCAATTTAATGAGTTTATCGATGATTTCTCTGAAAGGGTTTCCTCTTTCATGGAACATAAGGCGAGTCCGATGAAATGCAGTGTGTTCTTCATCAGTAGATTTATCAAAAAATTCACACCTCTATAAAATTAACACAGTGAAAGGATACAATATTCCATAGGATGTTAAACAATTCACGGACTGTTAGATTGAGTATACTGAAATGATATCAAGCCTTATAATTAGGGAGAGGATTTTTATGTGCTAAAAATTTAAATATATTTATTTTTATGTCCTAAAAAGTACGAAAATATTTGCTAAAAATAAAAAAATATATATTTTTTAAATATGACAAAAATACCTTACTTAGCTTGAAAAAAAATGTTACTACGTACTCACCAACCACACTTGAGTGCTAGCAGTTGGCCGAGAATTGCAGTGAACAAAGGTCGTCTCCAAATTCTCCATCACAAATGCATGTCCATTATCTCTGAACAACGACTTATACTGTGAAAACGATCTTTCCATATCACAGGACGTCAGACGTGCATATTTAAAGAGAGGAATGTCACAAACACAGCACTGTCAATTTCACCTACAGGCACACTCTCCAATACTTGAGCAACTTTACACATTTTTTTATATCTCCTTTTTTCCAAACACATTCTGGAATTTGTCCCTTTGTACTTCTGAACCTGGTAGCGAGTCTAGTTTAATTTCCACGGCACGCACCTCCCTGTTTCAGACAACAGGTTTTTGGATGTATCGAGGTTTTTTTTTACGATGTCACACAAAAAACTTAGATTTGCTAATAAGAAATCCAAATCGTTTTTAAACAACCATCTTTCGGTATATCTTGAAGGATATCGATTGACGAAGCCCGATAACAAGGAATCACAACAAGATAATATATATTGCCTTACTTGATAGACATGAGCGAGATAACACTGATATGCTGCCTAGCAGTTCTCAGAACTTGAAGCGATACTATTACGAAAATGGATCACGGATACACCACACAGCGCTTAGAAACACGAAGCAACCAAGAATTCTTAAAAAAAAAGATAACGTACTTCTGAGTGATATAATTGGTTTAGTTTTAAAATATTGAAAATTTCTTGTAAAAAATTATTTTAGTAAAAATACTCCAAGATTTATGTGTTTATAATAGATTTCTTGAAAATATGTATTTACATAATTTTTTGGTGAAAATATGTGTTTTTAAGTGAAATAAAATTCGGGTTTTAAATTTGAAACTTCATGTTCGGAATTTTTAACTTTGTTAATTGTGTCTTATCACACGCAAGAAGAATATTTAATTACATAGGAATCCGCTCCTTACTTATAATATCATATTTTATTCCCAATATGCAATAAATATTTCGAAGTTTAAATTATACAGAGTGGAAGTGAAATAGCCTTGCAGATTTTCAGAGCGAATAGCTCATGTTGTATGGAACAGAAACCTATAATATCATATTGGTGGAAAGTTGAGAGTCTTTTTTTTTCAGAAATTTTTTTTTTCCAAATGTTTTACAACCCCTTATTCGGTAACTATTGCGAGTAGAATCGTGACTTTTGTCCATATCGATAGGAAATCTAATAAAGAATAATTTATTCCTTTGGTGTATTTCAATATCGTGGACGATTTTCGTGTAAATTTAATTTTAAAAAAAACCTCTGATTTGAAGCCACTGCACGATGCGAACAAGTTGCAACGTCGCGGCAGAGAGCAGCTCATCTACCGATACACACCGAGTTAGTTGACCCCTTACATCTGTATCACGAGTAAAGTGTGTTAGCGGTGATGTTATCGGACTGCTGAAACTTCAAACTTAATTTTCTAATTAACCATCTGATTGGGGTTCTGGCTGATATGTACATCTATTATCAGGCAGTACATCTCACTTGACGATATGTGTCAGAGGAAGAACAATTGTTTGTATGCATCTGAAGTTTGATTAGCGTAATATGTAGCTAGTCGACGATGTATGCAATGGTGGGAGAAAGGAACTGGCCTCCCTGCCCCATTATCTCCTGGCCTAGTTGCCTCATAAGTGTTGGCTTCTTGGTATCACTTGCGAGGTTCTGACCTGTCTTCGGGCAGTTGACTAAAGAACAACAAGAACAAGCATTTAATCACATGAAGTAGTATACGTTTTCTATTCATTTACGTGTACTCTATCGTGCCTTTCAATCTGCAAGGCTATTTCATTTCCATCCTGTGTATTTATTTACTTACCATTTTTATCGCAGAGTTGGCTCTGTGTTAGCGCGTCTGCCTCCAGACTATCCGGCTTGGGTTCGATTCCCGGCGGGTCAGATTTTAGTGTAAAATTTTTACCTCGAGACTAGAGAGGTGACGGTGCACAACTCCTAATCACTAGATTGTGCACCGCTATGTCTGGGTTAAATCCCAAATCTCTCCGCTGTGCATATCAAGAGAAAGCATATGTCAATGTTGGTAGTGATTCGTCCGTCGGACGGGGACGTTAAGCTGGACGCCCATAGTGCTATTCGACAGGAGTAGGCTACGTTTCGGCACCGGGTTTTCCCTTCTTCCTTCCTCATTTTCATCATCGTCACCCATTCCCTACACTACACTTACACATACACTCACCCTATACCCTACATAACTCTCAACAGATACACATCATGCATAGCGTGGCCCGTCGAAGTGATGTGCAACTCGAAAATGGGTCACAGTTCTGCCATCTATCCATTATATGCGGAACTAGAATCACGTAAGTGAAGTGGGTAGGCATTTGAGACACACACATTTACTATTTTCCTTCAGAAGAATGTAATTGAGGACCGTTTTTGCAAAACTTGCTAACTGCAAAATTTGCAAAATTGAGATTTTGGTGGATTCATTAACATAAGACAGACCTCTACACGATGTTAAAGGCATCTTAGTAAAATTGAATTATTTCTCTTCTTTGTAGTGTGTCAAATTGTGATCGTTGCACCTATAACCTAATTGTATCCATTCAGTTTTTTGGGCCTCCTGTAAATTATTTTTTCAGTTAGCAAGTTTTGCAAAAACAGTCCTCAATTTTTTTTAAACCAAAATTTGAATCTATTGTTCTTATGTCTGAAACAGAATACTAATCGTTGAATTACGATAAAAAAAATTGATCGGAGAAATTTCTTCAGTCAGAGCTGATCCCCAGTTCAAGGCGAAATGAACTTCGATTAACATTTATATAAAAATAATTTTGAAGTTCAGCTTGAACGGAGATCAGTTCATCTTAGATCTAGGATCAAACGGTTTGTGCAATCGGGCCTAGAAATTTTAAACTCACTGTTAATGACTCCACATCAGTTGGACGATTATCTGGCGTCGCTGGAATTTGCGATAGCGAGACGGTATTTGGCGACATGATGACGATGATTCCTCATTAGATTAATTAACATTTCCTTTAAAATTGGGAAAAACCTCTAAATATTCATAAAAATTGTTACTGTAATCGACTGACACTAAAGAATCAAACCTAGCTTATCTACTGGCTATACAGTAGAGACAAGAAAGAGCGGAATGTGATTGTAAGTAATGTTTAGCTATACACAGTATTTCCGAGGTGGTGTTACAAACTTTCAGGGATGATGGCGAAGGGCACGTGTATCAATTTGAGATAAGGAACCATGGTCCAGAAATGACTGAGTCGAAAGTTATAAGCAAAAATAGTTGTGTGGAAATGGAATTGTAATTTGGCAACACGTGTCCTCCTTCCCTTAACCTTTGAAACAGTCGTGGAAAAATGGTATGGGCCGGATGTCTCCTACGTGGGTTGTTGGCCCGATACAATCTGTGAGCTGTCTACTGTTCCCATTGGTTCATCCGTATTCAAAAATCAGGTCTGCTTATTCTGCTCTCGTGTACTCCTCCATTTTACTAGGACGGACACTGCAACTTGTACACATACACTGCTGTATACAGACATGCATATCAGGACCGACCATATCCGTTACACATTACGCTATCTGCATTGCTTTAGTGTAGTTTCCTGTCCCCGCCCCTCAGACAGCGCACTGAATGGAATACTGTAAGTAGATATCGTAAACAACGTCAGATGAATACAGTATGTGTAAGATGTACAGCAGTGGCGGCTGGTGGTTTGAAAATATGGTGGTGCACAATGGATATCGAAGAGGAGTTAAACATACTTTACTTTAAAGTTTAAAACCGTGTATACCTGAGGGAGTATACATATAAGGCTTATTTATATGTAATTAATAAATAAAATTACTAAATACAAGCATACCTATTTATACAGAAAGTCCAGAAGTGGAAGGGATCGTGGGCGGAGCTCTCTATATTGCGATTTACCCTCATGAAAAACATTTGAGCACAGAATCGTCATCAGAATGCTACCAAGTACCAAGTGCAACATTTTCGTTCATAAAATTCAAATGCAGCTTTCGTAGGCTGTCGGGAGATATCACCACTTATTGTCAGAACGACAACTCTTTGAACTCTTACAACTTTAAAGAAAAATACAAGCTCCTTTATGTATTGTGCCGTTTGTGTGCATGCAGATTGAGAAAGTATTGTGCGAAATATGCACAAGCCGAATGAATGCATTTTTAATGCTTATTACTTCGGACAAATGTCTAGTTGAAACAGATACTTTTCCAGTGAATTTAGTTTCTTCTGCACTGATGTTGGTGTCCATGTCAGGGAGTGCGACAAACCGTTCTCAATGAGGAAAGCAGTAGACCACGCCTCTAACCCCCTGTCCCCGCATTAGCCGAACATCTCAATAAACTACCTTTCCTAGGTTTTCAACATCTTTGCAAACCAAGAGACTCGAAGGCTCCTGCAGACGTACAAAACAAGACGCCAGCTGCAGATAGTCATGCATGAAAATTGTAAAAAAAAAATATATATATACATATTTTTTTTAATAATAACAAAGCCGGGAGATTAGGAACATTGCTGGGGGTGTACAAACCTGCAACCCCCTTGAGAAGCCGCCACTGATGTACAGATAAATACAAATAAATAAGGTTTACAGAGGAATAAAATTATTTCATTTCCACACAAATATTTTTGTTTGTAACTTTCGACTCAGTCATTTCCGGACCAGGGTTCCTTATCTCAAATTGACACATGTGCCCCTCGCCATCATCCCTGAAAGTTTGTAACACCACCTCGGAAACACCCTGTATAAAATTAAACATTTATGTTCATTTCGTCTCTGTTTGCTGGCTGATACTATTCGAACAGCTCTCGTATTTTCTGACTACAGAATTATGCATTTTCTCGTTTTTAAAACTTTTCCTCTATTTTGTAAAAAGCACTTCCCAACTTTGTATCATAATATACTATTACACGTGTATATCAATATTACAAAATCTTAATTACATGATTATTTTAGGAGATTTATAACATGGAATTCTAACCCTAGTCATGGGATTGTATGATAATATATTAACATAAAATGGTATGGCAGAGATATGATATGGCATATCAATATGATATATTACACATATGATAAAGTGTGGTGTAATGAATTGAAAAGCTATTCTCTACATAACTAGCAAGTGCAATGACAACTGTGTTTTTGGAGATGACTGAATTTGTGAAAATGTCAATACTTTGACATAGTGTGTTAAAAGCATTCACGAGTTAAATGATTTAACAAAATTCAAGCGGCAGGTACTGCGATATAACCTACTCTGTTATCACTAAATTTGACAATGTTCAAAATGGCTTTACACGTTGTTTGCCCGTAGCAATATTAATTACGATTTATCGATTTGTAGAATTTAGCAATGAAATAAATGACGTTAAATTGTTTCCAATCTTTCTTTAAATGATGCACATTAAATGATAAGAGAGGGAAGTGTTATCCAATGAATTTTTACTTAACACTTTTTATGTGAAAGTCGGAATAATGGAATTTCAAACAACAAAATGTAAATTATGACTCAAACGCAACCACTGTGTTCCATAAAACAATACACAGAAAAATTGTTTTGAAATAGTAGACAATGGCATTAATTATACTCCCCCACACAGACATACACACACTATACAGCACATGGAAATATGATGCATGGAATTTAAAGTTTGAATTTATGCCTTTATGTTTTATGGAATACATTTGATACTCTTTCATACGAAGTACGAAAGAAGGCAGTGTGATGTGACATATAAATGCATTTCGATAATTTCTTTATTAACATTGAGTGATTGAATGACAGTGTGAAATAACGTGAAATAGCTCCATACTTTTTATAATACGAAGTATGAAATGTGAATTTAGTGCTGCTGTAAGAAAATAAATTAGAGATATATTAAAATTGTCCATGACGCAACATCGCTTGGTTATCTACTGTCACATCAAGATGGCATTTGGCGATATTATTCCTAGGATTCGCTGTTGATATAGGGCAGCGTTTCTCAAACTATGGTCCGCGGACCACCTGTGGTCTTCGAGATCTGCCCTTGTGGTCCTTCAAAAAAAACAGAAGAAGAAATAAAATTCAAACGAATTACGTATCACACTATAATTGAAAATCTCAGAGTTTGTAAATGACACATGGAAATCGCATTTCACTTTTTCTCCCAGTACTGACTTTTTATGAAATTTATTTATCCTACCCGTCTATCGACATCCCACTCTACTCTCAGCAACAAAAGAGGGATTTAAAGCACTATGAACGTGGTGTTTCTCGCTATCTTTTCCGTGCACATCTGGCGCTGTGCCTGTTACCCAGCCAGGGACTACCCTAATTCATAACAGGACCGAAGTACCGAACCTTTTCATGTATTTATGATTTTCTTAATGGTTTTCACATTGAAATGGTCACGTACTGTACGTCGTACACCAATAATAGAACATGCAAAATTGCATCTTTACTTGTTAAAATCGGGCATGTTTCTGCATTAATTTTTTTATTTCTCTTTTCCCAGATGACGATATAAGAAATTTTCTTCTATTAACATTAACTTGATTAGTTAATACTAATATAAAATTAATTGAATCAAATTAATTTTAATTAATTATTTCTACATTAAAATGTAAGTATATTGATATTAAAATATGCTACATAAATGATAAATTTGCTTTCGAAGGGAACAAGAGTAAGGTGGTCTGCGGAACTGTTCTGACTTAAAAAAGTAGTCTCCACTTCAGAAATGTTTGATAAACGCTGATATAGCGTAATCAAGAGACAGATTGAAAGTTAAGGAACAACTCTCTCAGCATTTTTTAAACAGTGCAAGTGTTAATGGATAATGAAATTGACAATAATATTTCCATTTATTTCCACCGAAGTGAGATATTGTCATTATTTTAATGTTTCATCTGTATTATTCGTCCTTCGCTCGACTGTTCTGTTTGGAATATATGCCTGTAGGTTCGAATAGGGGCAGGTGCTCCTCTAATATTTCACAATTATTATTCCATATTTAAATATTGTTGACTTGAGTGAAAGGGCGATTAAATTAATAAAACCGTGCGAATGTAATGGGATTTACAAACGATTGGTTTAATGTATAAGTTAAAAAAAAATCCATTTGTTTGTTTGGAGAGAATTATGATAAAAACTTGTTTCCAGAGGTCTGTGAACTAGGAAATACGTTTATCCTGAAACTATAATGTATATCCTATGTATATACTGAGTGGAAGGGGACAAAATAGGGGATCCTTTCGAGAGAAGAATCAGGGAGGGATGTTAAACATAAAAGTGTAGTATTGTGGTCGTTTTTGAACGGCTTATGACATTTATATAAATAAATTCGAACAGAAAGAAACGTTGCAACACGTGTTCAAGTAAAAGTTGCGGCTGAGTCACGAAATTACGTATACGCAACTGATTGAATACTTAAATAATCTAACGTGTCACAGAGGGACATTGGTGGCTGTGCTGTGCACTTCATCCTTCCCGCTTTAGTCTTGCATCCAACTTATTTTTACCGTCAATGAGTGCACTGTTGTCACGTCTTTCTGTCACATACTTTGTTACCGGTCTTGAATGAAATTGAAGACAAGTTATGATAAAAATTACAAAAACTGATAAAATAAATTTGACGCCCTTAGATTCGTTTGAAAAAAATATGCTGACACTAAATCAAGATTTAGGATAATCTGATATATATATATATATATATATATATATATATATATATATATATATATATAGGATTGAAAAGGATAATTAAAACGTGAATAAAGAAAGTTAGAATAAAGAAAGTACTTATGACACTTTGGAATCCACCTCTTAGCCACCGGCGTAGCTCTGTCGGCTAAGGCGCTTGCCTGCCGATCCGGAGTTGCGTTCGGGTCCGGGTTCGATTCCCGCTTGGGCCGATTACATGGTTGGTTTCTTTCCGAGGTTTTCCCCAACCGTAAGGCAAATGTCAGGTAATCTATGGCGAATCCTCGGCCTCGTCTCGCCAAATACCATCTCGTTATCACCAATCCCATCGAAGCTAAACCTCGTTGTTGATACATCGTCGTTGAATAACCAAGTAAAAATAATAAAGGAAAACATCCACCTCTTCAATTGGTACGTAAATAAAATATTCTATTCTGAATTAAATGTATTGTTTAATAAACGAACACCTGTTCATTTTCACTTCAATATCTTTGGTTAAAGGAATATTATGAATTATTTTTTCTTTAAGCATGGTGAAGTTTGAAATGGAACTCCCTACTTCATAAAAAGACACAACCACAACTGCTACAGACCGATTAAGTCCTGACATCTCAGCGACGCGAAAGAGGGGAAGTAATAGGAGTAGTGGGGAGAGCCCCGGAGTAGAGATAAAGGCGAGCGGTCGGTAAAGGAATGCAATACAACTTAATTGTACTAGAAACATACCGCTCTACCGCACGCATGACTTCCGATCGCTCCGACGGCAAGAGAGAGAATAACCCAAACACCCCTTGGCGAAATTAAATGAACTCGCCTGACCCAGACGCACATCGCTGGGAACTGTCTGGACTAAATAATCGTACTGTACCTGCGTCGTGCATGACTTATGTAAAATCTACCTTTCTTGCAACCCCTCCGATAGCTGTCCATATAATGAAACTCAGCTGATTAGTCAACATAACTACCTGCTCCGTAAAATAAGGTTTCAATATATTCAAAATTGTATTTAACTTAGAACTAATGTAATAGTTTGATGCAACCAATTACATTATTTTACGTTGCAATTAATTAAACTATTGTTAGATATATTTGAAGAAATGTAATTAGTTTGACTTGTACAGGGTCCGGCAAAAAGATCTGACGTTTTTAATTTGACAGTAAGTGTGGCTAAGACATTCGCGGAGCGGTGGGAGGTTAAGTAATCAACGCCATTATTGATGCCATTACAGTTGCAATGGATCCGTGGAACGCATCGCATCGGGTGTTGACGGTAGAGATGTTTTTCAAAACAAATGATTCAGTAATTCTTACGCAGCGTAGGTTCCGACAAAATTTCAATGTGGGACGACATGGGTGAGTTTTCCAACCATAACACAATTTTGGCATCAAAACGTAAGTCAACAGAAAGGACAAGGACCACTTGTACACCAGAGACGTGGTAGGCAGGGCAATGCTGAACTTCAGTCAGGCTCCAGGAGTGCGTTAGAAGAAATGGACGTCATTTGGAGGGTGTAATTTTCAAACCTAATTTTGTTCTTTTGCATCAGTACATGGCAATAATACCTCTTTTGGATGAGAGAATAAAAACCAACTTGCATTAAATTACAACTGTGTTGCCTCTTTTAAATAAAAGTCAGCTTTTTGCCAAACCCTGTATTTCTACAAAAGATACGCTTATGTAGCATACAAATACTACATGGAAATTGAAGAGAAGAATCTTCATACACTGAATACCATTCCATATTGTTTTAGTGAGTAATAAAATTTAATATTTTAAGTGCAATTGCCTATTTGTATTTTACATAGACTCTCTACCAACTAATTCCACTTGACATTTAGAAAAATTTGCTGTTGTCTGTCTCTTCTTAGCTGACTCCATTTTAACAACAATATCAGAGGTTTAAGCTTTCGTATTGAGAGCCAAACAATCGAAAAACGGAACGACTAAGATGCGTTCAAGTTTACATTCAGCAGAAAAATCGGTAGGCTCAGAGGTTATGTTCGAATGTCAGGTAACGACAGTAACATAGTAATCATTAAAGCCCGCATTTCTAAGCAAAATGCATATTATTTTTCCACTTTTAAAGGTAAGCAGAAAGGTTATACTTCATAAGACACATCTGAGTGGAAGAGAAGGCCGAATGACCTTAACACTGCCAGTTAAAATAAACCATTATTATTATTATTATTATTATTATTATTATTATTATTATTATATAAGCAGTTTTAACTATATTTGTTAGTGCTTATAAATGCATATGTCGCAAGAAAACGTTTTTGCTTATTTATTTTACGATTTTTAGCTAAAACAGCATATTTTATCCAAAACTTAATTTTAAAAGTGCTTATTTCACTCCTAGCCTTCATTTATAATAAAAATTAACTTCAGTCGAATGCGTAAGAAAGCAATGCTAGGATGTGACCCAGGATGTGAAATAATACTGCGTAGTTTTAATTACGAGAGATCCTTAGGATTCCCCGCCAAGCTTCTGCGACTAGGCAGGTCAATCGATTATCGCACTTATTGGGATGATGTCATGTGCATGGATGGTGAATCCCCGAGTTCCAAGCTGCAGTGTGCAAGTTGTGCAACACGCGTTGGTTCAATTAGGTGTGTGTGATTGCTCGCTGCTTTAGTTAAGAAATGCCACCCACAAAACCTCTCAATCAGCATTCTACGAAACAAATAATTTATCGTCATATTTCTGTGTATTCGTTTTTGCTTATTTTCACAATTTTTCGTGCTTATTTTATTGTTTCTGTGTTTTCGTTTTTGCTTATTTTGGTGCTTCTTTCCACCATTTTTTGTGCTTATTTGCTTGCTTATTTTACTGTTTGATTGTGCTTAGAAATCCGGGCTTTAGTAATCACTAAGCTCGATGCACCCTACACGCAGTTTTAATATCTGTAAACTTTAGTAGTCTTTCCGAAACGACTGAAATTAATTGAGGTCTGTGCACTCGGTCAGTAGTATTTTATATAACAGTTCAAACCTCGGAAGTTATTCTTTATCGAAGTTGAACGCGTGTGAGAATTGGACAACAAAGTCTTCCTGGAGCTCTCAAAGACAAAGTATTTTACATTCTGCAAATTCACGACACTGGCCTCTTAGCTTTACTCTCCTCCCTGAGAAAGACATTCTAATTATTTTATCACAGGGCAGTTTAAAATCCATCGCTCTCATTCCGATCTGAATCAGCGGACCTTTTATTAATATGGCTTTACACTCTTACGGTATGAAAATAATGTTGTATTTTCCACTGTGTTTTTGGTGCTCAAAGTCTCCATCGTTTCGCAATTACTTTTGCGTACTATCTACTTACTTACTTAAAAATAACTTTTAGAGAACCCGGAGATTCATTGCCGCCCTCACATAAGCCCGCCATCGATTCCTATCCTGAGCAAGATTAATCCAGTCCCTACCATCATATCCCACCTCTCTCAAGTCCATTTTAATATTATCCTCCCACCTACGTCTCGGCCTCCTCAAAGGACTTCTTCTCTCAGGTCTCCCAACTAACATTCTATATGCATTTCTGGATTCACCCACATGTGCTGCATGCCATGCCCATCTCGAACGTCTGGATATAATGTTGCTAATTATGTCAGATGAAGAATTCAAGGCGTGCAGTTCTGCGTTGTGTAACTTTCTCTATTTTTTCTGTAACTTCATCTCCCTCAACCCCAAATATTCTCCTAAGTACCTTATTCTCGAACACCCTTAACCTCTGTTCCTCTCTTAAAATAGGAGTCCAAGTTTTAGAACCATACAGAACAACCGGTAATATAACTTTTTCTTATAATTTTCAACTTTCAGATTTTTTAAAGCAGACAAGATGACAAAAGCCCCTTAACCGAATAATAGCAAGCATTTACAATATTTATTCTGCGTTTAATTTTCTCTCGAGCGTCATTATATTTGCTACTGGTGTTCCAAAATATTTGAATTTTTCCACCTCTTCAAAGGATAAATTTCAAATGTTATACAGTATTTCCATTTCGTTCTATGTTTTCGTCACGAGACATAATCATATACTTTGTCTTTTCAGGATTTACTTCCAAACCTATCCCTTTACTTGCTTCAAGTAAAACTCCCATGTTTTCCCTAATAGTTTGTGGATTTTTTCCTAACATATTCACGTCATCCGTATACAGAAGCAGCTGAAATAACCCGTTCAATTCCAAACCCTGACTGTTATCCTGGACTTTTCTAATGGCATATTCTAGAGCGAAGTTAAAAAGTAAATGTGATAGTGCATCTCCTTACTTTAGCCCGCAGTTAATTGGAAAGCACCATGTAAGAACTAGCCTATACGGACTCTGCTGTCTGTTTCACTGAGACATTTTAATTAATGGCACTAGTTTCTTGGGAATACCAAATTCAATAAGAATATTATATAAAACTTCTCTCTGAACCGAATCATATACCTTTTTGAAATCTATGAATAGCTGATGTACTGTGCCATTATACTCTTTTTTCACGAGAACAATATAGTCGTTCTACATCTTCAGGTCAGCCACATGAAGTTCCAATAGAATTTGCAATTTCCAGTGTATTCGTTTTGCGGTGAAATCCGTAAGTACAGAGCCTTCCGTATATAACGCCGCGGAGCGAACAGAAGCGATGCCTCCCGCACTGGGCTTGTCGTACGTGCCCAAGCTCAAATACGTTTGTCGGAAGTTGCATGCGTGCAGTTCACCCCAGGGTCTTGTGAGTTACTGAAGGACCGTGCGTAGTGTAGTGCACGATACTATGATTTATTCTAGTTGTTTGAAAATACCGAATGAATTACTTATTTGCGCATAGTGTAATGCAAAATATTGAGTTTTTTCTAATTCTTTGAGAATAGTGTATGGTATAGTGCAGCTAGTTTTTATAGCTTCAAGTTATGCAAAATATTGAAGGAAATATCCTACAAGTCATTAGAAACATTTCGCAAGAAGATGTTAATCGAGTACATTGCCGGTCAAAAGTTTCGATCACCTATCACAAGTATGGATTTGTGGTTAAAACAGGAATTTGGTTTTGAATATTCTATCATATCATAACGCTAGACAGAGAAAATATTTATTTTGTTGGTCTACTTAGTTTTTCCGATGTGTTTGTACATCGAAATAAAGTATATAGTTGTTTTCATAGCTGATCGAAAACTTTTGACCGGTAATGTACTTCAGAGCAGTCTACGGAGATGTGAGATATATATTGAAGCATATGGACGACACTTTGAAATTTTTTTCTTAAAATGCATCTGTATTTATTTTAAGTTGTTTACAAACTTTTGCCAGCTTAACAGGTTTTAGAGAATTAAGTTACTATCGTAAAAAGGCGACCGATTTCGCGTTAACTGTGCGAGTAGTAGAGTAGGAAATGCCTTTGAGCTTGCAGTGTGAGGGAATAGTCACATTTGGAGGACCCTGTAGTTCGGGAGCGGAGATGTTAAGGCCCAATACACAGTGCAAATCCAAATCGATATTCCTCAAAGTATGAATGTCGTTTCCATATCAATTCCTTTAGGCTATTTGTTGATTAACTCAAGCAGAAAGATATTTCTTACCGGGTCACAAACTCTATACTTTCCTCCACTCGACATGTAATGTTCTAAATGTGGTTCAAAAAGAATAAAATGTATGAAATACAATAGCATATGTGTGTAAGTCCCCCACATATGATCAAATCTTAGAAAAAATCAAAACACACATCACTACATGTATAAAAAGGAGTGTGATGTTATTTAAAATAAAATAACTCAAGTTTTAAGTAGCGTGATACTAATGTTATAATAATAATAATAATAATAATAATAATAATAATAATAATAATAATAATAATAATAATGATTTATTTTAGCTGGCAGAGTTAAGGCCGTAAGGCACTTCTCTTCCACTCAACCAGCAAAAAGCGTATATACATATGCATGAACTTACAAAGAATTCAACAATTTGATTTAGATGAGAGTTACATGTATACAAGAGTTATTTACGAATTAAACAACAAAATACTATGAACTATTAATTAAACACTGAAATAAACTGTGTAGCAGAATTAAACTAAAATACATAGAATGTTAATATATGTCAAATGATATTAGATAATAGAAAGAGGTTATTATGAGACAATTTTGAAAATATAGCACAATCAGGATGATGTCTAAAGAAAAAAGTAACAGTGTAGTCAGTAATGTTAGTACTAGGAAAGAAATTTTATGCCCGACCATGCCGAAATGTAGCACCTGATAGCAGCCCTTTAATGGAACTCATTAAAGTACACCTATTCATTAAAGTTCAGGTGTTCCACCAATCAGAAATCACCATTGTAGCAAATGAAAGCGTAAGTATCGATTATTCTCGGATATGCAATCGAAAGTCAACTAGCGAAACGTCACGGAGGCTGAAATCCAATACTGTCGCAGAGGGTTATGTTCTGTTACTATAATAATTAGCATTAATTGTAAATAATATTCAAATAAATTCAATTTGTCATCTCGTTTTTCAATGTCTAAATCAATTTCAAGGTTATATCAAGATTAATGTTTATTTTACTCTCTAGATTATATCCTCGGAAAAAATCAATACTTTCGCGTCTGCGCACATCTCACAATTTACGAGATATTGCACAAGGTCAGTTCCGCTCCCCAGTCAGATAAGAATAACATGAATACTTATGAATAATTTCAAGTTAGAAATATGGTCGAGCATAAAAAGTCGTATGAAACTTGCCTCTAATGGTAATTAAAACGCTCGTATGAAAATTATGAAACTCACTTGCGCTCGTTTCATAAACATACTCGCGTCTTAATTACTACCATTATAGGCTCGTTGCATAATGTACTATTATTAACATCTCTGTTTTATTTTTCATTAGAAAATTTACGCGTCACAAATTTTTCATGCGTTCTATAAGATATATTTGTTGAAATAATTCCTGTATAATATTTGTAGTGTCTTCGATTTTCTTTCCTGTCGAAATCCTCCATCAAAAGCAGACTTGACATGTCGACAAGCGTTTTATTACAAAATTTACACATGTCATAAAATGCATTGCAGATTTATACAAGCTTGTGAAATGACAAACTGCAGTTCCATGTGGCCATTGATTTTCTAATTCCTACTCCAGTTTGCAACATGTGGCGGCTTCAAGATTTATGTAAGCACGTGCGGGAGCGGGGACGAGAGCGGGTGGGCGGGAGATGCAGCCCGGCGATGCCAAATGAGACCTCCTCTCGCGACACATACAAAGAGAAACCACGGAATAAACATGGTGGTAATTTTTGTCATAAATTTGAACCTTTTTTTCGTAAGAGTTGCAGAGTCTGAGACCGAGATAAAGTTTTACATGAATAATATGCTGTTGAACGTTTCGCTACACATGTAGGCGGGCCTTTTGCAGAAACCACGTTATGTCCTTTGGGTAACTGTCATTTTCTCACTAAAATGCTACGCTAGCACTACAAATACTGGCAAGGTATTTTCATTTGCCTAGATTCGAAACATTATTTCTCCAGTTACATTTCAAATGCCAGCGATCTCTGCTACGAATCAGGCGGATCCTTGTTCGATCCTCGGTATAGCAGTGAAGATTTTTGTCGTTTTAACCACTTCCCTTACTATATATTTTACTAGTTTTGTGAAAAATGTGTCATATTTTTTATTTTCGTAAAGAGGTCATTTAATATTGCAGAGTCACTGTACATCACTAATTTTCTTACATACCTAAAAAATCACTATGAAATAGACATACATTCATATCTGAATTATTATCCCGAGTTATCTCGTGCAACTTGATTCCAGCTCTGGTAGTTGTCCCACTTTGATTTTCTCTTGAACTATTTACCAACTTATGTTTTTTTATGGATTAATTTATGAGGTACAATACCAATGCTGTTATCATGGCGTTAAATGTTCTTGCCGTGTGATAGACTCGAAAGCAGGGTATTACGCACAGTGGCACATTGCATTCCGGACTGTAGTATCTGCTCTCCTATATGAGAGCGTTTTGGGAAGAATGGTGTAGCAGTCATTGAATATTTGTACCAGTACATCTGTTCTTCAGGTTTGTGAATAATGTTCTGCAGTAGCGCTATGCCCAAAAGTACACGTATTTCAGAGTCTGTAGTAGGCCGCCACGAATTATTTTCAGCATTCTCTGAACACTTATTAGCATGCCGAATCGTCTCCTCGAATGTAATGTTGATGAGGTCATTATTAAAGAATAATTTAAAAAATTGAGAATTATCGTTATCAGAAACAATGTTGAAATTTCAGGGAATGGGGACCCCGGAGGTGCAGAAGAAAAGGTGCCAGATGTCTTCTATTCAAACCACTGTCGAAAAGACGCGACATCAACTGATCTGAATTTGTTTGTTGGTCTATAACTTCGTCTTCTGATACCGATGTTTCATTTCCTAATCTTCTACAGGAATATATTCCTGATCAAAAGTTTCGGAATCACTAACTTGAGCCATCTTTACACAAAACAGCACAAAAAACACTAAACACAAACAGAAACCGCCAAAACTAACTAGCATCTACTCACTACTGTGTGTGAATGCTATATGAGCATAGAATTCTACTCGCAAGGAAGAAGTACAAAAAACACCACCAGATATAGCAATATCACTAACTTCTGTAGCCATCTAGTGAGGAAAAGGTTAATGAAAGAATGGAAACGTATATATTCGGGATATAATCCTTATCAGTGAAAATGGGACTCGAACGAGTTAACTCGGGTTAATAAATTTTGACACAAGTTAGCAACCCGAGTTAACTCGGGTTAATCAGGGAAGTGGTTAATAGGAAGTTGTAATTCTAGGAGACAATTAATAGAATAATACAGACTCACAATACATGTTACTGTGGTCTTCAGAAACATTTTAAATCAGGAGTACTACTCGAGTAACTAAATAAGGCTATATAAAACATTCTAAGGCCCATTCTGATGTATAGCTCTGAAACATGACTTTTCCGTAGGCTGATATGTCACGTCTAATTAAATTTGAAAGGAAGATAATAAATAAAATGTTGGTCCAGTTCAAGAACATGGGGAATGACGAAAAGGTATAATCATGAATCAATATACTTTACAAATCATGTGAAATTGTGAGAGCTATTAAAGTATCAAATTTGACATGTGAAGGAATGGGAGAAACTGAAATGCCCAGAAGAATATTGGAATTCAGACCAGAGGGAAGAAGTTTAGAATGACCAATGCTGAGATTGTCGGATGCAGTGGTGGAAAACCTCAGTAGGATATTAAATGTTATGTTTTATTTAACGACGCTCGCAATTGCAGAGGTTATATCAGCGTCGCTGGATGTGCCGGAATTTTGTCCCGCAGGAGTTCTTTTACATGCCAGTAAATCTACTGACATGAGCCTGTCGCATTTAAACACACTTAAATGCCATCGACCTGCCCCGGGATCGAACCCGCAACCTTGGGCATAGAAGGCCAGCGCTATACCAGCTCGCCAACCAGATCGACTCTCAGTAGGATCGGAGTTAAAAGATGGTGGATGGTTGTCAGAGAGTCCAGAAAGATCTTGAAGGAAGCGAGGCTAGAACAGGGCGTTTTTGATGATGATGATGATGATGATGATGATAATGATGATGATACATAAATTTGAAGAGCTGAATTTCTATCAATGGTTCAGTTTTATTCACGTAATATAAATGTTATAAGCTACAATTAGGTGAGGTTTGCTGTGGGAGCGGGAAATATAGGTGGTGCTATAGGTATGTTTAAAAAAAAACTGCTAGTGAACCAATGTCACCTATGCTATGCCTTATTTCGAGCATTACTTTGTGTTAGAGGAAAGCATTTTCCATACCTCGACAAGCGCATTATGTATTTCTCGCTGCAGTGTGTTACGGGCCTGAATCACGGATGTGATGGTAGTCGTAACGCCCAGCTTATGCGGCAACTTCTCTGATATTTCAGTGCTGCGGGTTGCCATGAAAGACGGCGACCAAAGGAGTGGATGCGAAAGAACCTTTCTGGCCTCAAAAGATATTGACACTAATATTTAGGTTTAGTTCTTTATTTTACGACGCTTTAATTGCGATGGTAATCTATCATCTTAAGTGAAATGAGGGTGATAATGAAAGCGAAATGAATCCGAAGTCCAGCGGCGAAAAGTAATCAAGCAATTGCTCTTAATGGGTTGAAGAACCTGGAAAAACTTCAACAGGTAGTTTGTCCTAACCAGGATTTGAACCCGGGCCCGCTCGTTTCAAGGTCAGACGTGCTAACTGTTACTCCACAGCGGTGAAGTAATGGTTAGGGATTTCACAGCTTTGGATTAGTGGTGCGTTTCTGACTGCGAAACAACATATTAAAAGTTAAAAGAGCACTTTATATAGCTTCCATGCCATCATTACAGTAAGCAAATATATTAATTCCAAAATTACTTCTAGCGAATGATTTTTTTTTGTCCCGTAGCATGTTTAACAACAAAAATGGTCTTTTTATGGAACACGTAGCTATTGGGCTTCATGTCAGTGATGTCAAAGTGGCATGCATATGTGTTGGTGTTCTTTGTAGTACAGTACAGTATTGTTCAACTCAGAAAAATAATCTGCAAAATGAAGTGGATAAAGCCTCACAGTACGTCAAAAGCTCATTACAGGTTGCGTAATCGTTTCTGAGCATTTTCAGTTCCATTGTGTGTGAAAGGCACAAAAGTTAATACTCATCTTTCATAACGAGAACTAAAATGGTAAAAAAAATCCGTTGCATGCATACATACATACATACATGCAGTCCACACCTGTGGAGTAACGGTCAGAGCGTCTGGCCGAGAAACCAGATGGCCCGGGTTCGAATCCCGGTCGGGGAGGTTGAGGTTTTTTCCTGGGTTTTCCCTCAACCCAATACGAGCAAATGCTGGGTAACTTTCGGTGCTGGACCCCGGACTCATTTCACCGGCATTATCACCTTCATTTCATTCAGACGTTAAATAACCTAGATGTTGATACAGCGTCGTAAAATAACCCAATAAAATAAAATACACACACACACACACACACACACACACATATATATATATATATATATATATATATATATATATATATATATATATATATATTTCCACGTATGCATGTTTCCACGTATTCACATTTTTTTAATGTTCTAATGGTATTCAACTTATTTTATATTTTTGTTTTCATATTTTCCGATAATGTTATATCTCTAATGTGATAAGTTGAGCTATATATAATCTTAATTTTCCTTATTGTGTGTACTTAGAAATATTGTATTCACTGTATACTTTGTACTGCACTATTTTATTACTACTATTAGTATTATTATTATTATTATTATTATTATTATTATTATTATTATTATCATTATTACTATTCTTCTTTATTATTATTATTATTATTATTATTATTATGAATAATTGTCCTTTTTTTGTATGCCTCATTTATTTTGACCTGTTGTTCACATATTATTATGCTTTTTTTTTTCTTTCTGTATGTTATATATTATATCTGATTTCTTCTTATTTGTTGTTTATTTTTTATTATTATTATCTTATTCAGTTTTGTGTGTAAAATTGTAGTGTAATTTGTTAATTTGTAGTGTTTTTGTAACGCAGTCTTTACTCCTGGTTGAGTGTTAGAGAAGGCCGTATGGCCTTAACTCTGCCAGGTTAAATAAATCATTATTATTATTATTATATATATATCTATCTTCTTCTTCCAGTGCATCCTTCAGTAGGCAGTTTCTTCTCAGTCAATTGATCCAACCAATTCCTTTTCCTGTTTCTGATCAGTTTCAGCATCATTCTTTCTTTAACCACTCTTTCCAGCAGAGCTTCAGTTCTTAATCTATCTGTCCATTTCACACGTTCCATTCTTCTCCATATCCACATTTAAAATGCTTCTATTCGCTCCTTTTTACTTCGTCGTAATGTCCATGTTTCTCTCCCAAACAATGCCACACTCCATACAAAGCACTTCACTAGTCTCTTCCTTAGTTCTTTTTACAGAGGTTCGCAGGAAATGCTCCTTTTTCTATTAAAAGCTTTCTTGGCCATTGCTATCCTCCTTTTGACTTCTTGGCAGCAGCTCATGTTACTGCTTATATATACCCCGAGTATTTGAAGCTGTCCACTTGCTTTACTGCCTCATTTAGAATTCGCAAGTTTATCTTCTGTATTTTTCTTCCTACGACATGCTCTTCGTCTTGTTTGCATTTATCTTCATCCCATACTGCTCACAGCTGTCATTTATGTTCAGTAGCATATCCTTTAGTATCATTTTCTCTTCTGCTAACAACGCCATATCATCAGCAAATCTTATGCACTTTATTCTTCTTCCTCGTACTATCACTCCTCCCATGTTATGAAAACAGTTCTTTACTGAATCCTCCAAGTAGATGTTGAACTGGGTAGGTGATAAGGGATAT
Organism: Periplaneta americana; assembly: GCF_040183065.1. Taxonomy (NCBI): domain Eukaryota; kingdom Metazoa; phylum Arthropoda; class Insecta; order Blattodea; family Blattidae; genus Periplaneta; species Periplaneta americana. The sequence goes on along the minus strand of NC_091126.1, from coordinate 41,572,913 downwards.
CCTTGACGTACTCCTCTCCCAATTTCATTTCCTTCTGACACTTCTTCCCTCTCCTGACTTTGACCCATTGTTTCATATAAAGATCACTACACAGTCTTCCCTTTTTCCAATCCACACCAATTTTCTTTAGAATCTCCACCAATTTATTCCAGTCCATTCTGTTAAAAGCCTTTTCTACGTACACAAATGCAGGGACATCATTTTATTTTTACTTCAATTTTTATTGTACCTGAGTTTTTGAATGTACTTCACTCCCACCCCTTCTACAAAGGAAGTTCCAACTCCACACAGAACCAAGACCGCAGATAGTAAGCAGTACTGAGTTACTGAGTATAGTACGTTCCAGAAATATGTTCGCGTTTTCCAGTGACGAAAGGGCTTTCAATATTGAATCATATTTTCGCACAGGTACTGTCCGTTTGCCTACGTCGCATCCCGATTTCCCCCACCTGCTTCTGCTCGCCCCTCTGTAATAGCTGGGCTGTCTTAGCTCTTTTCTGAAAACATTAATTTCTCTTAGGAATTGGAAGTTTACGTAATATTATACAGCTGTTTAATTTAACTTAAATAAAAGGGCCTGGTTAAGTAATTAACTGTCACGTGATTTCGTCCCTTTCTACAATCTTGCGGCATAACCACTTGGACGGACAGTAGATAGCATGTCTGAGTAATTTTATATTTTCGGGTCGGGCAGAAGTGAAGATTGAATTTACAGTACATAGAGTAGGTACAGAATTATTTCAACATGAGTTACTAGTACGAAGGACGAAACTGGCAATTGGAATTAGATGCAATAGTCTATAGTGCGATAATATGCACAAAAGAACTGAAGCCTGTATCGAAATGAACGGCCACCATTTTCAAAATTGTGTTTAAATATTCATATTATGATTATTTTTCGATTTAACTTCTTTCTCTATATTGTACGCTAATGTGCTGTAGACGGTATAATATACACTGCATAATGAATACGTTCGCATGGATAACTCACTTCGTGAGTAAAAACACTTAATTATTCTTAATACAGTACTGTACTTTGATTAAAGAAAAACCTAATGAAAATTATCAAACTCTAAATCGCGATATTTCCTAGTTTACGTAAATGGATAAACTACTTTTCTTCCTTCCTATACCTAGTAGAGTGATTTGTGTTTTACGCCAGTATCATCGAACTCCAGTCTTGAAGGGGGGAGCAAGCGTTGTTTCCGTTTCTCTAAAGGTATAGACAGGTTAATATTAAAAATGTTAGAAAAAATAAAATGATGTCCCTGTACTACATACAGCTTCTTTATTCTTCTCTAGATATCTTTCGCCGATTGTCTGTGCAGTCCAATTACGTCTCTCGTACCTTTTCCCTTTCTGAAGCCAAACTTTAAAATGTATTACGAGTAGTTCGAAAATAACAGCTTTCAGAAAGATGACTAGTAAATATTCGGAAAAAAAAAGACTCATATATTTGACGCAGCCAGAAATAAGTTTTTCGGAAATAAGACCAGTCGAAAATAACACAATTCTGAAATGAAGGTTTCCAGAATAAAAGTTTCCAAAATACGACCGGGAATTGTACAAAGCATCTTAGCAATTAACATATTTTTAGCTTCCGAATACTAGCCAATTAAAGAAATTGAACTTGTGAAATGTTCATCCTGTATTTATAACATTCTTTCACTCTTAAAACTAAACTAAAGAAAAAAATATTTTTAACAACTTCAAATTAGTGTAACTCTGAAAATTTTGAGAACAGGATACATACTGTTCTCCAACCAGGAGATCAACCGTGAAAGGAATGTGCTTACTATTGCGTCATCTATTGGAAAGAAGTAGATAAATAATATTACCGTTATAACGCCAGTTTAAAAACCATGCGCTCTCCTGCATGTTGTCCACACCTGTGGAGTAACGGCTAGCGCATCTGGCCGCGTAACCAGGTGGCTCGGGTTCGATTCCCGGTCGGGGCAAGTTACCTGGTTGAGGTTTTTTCTGGGGTTTACCCTCAACCCAGTATGAGCAAATGCTGGGTAACTTTCGGTGTTGGATCCCGGACTCATTTCACCGGCATTATCACCTTCATCTCATTCAGACGCTAAATAACCTGAGATGTTGATAAAGCGTCGTAAAATAACCTACTAAAATAAAAAAAATCCTGCATGTTATTTCCTGTATGAAGAGATTGAAAGACCAGGAGATTAACTGTGATCTAATTTTGTAACTAGGGTAGTATCAATATGTCTGTATCAATGTTATGTTTTGTGCTGTGGGGGCTAGCCAATAGAGAGAAGAGTACACACGTTTGTGACCTTATGACATCTTATGACACAACATTCATTCACAGCATTACCCCCCTTCGTCTCATCCGGCAGAGACTTTCTCGTGGTTGGAGCACAGTATTTATATGACAGTATTTGCTCCGAATGTCTTCAGAAACAAAACCCGTAAGTGGTGATAACTCCTCGTGAGTCACTCTGTATTTTCTGATGATCTTTCATTGTTAATCAGTGTTATCATATTTAACAACATAGGATTAAGAAGGGATTTCTCACAAGAATATATTTATATTTATGCACTAGATATCTGGCAGTGGGCAATATTGCATTTCTTAAATATCTCAAAAAAATTTCGCAATACAGACATCACCAAAGCCTTGAATGTGTCACAGTTCCCCATGTTATCACTCCCTTAATGCAGTATGATATTGAATGGCATTGTAACTGACATTGTGGTCACTGGGTAATATAATATGATGTGATATTATTCTTATCCATAGCGCGGATTGAGAGCTTTGTATGTTTTTATAGACCTATGAAACGCTAATAATGTGACAAAGCAGAATTTATACAGGTGTGGAAACAGCTATTACTGAGGTCAGCCATTGGAACGTCACTCGAACCACAATTGATTGATTATTATGCTACTGTGTATCGGAGATAGTGGGTGGATGGGTGGCAGGGCAAAATAGCAGTTCCGACCAAACCGCGTATATGCGATATGCGAGCGATGGCAAGTGAGAGCCCAGATCGACGCGGAGGGTCTTCATCTGAAATCCATCATCTCTGACATTGAACAGTCGTGCATAAAATATTAAGACTACCGTGTTAAACTCTTTCCATTCATAGGGAACTCAATCATTACATGCCTCCAGTAGCATCACTGTGTAGTTATAGACTCTGCAATTATTCATGTGATTCAATAATAATGGATAAACTTATACTCGTATGTTATAAAGTCAGGGTAAGTTATTTTTTCCCATTTATGCCCTGAATCTTTTTCTCGAAATTGATTTAATGTTTATCCTCGACCATGCCGAAATGTAGTAATTATACACCTGGTAGCAGTCCTTCAATGCATGTCATTAAAGTAGGCTACACCTATTCATTAAATTTCAGGTTTTCGATTATTCTCAGATATGCAATCAAAAGACGAGGGAAACGTCACGGAGGCTGGAAATCCAATACTGTCGCAGAAGGTTATGTTCTGTTACTATAATAATTAGCGTTAATTGTAAATAATATTCAAATAAATTCAATTTGTCATCTCGTTTTTCAATGTCTAAATCAATTTCAAGGTTATATCAAGATTAATGTTTATTTTACTCTCTAGATTATATCAAGGTCAATTACATTTGTTTCTCGGAAAAAATCAATACTTTCGCGTCTGCGCACATCTCACAATTTACGAGATATTGCACAAGGTCACTCCCGCTCTTCAGTGAGATACGAATAAAATGGATACTTCTGAATAATTTCAAGTTAGAAATATGGTCGAGCATAAAAAGTCGTATGAAACTTGCCTCTAATGGTAATTAAGACGTTCGTATGAAAATTATGAAAGTCACTTGCGCTCGTTTCATAAACATACTCGCGTCTTAATTACTATCATTATAGGCTCGTTGCATAATGTACTATTGACGTTGAACCAAAAAATTTGCAAAAAAATTACTAACAACGATTTACATTGTTGTTTTACACACAAACCGAAAACGGGCATGTTGCGAAAACTCACCACCGGCCATAAAATAAAGATTTGAGGTAAATAAGGGCCTAAGTGTCATTTAGTGAAAATTGTGGTGAGTGATTCCTTGCGTAAAGAGCAAAAAGAAAGTTGCATAACTTTTTGCTATATTTTGAATAGGTGTCCAGAAAAACATGCCTTTTAAAATGCATGAATTTTGAGAACTTGCAACGCTGCGCCCTACAACCAGCTGGGATTTGTGTTGCTCTGAACAAACTCCTGCACCTGGGTTGTTGAAGGTCAGTGCCATCATGCCATGTATATTGGATTTAAACTTTTAAGAAAAACTACAGATGATATACCGTTTAATTTTTGTGTTTAAACTGTGTTAGGTAATGGAGAATGAACACTGCTTACAAAATAAAATTACAAAATTACAAAATTAAAGTTCAATAAAAAGTGAACACAGCATAGCTCTTAATTACTCATTTTTTAAATACACAGAATTTTTGCTCAGTGGGATTTTGTTTCTGTTGTATGGCTTTGAAGATAAGTAATATTTTATGTAATTCAGAACATAATTAACACCGGTGTTACCCGGAAATAATCCCTGAATATTCTTTCATTACTGTGCAGTTAAGGATGCACCAGCGAATAGGGATTATAAAGAATGGACACTTCGCGTCGGTACCTTTGATGTAGCCGGACTGATTTCAATGACCCTCAAGCCAGCTAAAGCTTGAGATTCTGCTTTCTCCCTAGAGTTGGCGCTGACATCACACCAGCTAGCAGTCGACACAGCGGAAATATAACACATATAATTAATACATCTAGGTACATTATGTACTCAAATAAAATAAATTGGATCCATAAAATAATAAATCCGTCATTAACTGTAATGTCTAGACTCTAGAGTTCCTTTATAATGAGAGTTGAGACGTTGACCCCAACAACAATTAAAATATGTAATGATTTGATAGCGCTGAAAATGGAAAAACAAAACTCTTACGAGAAGTAAAACCATATACCTATATTATATTATATACAAATATTAAACGAATTCGATACTTAATTTTATAATATATTATATTATTTTATAATATAATTTATTATATCTGAAATATAAAATATTATTATTACAACTAGTTTGTCACTGAGAAATAAGGAAAAGCTGTTAACTTGAATTTATTTGAAGCAAAGTGTTACTGGGTTATGCAATAAGGTAGGCGATGTTTGGATCCTGTGTCTTAACTCTGTTCTCAACAAGTTCTCAATTATTATCTTAGCGTATGCTCGATTACACTAACCCCTAGCGCTTGAAAGTGAAACTATACGCTGGCGCACAGAGAAACAAAACACAGGAAATTTCGCTCATTGTCCATTCTTTATAATCCCTATGCGCTGGATGCACTACAATTTTATATTCGCCTTTGTAAATGTCACTTGCTACTTTCAGGTTTGAAACAACCGGTACTTTTGTTGATTACGAGGTTTTACCACTGAGATTATTCACCTGCGACACTTAGAAGAAAGTTCTTATATTAATCAGAGAGTTTTGTAACTATATGCGTTTGGTAGTAGTATGTTCGGCATTAAGGATTAAACACGGAAAGGATTAGCGAAATTAATCCGACTTTCTATGTTGAACAATATAGAGAACATGAATTTTATGAAGGTGATGAAGTAGTCTCTTTTCGATTATGGACAAGCGGAATGTAATAGATTTTCGTTATAATTTTATGTGTCGTCGATTTGCAAAAGGGGACAAGTCCAAAATAACATACTGTTGGAAAATCTAAAAAACTATAAGTTAACAAATTAAAATGCTCACATATTTTTTATAATTAGATCACTATGGATACATACATTCAGAATCCACAAGCATTTTAATTTTTTAAGTCTGTTATGGTTTCTTTGTGATTTCCCAACACTTTGTTATTTTGGACATGGCCTCTTTTGCAAATCAGCCACAGATATATACAACAGATTAGCAATGCTTAAGCATCTTCCTGTCCTCAAATGTTTCTTCTACATTCTGCTCTGTCTTCCCAATCTCCTGCGATTCTTTATGTTGCATAGTTTTATGAGTCTCCTACAAGAATTTCATGATCGCATCACAATTTTTGTTCATGTCTTTGAAATCGGAACCTTACCGCGCTTTAACTGCCATTTAGCTCTTGCTGACCTCACTTGGAGTGTCTCGTTGTTACCGGATCTTAATTAATGTTAGTGACATTTAGAATATTTCTAGGTTTAGACACCAGGGAGAAAAACTAGACGTGGCAATGCCGCACACGTTTCAAAGTGGGTCAGGTGGCTAGAGTAATTACTTTTACAAGTCAATAATGCAACTGGGATCGCCAGCTAACAAACGAATGCCGCTTGTCCATAATGAAAACGGGACTACCATAACAATGTCATATGTAAATATTGCAATACGAGAATTGATTGGAAGAGATGTGAACATCACTGTTACGTTACCTACTGTAAACTTAATCAGTACTCCGTATTTGTTAACTTTTGTTTCAGTTATTACTCCTTAATTTTATCGAAAAATCAGTGGGAAATTAATGCGAATTTTCAGTATAATTTTTAACACAAAACTCCGCCAATTTAAAAAATGTTGCGAATTCTTAAAATAATTAAACCCATAAACTTGCCCCTGCCTATGGTCGAAGTGTAATGATTGGGAGATATACCGATGGGAGAGGGGCGTTATACAGGGTGTTAAAAGTATTTCATATTTTTAAAGGAGGTAGTATGCACCAAAAAAAAGTCTAATTAACATGGGTCCTAAAACCCATACCTTAAGAGCTATGAGCACTTGTTCACTATCGCTGTAGAATGTGCTCAATGTGATGTCCATCCATACTAATGCATCCTTTTGCCCTACATCTTGGGGAATCACGCACCTTTGGAACACTCCTGGTTGGTCTCAAATCTGCTGGCAGGAATTGATGACGCGCTCCTGTAGTGCTTGTACATCATACACCAAAGCCTTTAAGTGTCCATAGGAACTTACATACTACCAAACAGATTGAATGGTGCAATGTATCATCATTTCATAGAAATATATTGTCTCTAATGCTGAAGGAAGTGCCATAACTTCATGCATAATGGACTACCAGCCCATTTTCACCGAAATGTCCGAGAACACCTAACACAGACATTTAATGGGCAATGGATTGGTCGCGGAGGTCCAGTACGTTGGCCTGCTCGTTCCCCTGATCTTAATCCGTAGGACTTTTGGTTGTGGAGTCACCTGAAAGGTTTGGTGTATGCAGTCCCCATCAATGATGTACAGTTACGGAAATAAAATTGGGAGCTTCCTTATTGTATGTTTCGCTTACAACACACTGCGCATGTGCATGTGTATATATCCTATATGTGGACAGTCGTGCGGAATTGTTCTCTACATACAAGCGGACTCCAAGACTCGCTCCAAATTTTAATTCCGTATATGTACTTAATATACATATATTTCTACGTTATATAAAAATATGATATGATACATTTTTAAAACTGTATCGTGTGCTGTTCTATTAAATTTATTTCACATTAAGTACAACCGCAGTAAGACATTGGAAAAAAATACAAACAAATCAGTTGTTAACTTATGGATTCACTGAACTATGTCAGCTACTTGTAATAATTACGATATAACGAATGGAGTCATTGTAGTCTTATCATATTATTGCATCTAATGGTTCCTTAAGACTAGTACAGAAGTTTCTCTCCTATGTCTGGAATTTGGAGTATTCTAAGGTGACTATCCGTTGAAATTTTTCCTGCCCAGTCCCTAATTTAATCTCCCTGTCCCGAATAATTTGGGGGGGGGGGAAAAAACTTCGCGACACCAGTTTGTCTCTCCAATTTTGCCAAGAAGTCATGATTTATCCCGGTTTAGATTTCCTATATCCATAGAAATGCTTTTAAGGGCTGTAAACTGTAAATTTGCAGTATAGTCAGTTGACCTACATGTGTTGGTAGTAGAAATATGGCTCATAAATTTCAAAATTGAATTGAATATGGATGGTAGACAATGAGAGGAGGTGCAGTGCCAGTATTCCAACGCACTGTGATTGGGCTGGGAGAGATGTTATGAGCCATGTGATTAGCGGAGTGACTAATGCTTTCATTTCCCATGATATAACACCTGACTACAACCTTGCATTTTCATTCGACCTATACAACACATACTCTCCTCCTCACCAACCGCGATTCTAAGAAAACCCGTACAAGTAGGGTCAACAATTACACCAAAAAAGCAGAGAAGCCAAGAAAAACAATAATGTTCCCCAAAGTATCAATAAAGCTGGAAGGAACACAACTTGAAACCGGAAAAAAGGCAATTGACGAAGCTTCAACCCTCCTTAAAAAGGGACAAATAGAATTTTAGAAGCACTATATACAAACATCACTCACCCCACAGAGGTGAGGCAACCAAACCTGAGTGCTATGAAAAGAGAAAAGAAACGACCAAACTGCTGCACAAAGAACGAACTGATATCTCCGAGGAAAATCTAAATCTCTGTGCAGAAAAAAGAAAAGCATGCAAAAAATGCTAAACACTAAAGAAACTAATTTCACAGGAAAATAAGTAAAAGTGCAAGCTCAAAAAGCTCTTACCAGATCTCCTTTGTACCCTTAGAAGGAAATCAACCAGTACTGTCACAGAGATCTCAATGGAATCTTGGGGAAAAATCTTCTCCCTTCCCCTCAACAGAGGCAACCTAACCACTGCATTTCGAAGCAAAGAGCCAGCGCCGTACGACGTAGTTTATAACAGAGTACTGCAGAACAGCGCTTACAACCGGTTTATATTGGACCGGTTGCAGATCAACCGGAGAGGTTGGACATTCGTTCGAATATCCGGCCTCGAAGCGGTTGCGTCTGGCTAGACAGAACCACAGATATAAAGGACAAAATAACAACCGCATTTCTTCATACAGGAACTCTGATGACATTTTGTAACTACACAAATTGATGAAAGAATAATGGAACGGAGAACAATTCTCTCCGGCGCCGGGATTTGAACCCGGGTTTTCAGCTCTACGTGCTGATGCTTTATCCACTAAGCCACACCGGATACCCACCCCGGCGTCGGACAGAATCGTCTCAGTTTAAGTTCCAACTCTTGGGTTCCCTCTAGTGGCCGCCCTCTGCACTACGTCATAGATGTCGATGAACGTAGGACCGAAGTCCACACATGTGCTGAGGTGCACTCGTTATGAGTGACTAGTTGGCCGGGATCCGACGGAATAAGCGCCGTCTTAAATCACGAAGTGATTTACGCATATGATCGTATGATGACGCAGAATATCTGAATGGAAATATCATATGTACTTCGGTACATTAAAATAATATACACAAATTGAGTAATTGAAGGAAATTTACTTTTCCTAATTAAAAAAAGTGTTAGCTTGAAATTCTTAGGAAAATATTTGGAGCTTAGAGGGATGAAGTTACAGGAGAATGGAGAAAGTTACACAACGCAGAACTGCACGCATTGTATTCTTCACTTGAATAATTAGGAACATTAAATCCAGACTTTTGAGATGTACAGGGCATGTAGCACGTATGGGCGAATCCAGAAATGCATATAGAGTGTTAGTTGGGAGACCGGAGGGAAAAACACCTTTAGGGAGGCCGAAACGTAGATGGGAGGATAATATTAAAATGGATTTGAGGGAGGTGGGGTATGATGATAGAGACTGGATTAATTTTGCTGAGGATAGGGACCGATGGCGGGCTTATGTGAGGGCGGCAATGAACCTGGGGGTTCTTTAGAAGCCATTTGTAAGTAACTAAGTATGGACATAAAATTACTATGGACTAAAATTTCAACTGGTGGAGATAAATACTGTGGGCAATCAATCTGGGAATCAAATAAAGATCTGTTTAATTTTTAATAAAGTCTATTGTACTGGGTGTTCATTTCAAAGTGTCATGACGTCATTGTTGATGAGTCAGCGATTTGAAGCGAGTTTCAGCTTTTGTGTCAGAGAAGTTGCCTATTAATCAAGGCGTTCAATCTGAACTTGAGAGCGTGTACGGTATAACTTGAACGTCGTAGCAATAGATAGCGGTCTGTACGGTCTGTGTGCTACCATAACCTCTTTCGAACTGTGTTTTGCGCGGCCAAGTCGTACGCAGGGTATTTGTTATCATCGGTTGCGTACGGCAACATTCCACAATGCAAATCAAATGCTCCGTGTCCATGTTGACCGTCGAAGTTAATGTCAACAAGTACGTAAGTAACCGTCTTAACCCTCTCCCCATATCCCGATAGTAAGAAAAAACTCACCTCAGTACATGTTTCGAAACAGTTCACATTCCTGCCACTACCGGCGTTACCGTACGTATCGGTAAGTACTCTTCTGAATGAACGCCGTACTTGCTAGGAAACTTCTCTGGCAGATAAATAATACACCTCTGCGGAAGTGTAGGAAGATTGAATTCTCTAGGCTCATCGACTAGCCACGTGACGGCATACAGCGAGCCATGACACACTTTGAACTGAAAACCCAGTATTCTATATACATACTTTCCGGATGAAGCTAGACTTTTAGGTACCGAATATGAACACAATCCGTCCAATGCTTTGCAAGAAATCGCTGCACGCACACGCCTGAAAGAAGGCATTATCGGAATCAGTTTTTCTTACTTTCACAATATTTCCTCTTACATTCCATATAATGAGAAGTTGGCTATCATTGCAGAGGAAAAGATTGTGCTATTTGACCATACAGTTTCTGCGTCCGAGTTTGCGGAAAATAGGCGGCAGTTCTAAATTCTCTCTGACCTTTCCTCCCGCGCTATTTTCCTTTGTGTTGGATCTTTCTGAAAGTTACTGAGCGAAAATCGACTGTGAAGTGATTAGAATAGGATTGAAATGCGTTACAGTGAAATCGTCCCACTTCAGCAGCGAGTAACCCTCTTGTTCATTGCAGACATTTTTGTCGCGATATTATATTTTATTTATAATTTATGGGCAAAACTCAAAGTTGTTCGTCCCACTCGGATCAGCATTTATCATCCAACTTATACCTGAAACACCCCCCCCCCCCAAAAAAAAACTTTCTATATTAAAGTTGCGTGGCTTTTGTGCAACATTTAATGGCATTGCGACTATGGCCGACATCCCATCAATCACTGTTTTTTGTATATTTCTGTCATATCTTCCTCACATTATGAGCTGATATTTAACAGTACATTGCGTGTGAGTTACTTCATAATTTGTTAAATGTGAAAATTAATAAATAAGCTAAAATTCTAGTTTAAATAAATTTAGGCGAGGTTATGAAATATTCTTTTACAAATAAAAATACGTAATATTTAATAAAAGTAATTTTAAGGATAGAAACTGAACATTTTCCTTCTGAAACAATTTTATCCCTTTAGTCAGATAAAAAATTAGTATGACGAAAATATAAACTCACTTCTTTGTGCGTTTAAGGTAACGTATGTAGTAGTACATGCACAGGTGGAAAACAAATAAATTTGGTAACATTTAAGCTGGAAATGCAAAAAGAATATTGCAGCTATAATTTATTTTAATTTTTGCATAATTTTAATGGATCTTACAGGAATATCTGGGGGGTATACGCAACTTTATGTGGTGTAAAAAAGATTCCTCGTACCCTCCAACCCTTCCGTGATAAAATTTTGCATAGAAGTTAAAAAGTACTTCTACCTTATTAGTAATAATTATTTTAAGTACCTATGTAAATTATTCTATCTTTAATAGTATATGTCTTAGGTATATGCATAGCTCTTAGCGCTTTTGTTCGTCTTCATAACACTGCGTTGTTAGGAGACTGTTTATAGTTTGTCATTTGTCATTTATTTATAGTGTTTTGCTCGTAAATACGCCTTGAATTTTGCGGATTTGAAGAAAGTTTGTGCTATTTGTAGGCTAAGGAAGAAAGAGTGTCAAGTGGGAAAAAACGAACACTTCCGGCATATTTTTCTCTTTGAGTTTAATAGAGGAGCAAAGGCAGCGGAAGTGGCTCGAAACATTTGTCCCGTATGCGGGGAGAATACAATCGGAGGAAGCACTGCAAGAAAATGTTTCTGTCGTTTCAGCACACAATACCACTTACAAAAGTTAGTGTTCATTTATAGAAGATGGTTTTATGCGTCTGGTGGGATAACGAAGGCGTCATGTACTATGAATTCATTCCCAGGAATGTAAGCATAACTGCTTTTCTTTACTATCAACAACTCAGACACTTTAGCTAACTTCAAGTTGTTTTTCAGATATGTATACTGTATGAAAATTTAAGAATATTTTATCATTGTGTATAATAGTGAGTAAAGAGAAAACTTTTAAGCCAAAAGTTATATTTCATAATTTAAGGGGTCATGCGCATATTTGAGGATAAAAATTTATTTCTTTTTCCTGGTCCATGACTCCATCGTGCATGAAGTACGTGTTTCGTTGTATTGCTAACGGCATATGATGCAACAGAACAGGTAAGATGTACTATGAAGACACTTTGCATCTTTCTCCGTTGAGCCTGGGTGGGAGAACGTGAGATCTCACTGAAGCGTCACAAACAATGACAGAGAATCTTTGTTGATGACGTGATTGTAAAATTGCGATAGAATTCTCGTCTGCCCATACGTAGTGATTGTGAAAATTAAAATCTGATGACGTTGAATTTTGAGCACCTCTTGAGATTTCCATGTGACATGCTATTTTTATTTTTTAATGTACTGCATCATATAATGTAATCACACTTATACAGACGTGGACAAATTATTAGCAAAATTGAAGATTTTTATTATATATTTTTACAAAATATGACTCTTCAATTCAGAATACAGTTGACATTTTTGCGTATTTACACATTAAAAAAAATGAAGATTTTTATTGTATATTTTCAAAATTTGACTCTTCAATTTTGACTACAGTTGATATTTCGGATATTTCCGAATTATTAGCGAAACTGAAGATTTTTGTAATATATTTTTACTAAATTTTACTCTTCAATTTAGACTACACTGCCATTTTTGCATATTTACAAGTTATTAGCAAAATTGAAGAATTTTATTATATATATCTTTTCAAAATTTGACTCTTCAATTTAGACTGCAGTTGACATTTTTGCACATTTACAAATTATTAGCAACATTCAATATTTTCATTACATATTTTTTTTTTTTCAAAATTTGACTCTTAAATTTAGAATATAGTTGACATATTTGCATAGACCTATTTCTATCTACTGTAATGATATAAATATGCCAAATTGTCAACTGTAGTCTAAATTGAAAAGTCAAATTTTGTAAACAGAATTACCATAAAAATCGTAAATTTTGTTAATAATTTGTCCACGTCTGTAGAAGAAGGCCTGTAGCAAGAAAATAAAGCGTTTGCTCTCAATGTTCATGTAATATTTTTTCATACTGTATATGAGAGGAATATGCCCTTAAATTTTCACATACATTTTAGTTACACCCTGTACATCACGTAAAAGTATTACCTTTTTGAGAGTGTCGATCGCGCCATTTTTTTCATAAGCCGTAGAACTAACATTAGATCTTCAGCAAATACATGGCAAGACTGATTCGTTTGTTGGCAACAACACGTTGCTTCTGGTTGAATATTTTCAAACGCTGAAAAGAAGATAAACTACTGCGTAAAATGCAGTGTGGTATATAAAGTGCATACGCGTTGTTATGGCGTCGTATCCCATATTTATGAACCATATGAGAAGTCAATGATTTACCACCCATTACTGCAAATAGTCTCTTCATTCGATGTACATCAGTGTTTGCGGGAAGTGTATCTCATTCAGTGCAGGTTTCATGTTTGACGTCAATTAATTGGTATGAGGGGGCTATGAGTATTTTACTAGTGCAGCGTAGTACCTTCCTCTAAACAAATGGCACGACATTGTCAATATTGAGTTCTCGCCCAAATACCCATGCAGAGAACTGCGTTGAAATTTTGATCAGTTCATAAATGCAAAGTTGTTCTCGTGTAAATGGACTCGGAACATATCTGTGCACAATATTCATTCGCCATTATGCCGTATATACACAACTGTGAAGGTAGAGTTATTGTCGCTTTAGTTAGCTATAAATTTGATATAAAATGAACCTTCATTGAAACTACGCCACGATATTTGTTATCGAGAATACATAGGTTACAAAATTATAAACAAAGGCCTTATATGTGGAGCTCATAAATGAAGGTTCATTATGGATATATTTTAAACAGTGTGATATTCTTCACACAGGCTAAATTAGGAGATACGAGGCTACCTGCTATCCGTCTCAGAAATAAATTAATTATATTTACAAATACTTCCGCCGTTGCTAATCCATCTTTGGAATGGAATTTCTACATAAACGAAAAGTCGTTAGAGTTTGAATGTCGTAACGAAGTTCGAGTCTCAGTCAGGCCTAGTTTCCTTTATTTATAAAATTCATAGTGACATAGTGATAATAGACGGTAGTATATTATACACACTGCTTAAAGGGTGTAATTGATATCTTGTTATTTGAAGTGTTCTATCAGTGAGGAAGTGTGTTGTGTCAGTGAAGTGTGTAGTGTCAGTGAAGTATATTGTGTAAGTGAAGTGTGTTGGTGTCAGTGAAGTAGCTGTGCAATGTATTTGAGCAGTGAAATGTTTAGAAGTGTTATTGAAATAAGGTAGAATCAGTGCAGTGAGTGAGTTGACAGCGAAATAAGTGTAGTGCCGAAAGGTACCTGTGCAGGTATGAACCTGTCACACTCGTGGGTCTTAGTTCGAACTTAGGGTTAAGATACAAATTAGATTTACTGTAAATGTTATGTTAAGTGACCATGCTTAATTTAATTTAGGATGCTCGTTGTTGTTATTATTATTATTATTACTACTACTATTATTATTATTGTTGTTTTTTATTAGTTGTGTATATTATTAATTGTCATTATTGAGTGTAATTAGTTACCACTGCCACCGGGTATATACCCATTTGCAGTGTGAATAAATACATACACATACACCTGTGGTGGACATAATCGGTGTTGGAGTTTTCCCCGGGGCTCCCTTTCTTCCACAATAGACATCAAGTGCATTCGGATCGATCTCCATTCCAATAAAATTACATAGCAACCGCGAAAGCAGCTGTAGACGCACGGAGGGGGCTGGTATAGGGGAGAGAGAGGTTGCCTGTTCGAAATCTTGATGCTCAGCGAACTGTTGCGCAGTCAGCCGGTATGGGTCGAGAATGCAGCTGGCTGAAGAATAAGCATAATACATTGCTTTTCTTTCACACTGGACCAGCGCACGCCGGCCGCAACAGCTCGGACTCCCCACCGAAACAGTTAAAATATCCCTGCAACGGTTTCACGTTCTCATAGTTACAGTTACAATTACAATGAAAAAATAAGCACAATCCTTATCATAAGAGATGCTGGAAATGTTGTCCTCCTCTATCCACACGTTTCTGGCATCTTCCCGGGAAATGAAAACTTAAAACTCATACATTTATACGCATGGAACAGAAACGAAACAAACTAGACAATAACTTCATATACACTTGGAACAGGAACGAAACAAACTGATAACACTAGTAACTCAATAGCACTTAAAACTCGTACATTTATACGCGTGGAACAGGAACAAAACAAACTAGACAATGGCTTCAGTGCGACTGCTCCTCACTCACACACTGTCGCTGCCACAAACATGCGCAAATCTTATGCGCGGGCGGCGGGAGTCCCAGCTGCGGGGATATTGTAACTGTTTCGGCGGGAGTCAGAGCTGCTGCTGCCGGCGTGCGAGCCGACGTGCGCTGGCCGCAGTGTGAAAGAAAAGCACTGTAGATAGTACAGGGACATCATTTTATTTTTACTTCAATTTTTATTGTGCCTGAGTTTTTGAATGTACTTCACTCCCACCCCTTCTACTAATGAAGTTCAACCGTCCTCCACACAGATTCAAGACCACATATATAGTACAGTCATAGTAGCCTTACGGTCATTGTAAACAGTACGTTCCAAAAATATGTTCGCATTTTCCAGTGACGAAGGAGCTTTCAATATTGAATCTGTTTCGCACAGGTAGGCCTACTGTCGTCCGTTTGCCTATATCGTATTCCGGTTTTCCCCAGCAGCTTTTATTCGCCAGCTAGTGGCTGGGCTGTATTTTCTGAGAATATTAATTTCTGTTAGGAATTGGACGTCTACGTAATATTATACAACTGTTTAAAATAACTGAAATAAAAGGGCGTTGTTAAGTAAACTGCCACGTGATTTCCTCCCTTTCTACGACCCTACGACATAACCACTTGGACGGACAGTAGATAGTATGTCTGAGTAATTTTATCATTTCGGATCGAGCAGAAGTGAAGATTGAATTTACAGTACGTAAGGTACTCTTTTATAGAGTAGGTACAGAATTATTTCAACATACGTTACTAGTACGAAGGACGAAACTGGTAATTGGGATTACGTACAATAGTCTATAGCGCGATAATATGCACATTAGAACTGAAGCCTGTATCGAAATTGTCATCATTTTAAAAATGTGTTTAAATATCCATATTATGATTATTTTTCAATTTAACTTCATTCTCTATATTGTACGCTAATGTGTTGTAGGCAGTGTAATATACACTGCATAATGAATACGTCCACATGGACAGCTCAGTTCGTGAGTAAAAACACTCATTGTTAATACTGCACTGTATTTTGATTAAACAAAAACGTAATGAAAATGATCACACTCAAAAGCGCGATATTTCCTAGTTTACGTAAATGGATGAACTGCTTTTCTTCCCTCCTATACCTAGTAAAGTGATTTGTTTGTATATTACGCCAGTATCATCGAACTCCAGTCGTGGAAGGGGGTAGCAAACGGCGTTGATCCGGAGGTATAGGGAAGTTAATATTAAAAATGTTAGTAAAAATAAAATGATGTCCCTCTACATGCTTACATACATACATACATACATACATACATAAAAATAGCGAAGGCATTTAGAACACTTTCATATGACGCCTCATGTGTAATAGCAGGAGTTCTTCCAATTCGTCTAGTCATAGAAGAAAAGGTCAGAATTTATAGAGCCACCCACAAAAACATGGAGTACGATGCACCTCTGGAAGTGATTCACTGGCCACACCCAGCTGAAGAACCACTCATAAGAGCGCCTATGGAGGATACGGCAAACAAAATAGATATATACACGGATGGAAGTAAAATCGGAGGAAAAGTTGGAGCTGCTGCGGTCATAATCCAAAACGACATGGTCATCCACCGATCCAAATACAAACTGCATGAAAAATGTTCTAACAATCAGGCAGAACAAATAGCAATCTTGAAGGTACTACAACACATTGAGAATATAGAAATAACAGAAGAAACAGAGAATATTGCAGTAGTTAACACAGACAGCAAAGTGACACTGGACACTTTACAGAACAAGAATAAACATAATCCAATAATTGAAAATATAAAGAGAGAATTGAAAAAATTGGAGAGACAGCAATGGACAGTTCTCTTTAGGTGGGTGAAGGCCCCTTGTTGGAATAGTAGGGAATGAGATAGCTGACCGTATTGCCAAACAAGCCGCCATAGAAGATGAAGGGGAAATAGCTTATAACAAAATACCGAGAGATACCATAGTAACAGAAGAGAGAGAAAAGACCTTAAGAAAATGGCAAGAGCAGTGGACTATCTCAACTAAGGGCGCAATAACGAAATCATTCTTCCCATCAATTAAAGATAGATTGAAGATAAATTTACCTGTCGGGGCAGAATTTACTTCTATTGTGACAGGTCACGGCTTCACAAGATCGTACCTTCATAGATTCAAGATTATTCCAACTCCAACGTGCCCTTGCAGACTAAAAGAAGAGCAGACAGTCAACCATATAATATTAAGATGTGCCACACTGATAAAAGAAAGAAGAATCCTACGAGCTAGTATAATACGCACAGGTCAAACCTGGCCTCCACCTTTTGATCAGTTCACAACAGCATACCTCAAAAGCTTCAGAAAATTTATAAAATCCATAGAATTTGGCAAAATGTAAAAGAAATTGAAATTAGAAATAATATTAACAATGATGGTAACCTAAAATATAAGAAGTACAATTAGGCAACACTTGTATCTATAAGAATTTCAAGATCGCAATCAAAATTGTAAATATCTTGTTCTCATAAATTATGTTACTAATTATTGTAATATTTTATGTAAAGCATGTAGTATTACTCCAATGTAATGGAGCATGCTGATATACAAAAAAAAAACATACATACATACATACATACATACACACATACATACATATATACATGATATTGTTAATTTTTATTGACGTAACTTGTATTGTATATTTAACCTATTTCATATATGCCTGCGAGATACTAAAGTAAAACATTATAAATAAACAATGAATTCATAATAATTGCTAGAGTAAGGGAGGGGATTGTCGGATAGGTCTGGTAATGTCGGATAATCTCGGATAACATATTTCTTTTCCATCGAATGGTGCAATCTGTTGTGAAAATAATGCATTACGTTCTCTACAAGTAGACGAACATCTACATGAATAGCCATTACTGTTGAGTGCTTCACTGTGTGTGAATAGCGTGTTTTCAACGTCTCTGCAAAAAAAAAAAAAAAAAAACTTTTTGAGGGTAAGTAATGTGATTTATTCGTTACAAGTTATTCTTATATTTATACAACATGGTATGCACTGTTTGATATACCATAGATAAGGCTTCTTAATTCTCTAATTGCAGAAATGCTATCGACAACATGTTTCATGCAGCTGGCTTGTTTTACTGTTTGTGAAGAGTCGGCCAATGTCGAATACTAGCTGAGGGCAATGTCGGATACTAGCCGAGGGCATTGTCGGTTGTCTTTCAATGCTGCTCGCTACATAAAAGCTGCCTTAAACCCATTTATATGTTTTCTATAACCAACCACTACATTTTTACTCATGGGTATTTTTAATTAATGTAAGTAATTAATTTTCTAATTAATCGAATATTATGAAGTAACGAATTGTTTATTCTTCTGATATTTTTAGATTCCTAAAGTAAAAGAAAAAAGAGATTCAGTCTAAAGAAAATGGAAGTCTGAAGATATGGTAAATGCCATTGTCGCAGTACGGGAGAAAAGAATGGGCTATCTTGCTGCTTCCAAAAGATTCAATGTACCTCGATCAACATTATTTGATTATGTACGGTCCAACTCTGAGCCCACCAAAGCCGTTAAATCGAAACTTGGACGAAAACCAATACTCCCAACTTCACTTGAAGAGAAGCTAGTTGACTATGTGTTAATGATGGAGAGAAAATATTTTGGATGAACCAGAAATTATGTTAAAAGGTTTGCATATCAGTTGGCTAAACAGAACACTATTGTAATAATTTCTGATATGCAATATATTATTTTAAATGAATTATCATAACTCTTACATAATAATGTCTAATGTATCCGACATTAGCTTCCCATTCTGTCAGTGATGATATTATTTCTGTTTTGTCTTTGAAAGTTATACAGCAAATACATATTATGTAAATTGCCTAATGCTTATGTACAATCTGCAGGAATCCCAATAGGTTATTATAACACTGAGTAATTCCAGTTCTAACTTTTTTTAATTGCCTTTATTTTGAAACATCAAAATGGTATCCGACAATACCCTCCCTTACTCTAATAATCAAGATCCTGGATCGTATGTCATCCTTTTTACGTTGTCTGTTTTATTCTTGAAAAAACAGGTGAAAAAATAAAGCTCATTATTTTACTTCGCAGTAAATATATTACTGTATATTATTTTATTGTTAAAGAAGTCCAGAAGGCTTTTACTTAACGACGCAAGAGTGCACAGAAAACGTGAGAGACTAAAAAAGAAATGACTGAATTGTGCCAGAAGACCTGGCAGGAATGGAATTTCGGAACTGTAGAAGATAAATGCAGGAACGGAAGAATTGGAGGAATATTGTTGAAGATGGCAAGGTCCATTTTATGCTGCAGTGCACATGATGATTAATTATAATGATTATTAATGGTATTCCTCTCGATATATACTTATTTGTTGAGTACCTTTTTGTCCTACATTACACGCTATCTTTCGTATTGTTATAGGACTGTGTGTTGAAATGTAGGTCGTCTCTACTTGCCTTACCTTTTACTATATATTGTTTGTTTAGAGAAGAACATGCTGGAGTTTATATCTTACATGAGGAACATTTACAAAGTTTCGGGAGTGAATACATCACAGGAAAACAATTGCACGGGGAAATTATAATTTCTGTCGTATAGCATTTCAGGTACATGTGATAGATATCCAGACATATTATTAGCTAACTGGAGTCAAGTGCAGTTTATGTTCGCTGCACTCAGAGCTGAGAAAAGTCGAAGATGAAATTCTGCGTTTTTCTCAAACACCAACAATGAAATATATTAAATGATATATGAGTTATTTAAAGGCAAGGAAAGCCAAGGAGTAATCTCGTTATCGAGCGACACTTGTGGCCTGAAACTTCGTTTAAATATATGTTCTAATGTTATTCTGATTGTTTCCTTTCTCAAGAGTTATTACACAACTGTAGGGCGAATACCAGGTATTTCATGGTGAGTCACATGTCTCATATCTCCGAAATATCATCTGGTTTTCGCTAATTCAGACGACACGGAATCTGACTCCCGGGCGACAGGCCGAACATCAGCCGGTAAAATGCTGCTTACAACGGCGGAAACAAATGGATTATCAATCATGTCTCACAGCAGATATTGAGGGTGCTATTCATAGACATTTCGCTAATCCGCGCTACGAGCATGCTAAACTAGCCCCGGCTATTGACTGGTTACTTGTACGAGATTCATATCGTATTATATATATCACATCATATCATATATCATATCGTATCGTATCATATATCGTATCGTATCATATCATATATCATATCATATATCATATCATATCATATCATATCACATCGTATCGTATCGTATCATATCATATCATATCATATCATATCATATCATATCATATCATATCATATCATATCATATATCATATCATATATCATATCACATCATATATCATATCATATATCATGTCATATATCATATCATATCATATCATATATCATATCATATCATATCATATCATATCATATCATATATCATATCATATCATATCATATGACCTGGTAGAGTGTAAGAGAAGACCCTATGGCCTTAACTCTGCCAGTATAAATAAAGAATTATTATTATTATTATTATTATTATTATTATTATTATTATTATTTTTATTATTCATATATCATATCATATCATATCATATCATATCATATCATATCATATTATATCATATCGCTAACACTGGTTTATGAATACGAAAAACGTTAGTTCGCTGATCATCCACCGGAAGCCCCCGCTAAGAATGTCTATGAATACAGCCCTGAAAGTATAGTCCTTTCGCTCGTATATGAGCTTGATATCGCGAGAATATGTTGTTACCCACTCGTCTAAGCTCTTCAATTGAAATTCTTAATTAATGTTCAGTGTTAGCCTGGAGCTCCTCTAATGTTTACGGATTCGTGCGAAACACTTTTTTTTTCAAACTATCCCATAAATAGAGAAATTAAGAAATGAACACAGAAATGAGATATTAAAAAGACAAAAGAAGAAATAAAGACATCAAGAAATGTAGAAAGAAATCAAAAATGAATAGAGAAAAGAAGAAATAGAGCAATCAAGAAATAGATAAATAATGGAAACACCATAAAAGAAGATAATAAATAGAGAAGTTAAGTAATAGAGGAAGAAGGGGTACGCTTAAAATGGAAGAACTGGAGGTAGCAGGAAATTTAGAAAGAAAGCAGAAATTTTAAAAACGAAGAAATATTGCAATGAATAAATGGAGAGAGAAATGAAAGAAAAGAAAGAAAGAAAGAAAGAAAGAAAGAAAGAAAGAAAGAAAGAAAGAAAGAAAAAACTAAAAAAGAATTACAGCAAGAAAGATTAAATGAAAAAAGAACCAAAAATTAGAGCAATAAAGAAATGTAAAAAGAAATGATAACGGAAAGGGAAAAGAAACAGAATAATCAAGAAATGAAGCATCGGTAAAGAAAAGAAGAAATGAAGAAATAATGAATTTTATAAAGAAATGAAAATGGAGACAGAGAAGAAGAAATAGTGAAATAAAGAAGTGGAACAAAACTCGTGGGGAGTAGAGCCATGAAGAATGCGTGACGCTGCTACAGGCCAATGCGGTGTCATTTCTCCAGGACGCATATGCCGGATGCGGAAGCTATATATTTTAATGAATGTGAAGTTTTTAAGTAATCAGTTAATTAAATAAATAAATTCTGAAAAATAAAAAATGTATAGGGAAGCTCTACATTCGCATAATAGTTAAATAATTTACTATATTTGTGTTAGCTTAAAAGCCATAGCTTAGATTGGAGTATCTTTACGAAGACTCTATACCAGCGATGTACGCAATGGAGGGGGAAAGGAACTAGTCACCCTACCCCATTATCTCCTGGCTTAGTTGCCTCGTGAGTGATGCTTTATTGGTATCAGCTATGAGGTTCAAACCTGTCTTCGGACAGTTGACTAAACAACATCTCAGAAATAATAAATTAACGTCAGGTTCCCGAACATTAATACACGATAAATTAACAGAATGCCTCTTTTATATTGTGGCCTACATGTAATTAAATTACCATATTTAAAAACTTCATTATATTTATTAAACATGATTATTTGCATTGTTGCATTGTTTTGTCTTTAATCTGTAGTTACAGTAGGTAACAATACACGGCTATAGTCTTATTTGTAATAAATATTTTCATTCTCAGATTACTAATTCGAATGAAATAGGATACGATGCAAATAACTGTTATGCCTTATCTTTGTTTTATTAAATACGAGGTATAAATGCCTTCATATTTGCTGCCTATTATGTTTGATTTTTAATTTTTTTAAATGAAACAAAAATGTGTTTTATGACATTTTGTATTGTATATTATTGCCCATGACACATTAAATCAAGAGATCGTCCCTCATTTACGTACTTTTAATTTAATGTTATTTTATTTAATATTTAAATAACAATATGGCCGTTTTTACAACGGAAGAAGACGTGACTGGATGACATGAATAAAACAACTGACCGTAGAATAGGCCATTTTAATATCATACATACCTTTTTTTCTAATTTTTATTGTTTTCAATAATTTAACGTCATTTGCCCAATTTTAACGTAGCCTATGATCTTCTCCGGGTTATAAAGGTTAAATGTACAAACTTTGGCAAATATCGGTCAAAGCGTGTAGATTTGTATTGAGTACATACATACATACATACATACATACATACATACATACATACATACATACATACATAGCCACATTGACTTTTATATATAAGAGTAATTTATTGATATATTCTAGAAATAGTTTGTGATATTAAATATGAAAACTGTATTTAAAATATCGAATCATTTGTGATAGTGGGTCAAAGTAACTTCATGTTAACGTACTGCTTTCTAGAAGGTTTGATAAGTTTATTGATCTCCAATATTTTTTTAATATACTTTAATATTCCTTTAATATGTTACAAGCATTTTCCACTCGATAAATTATTCAACTATATCATCATTATGGATTTGTTTTATTTAATTTTTTCTGCTAAAACTATTGTACAGAATTAGTCCATCTCTTCTTTGGGTATTCCAGTCTCGTCTGTTCTTATTTTTGTGGTTTATTCTTGCACCATATTGCTAAAATATTACGAGCTTTGGCTTTCTGTAATCCAGGAATTATGTGTTTAAATTTTCAGCATAAAATTCTTTCCCACGCGTTCGTTCATGTACAAAGCCCTTATATCATTTTGCATGCGTGTAGATCTTCTCTTTTCCTTGCCAGTAAATCTTCTTTTAGAGTGCAATGTCCTCAGCGACAAGTGTAAATTAAATCTTGCTTGCAAATTATTTCCCTTCATGAAGACGAATTCACTTATTTTTCCTCCCACATATTTGCTTAATGTTCGTCAGCGTCTGTTTTTATTTCAAGTCTACTATCCGGGGTAGTGAAAGAGCTGTATCAAGAGCTGCCTCCTCCACTTCATTTCCACTCCCTTCCCACTCTCTTTCTGTGTTCACAGATGTATAAAAACTGAAGATATTGAAACGGGGAGAGTTTTGTACAAACGTAACTGTATTCTTCAATGGAAATCTGATTATGAATCAAGACCCAAGATATACTTCTTGGCAAACTAATTTCGACTGGGAATCTTTAAAAACGCAAGAAATGTCAGCCTTTATACAAGGTAAACCATAAAAACCAGACACATTTTGCGCGCCCTTTATTCAGCCTACAGAGTAAAAAGGAGGGAAAAAAGATTTAAAGAACAATGTAGGACAGTGATGTGAAAGCAAGCGCATTTTTCTGACCTTGATGTCGTGCGTGTGGATCAAGCGCTAGGTATGGAAGGGGGAATGGTTATCTATATGAATAAGCAGCCTGTTGGATTAAGAAAGCAGTGGTGTACAAACTTCAAACGGAGCATGAAATTTTATGTCGTTATTTTTTTTTATTTATTGGGTTATTTTACGACGCTGTATCAACATCTAGGTTATTTAGCGTCTGAATGAAATGAAGGTGATAATGCCGGTGAAATGAGTCCGGGATCCAGCACCGAAAGTTACCCAGCATTTGCTCGTATTGGGTTGAGGGAAAACCCCGGAAAAAACCTCAACCAGGTATTTTGCCCCGACCGGGATTCAAACCCGGGCCACCTGGTTTCGCGGTGACCGTTACTCCACAGATGTGGACTCGTTATTTTTATATGGCTTTTTTCTGTTTGATGTTATCTATATTGTCTGTAAAGCAAAAGTACTAATATCAATTTCTTAATATTGCAGTTGTATTTTAAACGTTAATGACATACTAAAGAGTTAAGAAGTAATATTCACTTAAATTCCATAGTAGTAGGCTACAGCTATATTGTACTAATTGAATGAAACACATCATTCATAAAGTATGTGATATCCCCCCCCCCAAAAAAAAGATTGAGTATGATATAAGTTGGAATTGACTGTATCTTTAACCTTATAAAATTAATCAATAAACTAATCCAAATAATCTTTTAGTTACCTAGGTACAGTGAAGACTATGTTTTAACTGTTACTAATACTACATAACAAAACTCTTATCGCATTATGCTTTTAAGTTGATATTGGTGCGCAACTTCCTATCATCAGAATATTAAATTATTTTCTCGAAATCTGTTGAAACTATAGAGCGGACGTTTTTACATTACATGGGCACATATCTTTTGTTTCTGATGTAACAGTAGTTGCTTTGTTAATTCATTTCCGTTCAAACATTTTCCATGCGAATATTTTGAAAAATTTTAATACACTATCTCCAGTAAAACATATTTACGATATATTAATTTACGAAAACATTGTTTCAGTACCTGTAAGGCTAATACACTGAACAAACATATCTGAAAATTTAACTTTTCTGTAAAAAGTTGAGGAAATATTCCTTTTCAATAAAAAGCAAATATGTGAAAAATGAACATTAAAATTAAAATTTACATTCTTGTAATGCATTTATACTTCTTAGACGAATCTAAAAATTAACATGGATATAGTTTTAATAAGCTCTCTTCCCTTTATCCTTTAAATCAGTGCTGGCCATCCCTGTATATAGCTCGACCAAGCGGCATATACTACCTATTTCGTCTGTCTCTTCCCTGATTAATTTTGGACGTAATTTTGAAGAGTTGTGGTGGCAAGAGGGCGGAACCACAGCTCACACTGCTCTGGCAACTATGAGGATCCTTCGACAGATGTTTCCAAAACGAGTCAATTCCCGACATGACAATATTTCATGGCCAGGAAAATCACATGATCTAACTGCTTGTGTTGTTTTTCTTTGGGGCTACTGAAAAGTAAAGTGTTCACAACCCGCCTCAACAGTATCGCTGAGCTAAAGGAACAAATTAAAGTTGAAATTGAAGCAATTCTTAAAGACATGCTGCGCAAAGTGATGGATACCGTGTGAGAGGGAAGCGGAATTCTCGTCACCGGAACTCCCGTCATTGTACCATGCATGACGCAGTCATACTACGCCAGGCATGTCAATTGATGCCCACAGGAGCAAGCGCGCGCTTTAGAGTCCAGGAGAGCCTGAGCGCTTTACAGCGGAAAGGAAAGAGACAGACGAAAGAGGTGGTATATGCCGCTTGGTCGAGCTATATTCAGGGATGGCCAGCACTGATTCAATAGATAAAGGGAAGAGAACTTATTAAAACTGTATCCATGTTAATTTTTAGATTTGCCTGAGAAGTATAAGTGCATTATTAGAATGTAAGTTTTAATTTTAATGCTCATTTTTCACAAGTTTGATTTTTTTATTCAAAAGAAATATTTTCTCAACTTTTCGTATAGAAAAGTGAAATTTTCAGGTATAGGCCTATTTATTTAGTAGCCTTACAGAATGTTTTCGTAAATCTAATATACCGTATATACGTATTACTGAAGGTAGTGTATTGAAAATTGTGAAAATATTGGCATGGAAATTATTTGTAAGGAAATGAATTAACAAAGCAACTACTGTTACATCATAAGCAAAAGATACGTGCCCATGTGTTGTAAAAATGTCAGCTCTATAGCTTCAGCAGATTTCGAGAAAATAATTTAATATTCTGATGATAGGAAGTTGCTCACAAATATCACCTTAAAAGCATAATGCGATAAGAGCTTTGCAGAGATTCTTTTTATTCATTTTAACTCTACATACATCAGACATAGGCCTATATGCGACAGGAATCCTTGACGTGGGGTTCATAGCTACGCCAGATCGCTACCCAAGTTAAATAACATTATCACAATGTAATATGTTACACTTAAAATAGATACAGTACCTAGATAACTTTGCTTTGTACTGTAACATTGTTTTGATTAGTTTATTGATTACTTTTGTAAGGCTAAAGATACCATCAATATAAATTCCAACTTATCATGTCATACTCAATCTCTTTCTTTGGAATATCACTTTATTTATGAATGATGTGTTTCATCCACTTAATACAGTATAATATTATACTACTACGGAATTTAAATGAATATTTCTTCTTAACTCTCTATTATGTTATTAAGTTTTAAAAGACAAGTGCAATATTAAGAAATCAGTGTTAGTACTTTTGTTTTACAGACAATATAGATAAAATTAAACAGAAAGAAGCCATATAAAAATAACGACATAAAATTTCACGTTCCGTTTGAAGTTTGTGCACCACTGTTTTCTTAATCCAACAGGTTGCTTATTCATATACACAACCCTTCCTCTTTCCATACTTAGCGCTTGTTGCCCGCGCTCGACGTCAAGGTCAGAAAAATGCGCTTGCTTTGGCATCACTGTACTACGCAAAGAACGGAATTTTTTGTTTTGCATTACAAAGAATATTAGTCTATTAATACGGTCTAATATCAACTAAGCTTTAATAATTCATGAAATGATACGTTTCTGGATCTATCTCAGAAACGGATGGACAGAATTCATTTTTTTGGTAGACGGATAGGGTTTACCATCCCCTTTAAAATAGTTTGTCTGAAGATAGGGGTTCCATTTGAAATTCAAAAGTGGGGGGTCGAGGTTGAAGAGGTTGAACAGAAAATTCAATCAGAAGTGGCTTTGATCTTGTTCCTCGAAACCTATATCGACCTGCTTTTCCTCAGAATCGTATCCCCTGCACATCTAAAGTTATTCAAGTTGTGAAGTTTTGAAATGAACATACGTTGTACTTACTAATTTCATAATTTCTGCTTCCATTAGATTAAATATTATTAGAACACAAACAATAATGAAAATTGATCTCGAGTCTCCCTTTCTGTAAATAACGAATGCGATTGATTACAGTCTACCGTTATATAGCTTGTAAGTGAATATTAGAGCAGAACAACAGTCTCTGGTTTCAGTCCGATATGAGTTTCATATTACTGGCGTTGCGGCTAGACTATAGACTATATTAAGAGCTTTGTGTGTAATGGCTAGCTATGTGTGCTTCTATTTTGCTATTTGTGTCTGTATAGACATGTATCGTATGATAGTGCCATAAACCCGCTTGGGTTATGCTCAGTGGTTTCTCCTGGAATACAACATTTCCTGGAAACATCTAAAGCGTTGGCGTTCATGATGTACTGTTATTTAAATTTTCGAGTGTCGGTTACTTTGTCTGCAGTGCAGTATAATTATGTTCGCTGCAAAATTTAATATAGTAATTTAAACTAGGTCAATCAGGAAAATATTAAAAATCATAATTTTTTAGAAGAGCAAATTTCAATCGAAATGTCTTTTTTCTTGTATTTATTTTATTTTATTTATTTATTTAACCTGGTAGAGATAAGACCATCAGGCCTTCTCTTCCCCTCTACCAGGGGATTACAACTACAATATTAAGAATACAATTACAATTATAATTACAATTAATATTAAATTTACAGATACAATAAAAATCAAAGTACTAAAAGATTAACTGATTAATAAAAGCTAGACAGTTTATTGTAAAAGTTAAGAAGAGAGAAGCATTTCTTTTATTGATTAAGTACAAATTAAACCTACTCTACGCAGTAAGAAAATGCTTAATAAGCTTGCTTTTGAACGCTAATATATTCCGACAGTCTCTGATGTCACTGGGTAGGGTATTCCACAAGCGCGAGAGCGAGATTGTGTATGATGATGAATACGATGATGTCTTATGTGTTGGTATGGCTAGTATGCGGCTATGTTGCGTGCGTGTGAAGAGATTATGATATGATGACAGGTAACTGAAACGGGAGGCAAGGTAGGTAGGTGTAGAAGTGTGAAGGACTTGGAAAAGGAGAACAAGAGAATGAAAATTTCTACGTTCGTTAAGCCGTAGCCAGTTTAGAGTTTGGAAGGATGGGGTAATGTGGTCAGCACGACGGACATCGCAGACGAAGCGAACACAAGAATTATGAACACGTTGTATTTTTTGCTACTGGTTGACATTGAGGTCAATCAGTAAAAAATCACAATAATCGAAGTGGGGCATTACTAGTGTTTCCACTAGTATTGTAGTACTAGTATATAATTATTCCCTTGGCTGTGATACACTATATCAAAATGACAAAAATGTTGTTGAGAATCATAAAATTCCAATACATCTATATAGATGTGAATTTATTCAGTAAGCTGCGTTTTTCAAAAACTCAACAACTTCAAAATTTTGAAAAATGACATATATAGTTTCGTATAGTTTAAATGTAGACGAATCGGTTTCACTACACAGAATTAGTCAAATCTCAACATTTCATACATTAATAAGGCATTAAATGTTGAGGGTTTTTGCAAAATTGAACTTCTTGCGACAGCGAGTTTTTCGAAGCTCAAATTTCTTGTAACCAGTGGAAATCTGTTTGAAAATAAAGTAGAGCAAGAATTAGGATTTATTTCCTTCAAATTTATATATATATATATATATAATACTTTACATTTGAGCTACATTAGGCATTGCAGCCCGAAAGAGCAGAAGCTCGTGCTCGGGCGCAGTTCAGATCAGTTATACAAAATATATCACAAAATTAAGAGAGTTCATTGAGCACAATAACATTAATAAATGGTATAATACATACAGCATGTAATAATAGGGTCTATATATAAATAGAAAATACAAAAGTACATAAATATTAGAGTATCAATTTTTAGCTCAATTAGCTTAAACAATTAAATAATTCATCTGATTTGTTTCTTAAATCTATGTGTGCTAAATGTACTTAGCTCAGGGTAAGCTCTAATTAATGCATTATATATTTTGGGTCAAATATTTCTAGGGAATTAAGTTTTAAAGATTGGCTACAATGCTCAGCTGAAATATCTCTCACTTGCCTTTATTACTTCCATTATTGACTTTGAACATTCTGGACTGCAGTATTGTTTGTCTGTTCATATCAAGATTTAACATTATATTATTCAATACATGATTACACTAACATTTATTATTAAAGGTAAGTTCCCATTCCTTGTATTTTATACATAATTATGTATATGCATTACATTATCAGAATTTGCCCTTAAATCCAATGCACTGGTCTTTTGACTACGTGGTTTGCACAACCGGTCCTTCTTCGTAGGTTTCTCCCTTTTCAACTATGATTAAAGCCTGTATGATGAAACTTGTCTCACTGTGAAAAGAGAGAGAAAGGAGATACATCTTACTTCGTCTGTGTTGTTATGGCGTTGGGGGGAGTGGCGTGATGCCGTCCATCCATCCAGTGGCGGAAGGGACTAGTTGATACATTCTGTAGCATAAAATAAAGTAACAAAATATCTCTCTTCGTACTGTGTTGTTCCGTCCTGAGCTTGTCTTTGAAGAAACTGAGTTCCGGTAACCTGTACAGTAACAAGGTTTTGAAAGGAATCCTGAAAACTTACAACTCTCCTATAATCTCCACCCTCATTTGAAGGGACTTGGTTTTATTGCTACTGAGACAAGATAAACCAAAGGAGGTATAAAATCCAACCACTTTCTATGAAACATGCAGATTAATATGCAAGTGGTACATACAAAACACATTATATCATATACCTAACTTAACTTAATAACAAACATAAAAGTGTATAATTCAATAATATTAGCATTATCCCTTCGTCAGTTCGCACCATAAACTTCTATAACTGTCTCGGCTTGAAGAGGAACAATCCAGTCCTTTGTTCATATTCTCTATTGCCCATGAGGTCAAGATGTGCAAGCCAACCCCTATTCCGACCTAGGATCGAGACTGGTAGATATTTTCTTCGGAGATTCTCTGTTTCTTTACAATGTGCTAGAAAAAAACTGACATCACTCCTCTTCCACACATACTTCGGTGACAATTTTATAACCCTTCCGTGCACCCAATCTTAGCAACTCCAAACCCCCCCTACTATCTTCGCTCCAAGAATTTATGTACTTACCCCTCCCCCAATTAAGCATGAGGTATGATTGTAAATGTAATGAGGATTTTTCCGAACATTGGAGCATAATGTCTTGCCTCTCGATATCAATTAAACGCACCTTCACGTTACGCCATATATTTCTTCTATTATTTCCTCATTTTCCCACACCCAACTTATTCCTACATAGTGCAGCCCTGTCTGCAGTTTATAAACCCATTCTTTTTCTCACCCCTGACCGACATTTTTCACAAATTCATATTAATTAATATGCATTGCCTCTTTAAAGCTCCGCATTGTTATTGTTTTATGTATGCCCAAGATTTGGGCTTTATAACTGTCCCAAATTTGTAACTGTTACAAATGGCTTTATAGGAATTTAATACTTTACATAAAATTGTAGATAGTATGACCATTTTTGCTTATTTGTTGTCCTACTTTCGTCCTGTTTGTAATTGTCGTACAGCTTCTATTCTACAATAAATATATCTCTCTTGTTGAACTCTGTAACAAATCGCCTGTAAAAGCGATTGGTTCCGAAATATAATTTTGGCCAGTATTTTACCACCCTGACATTCATGTTAATTGCTTCGTTTTTGAAGTCCAAATTTATTTAACATCCCGTAATTATCTGTGCTACTCCAATGCCAAGTATTGTTTTAGGAAATGCATTTGTATTTCATTTAATTTTCTTGCATTTTCCCAACCCCAAATTTCTGCCCGATAGGGCTACAGCATAGATGACCTTATCACAGCTCCGTATACTAGTTCCAATGTTACTGCAGAAATATCAGGTACTTTAGGAATCAATTTTAATATTTCCGCACTCTTTACCCCACACTTACGTTTTGTTAGGTTAATATGCTTAATCCATATCACATTCATTGATAATATAACCCCTAAATATATTAAATATTTCACATTTTCCAATATGTGAGTCAGCCTGGGTAGCGTAGTCGGTATAGCGCTGGATTTATGTGCTCGAAGTTGCGAGTTCGAGCCCGGCCCAGATCGATGGCATTTCAATGTGCTTAAATGCGACAGGCTCATGCCAGTATTATAGATATAGGCCACAAAGGGAAACATCGAAGAAGGAAGGTTCGATCCGGTGCTGTGGATTGAATTCGGCGTAGCTCAGTGGTCAGAGCGCTTGGTACGTAGAACCAAGGATCCGGGTTCGATCCCCGGCGCTGGAGCCAATTTTTCTCCTCAAATATTAAGTGTCATGCCAGTAGATTTACTGGCATGTAAAAGAACTCCTGCGGGAAAAAATTTCGGTACACCGGCAACGCTGATATAACCTCGACAGTTGCGAGCGTCGTTAAATAAACCATAAATTAAATTTAAATTTTCCAATGTGTACTCAGCGTATGTCCATGACTCATCCCTGCTATAATACGTTGTTGTTTAGTCAACTGTCCGAAGACAGGTCTGAACCCCACAAGTCATACCAAGAAGGCACCACTTATGAGGCAAATAGGCCCAGAGATAATGGGGTAGAGTGGCCATTACCTTTCCCTCTCCATTGCATATATCGCCGATTAGCTACATATTACACTAGTCAGAATTTGGATGTATATTGTTCTTCCTCTGATACATGTCAAGTGAGATATAATGCCTGATAATATATGTAACCTACATATCGGCCAGATAGGTCCATTTTTTAAAGTAATTGTCTTTGTCTTGTCTGTATTAACAGTCGTACCCAATTCACTACAGTAACCTCTTTGGCTAGTAAGTTCCTTTTGCAGTCCATTAATTGATGGAGATATCAAAATCAGATCATTTGCATATAAGAATGCAAATATGGAGATCCCGTCTAAGATTAAAACTTCAGATTCGATCTTATCGACCATCTCTGGTATGCCATCTACGGATATATTAAAAAGAATGGGTGAGAGTATGAACCCTTTTCTAATCCCTCTACGGGTAACCACATTTTCCAAAACTTTGTCAGCATCGTACTTTACACAAAACTCAACTTTCTCATGTATTGCTGATATAGCTTTAACAATTCTCGACGGCATACCTTTTTTCCACCAATTCTTCACGTTCTACAGAACCAATGCTTTTTTTAAATTGGACGAATGCGCAATACAGTTTTACCCCCTTCTTCTATGTTTTCTTTAACTTTAATGTGTCCAAAAACAAATATGTTATCTGTTGTATTGTATTGTATTGTATTTATTAACATTCCATGGTATTCATACATTACTTTACAGCTAGAATATGGAACAAGTTAAAAAACTTAATACTATTATAAAGTCTTAATTTATAGTCAAAATCTAAATGAAATATATACAGACGAGATTTACAATATAGTCTACTAGTACAACACAAAGTTTTGTATCAATTTCATGAAGTGTTATTGAATGTTATGAATTCACCTACAGAATAGAAGTCATGAGAAATTATGTACTTCTTTAATTTGGCCCTAAATAATTTTGAGCTTTGACTTTCATTTTTTATATCGATAGGGAGGCTATTAAAAATTTTTACTGCCATATAACGCACTCCTTTTTGATAGCACGATAGACTTGCCGATGGAGTATGAAAGCCATTTTTTGACGTGTATTTATGCTATGAACTGTTGAATTAGTTACAAAGTTTTCACGATTACATACGAGGAAGATTATTACTGAAAAGATATACTGACAAGCCATGGGCATTATTTGTAGTTTTTTTTAAATAATCCTACACGATTCCCTAGATTTGGCACCTACTAATATTCTAATTACTCTTTTTTGTAATAGAAATATATTGTTACTATCTGTGGAATTTCCCCAGAATATTATTCCAAAACTCATTACTGAGTGGAAGTATGCAAAGTATATTGTTTTTAAAGTATTGATATTTACTATCTTTTGCATAGATCTAATAGCAAAGCAAGCTGAATTTAGTTTGGGGGTAATTTCTTTAATATGATTTTTCCAATTTAACACATTATCGATTTTTAAGCCAAGAAATTTGGTTGTTGTTGTTGTTGTTTCTAATAGGGATCTATTATTAATTATTGCGCTAGAAATTTGCGATGTTGAATTTGGACAGGATTTAATTGAACTGTATCCCTCCCTGAAACCAGCTTGAAATTTAGAGAGTCTATTATATTGAAGTATCTACTTCCTCAGCCTCTCGTATATAATTTTACAGTAAATTTTTCCAATTTGTTGATAAAATCGCCACCCACTACAATTATCAGGTATCGTCATGTTTGCCTTTTTGTAGATCGGGCATATAATTGAAGGGTTCCGAACCATAGTGGGCCAAGCGCCATTTACTAAAACCGTAGAAAACAAGGGTTAAAATTAAGTTATTACCATAATTCAATGGAAACCTGTAGCAAGTAATATAAAGTATACACATTAAAACTAAATGATATGTCAGTCTTCATTTAACTTTAACCCATGGTTTCTCCGTTTTTAATAAATGGCGCTTGGCCCACTATGGCTCTGAACCCTTCAATTGCCGATGTCCACTCATAGGATAACTTTCTGCCATAAAATTTTTTTGAACATATCTGTGATTTTACTTGTAAACGTCTGTATATTAATGCACTCTGATAAATTCTGAAGGTACCCCGCCTATACTCGGTTCTTTGTTATTTTCTAAACTACTTACAGCTTCTGTCACCTCGTCGGTCGTAAATTAGGCATCTAATATATTGTAAATTTATTTCAACTCAACAATAGGATTTTATTCTTCCAACAATAATTCCTTTCTACAATTCACCTTAAACGCTCTCGTCAAGGAATTTTCACTCAACACAGTATTCGTTATAGCACTCCACTGACGGCAATGACAATTTACTTGGACTATTAAGAACAACAATGAACTGTTAATCTTAACTAATATTTACAAAGCACTATTTACAAATCAGAAATGTTAGTTCTCAGTTCACAGTTCTTCTAGCTCAGTCACTCGAGTTCACAGTATCTCGAACCACAGACCTTCAGAGACAGTTCACTGTACTCGAACTCAGGTCCCTCCAATTGCGGTCCACTGCACTCGAACTCAGGCCTTCGGATGCTGACGCAGTTGCTGACGCACACTCGAGTCGAACTCCTGTACACAAGGCTTGCTCTGTTCACTGGCTTACTGACTGAAGTAATCATGAATGACACACATGCTCCTTCGCGTCCGTAATTTATAACCACAGCAACGTAACCGAGAGACTTCGAATTCGCGATCTTTCCACTTCGACGGGCTTCTGGAAGAGTCGGGAAGGTCCGTCCCCCCTACTCCGCAAGCAGTAGTTGCGCGCGCACTCTCCCCTCAGTGCTCCGTGAAGCCCGCGCGATCTGCTTTCTTGCGGGACGCTGGTCGTGAGTTCGAATCTCACGTCGCTGTCACATTGCCACCTCCTTAGGAATGCTCGTCCCGGGCAGTCCCTTGGTAGGCTGCTAATCGGTCCAGATGCACCAACATCATCTTCCCTCGAGGTTGTCGCTGGATGCGGTAAACCACGTCGTTGAACCGGGTCACCACGCGGTATGGTCCATCCCAGGCACGCTGCAGCTTTGGTGATTTCCCTTTGGTCCTGGTAGGTCGATACACCCACACCAGGTCGCCCTCCTGGATTCCTGCAGAGTTGGCTAATCTGTCGTAGCGCACTTTCATCCTGTCGCTGGCCATCTTGAGGTGCTCTCTGGCCAGTTGGTGAACTCCATTCAACTTCTCGGTGAGTTCTGCCACATAGTCAGTTGCTGGCTGGTCGGCGCTGGGTGTTGTGCCAAACAGCAGATCAGAGGGCAGGCGCAGCTCTCTCCCGAAGACCATGTTTGCCGGTGTCATCCCTGTTGTATCGTGGACCGAAGCTCTGTAGGCCAAGAGGAACAGTGGGACTCTGGCATCCCAGTCTCGCTGATGGTTGGACACCACCTTCCGCAGGTGCTCCTCCACGGTTTTGATGTAGCGTTCCACCATGCCGTCGGACTGTGGGTGGAGGGGAGTGGTCCTGGTTTTATGCACTCCCAGACGCTCGAGCAATTCTCCCATCAGGTTGGATTCGAAGTTGCGCCCCTGATCGCTATGCAATTCCTGGGGCATCCCGAATCGGCAGATGAAGTTGTCAAGCAGCGCGTCGGCCACCGTCGAAGCCTCTTGGTTGGGAATCGCATACACCTCTGGCCATTTTGTGAAGTAATCCATGGCGACTAGCAGGTAGCGGTTCCCGCGATCCGTGACCGGGAACGGTCCAGCTACGTCGATAGCGATCCCCTCAAAAGGAGCTCCCACGTTGTACTGCTGCATGGTTCCCCTGCTGCGTGTCCTTGGTCCGCGACTGGCTGCACAGGTGTCGCATCTTCGGCACCATTGTTCCGTGTCGGTCCTCTGATGCAACCAATAGAACCTCTGCCTTAACTTGTCCAGCGTCTTGTTGGCTCCCAGGTGGCCTGCAGTCACTCCAGCATGAGTCTCCTCCAGCACTTCCTTCACCTTGCTCCTGGACAGGACAGGTTGTTCTATGCGGGTCCTTCCATCGGCCGACTCCCAAATCCTCTTCAGGATACCGTCCTTGACAGTGAAGGATTCCCACTGGGCCCAGTAGCTCTTGTAAGTGGTGCTGCGGTTGGCGATATTGGCCCATACTTGTCTCTGGCCGGACTCCACATCACGTAGTAGCTGTCCAATGTTTGGGTCCTCCAGCTGCTCCCTCCTTATGGCGGCGTTATCCCATCCTGGGCTCTGCTGGGAGGCAATTGCTCTCACTGCGTGGGCGCCATCCCGCTCTTCTACTTTCAGGCAGTGTTTACAGCCATCCGGGCACGGACGTCAGGGCATCAGCGTTGGAATGTTTCTTCCCTTGTCGGTGTTCAGAGGTGAAGTTGTACTTCTGCAGACGTTGAACCCAACGGGCGGTCTGCCCCTCCAGATTCTTGAAGCCCAATAGCCAGGTGAGTGCAGAATGGTCTGTCCTCAGATGGAATTCCTGGCCATACAAATATTTGTGGAAGTGCTTTATGGCTTTTCACAATGGCAAGAAGTTCTCTACGCGTCACACAGTAGTTTCTCTCAGCCTTGGATAGTGTTCGGCTGAAGTAGGCAATCACCCTCTCTTGCCCGTCCTGTTCGTGAGAGAGTACTCCACCGATGCCTACGTTGCTAGCGTCCGTGTCGAGCGTGAACTTCCTTCCAGGGATGGGATATCCCAGTATAGGAGCAGTGCAGAGCGCCTCTTTCAGTGACTGGAAGGATGACTCCGCCTCGTCCGTCCACTGGAATTGTCGTTTCCCCTCGGTCAGCTGGGTTAGAGGCTTAGCGATGTTGGCGTACCCAGCTACGAAACTTCTGTAATAAGTGCAAAGGCCGAGAAAACGGCGCAACTCCTGTTTGTCCCTCGGTCTCGGCCATCATCTGACGGCTTGTAGCTTCTCCTGGTCCGTGGCCACTCCGTTGCTCCCTACTACGTGCCCCAGGTAGCTGACTTTCTTCTGGAATAGATGACATTTCTTCGGGTTCAACTTCAGCCTGGCTTGTCGCAGTCACTCGAACACTTTCCTCAGGTTCAACAGCTGTTCGCCGAAAGTCTTGCCCACCACGATGACGTCGTCAAGGTACAGCAAAAAGGTGTATGTCAGGCCTCTCATTACGGACTCCATTAGTCTGTGGAATGTAGCCGGGGCGTTGCAGAGGCCGTACGGCATAACAGTGAACTGCCATAGTCCCTGGCCGGTAGAGAATGCCGTTTTCTCCTTGTCCTCCGGATGTAGCGCCACCTGCCAGTATTCTGACTTGAGATCCAACGTCGAGAACCACTCGGCTCCGGCCAGGGTGTCCAAGGTGTCGTCAATTCGTGGAAGGGGAAACAGTCCTTCTTGGTGACATCATTCAGTCTTCTGTAGTCCACGCAGAAACGCAGGTCCCCATTCTTCTTCTTCACCAGCACTACAGGTGATGACCAAGGGCTGTCGAATTCCTCGATGAACCCTCTTGCTTTCATGCCCTCCAGTTGGCTTTCAATCTCCCTCTGTTTAGCTAGAGGGACGCGTCGAGGAGGTTGTCTGATTGGGCGAGCATTTCCGGTGTCGATGCGGTGCTGAACTTTCTCCGTTCTCCCGTAGTCGTTTTCATACAGACTGAACACGTCTTGAAATTCTGTCAGTAGATCGTGGACTTGTCTTCTTTCTCCTTTGCTTAAATTCTCCGCCAATTCTCGAGCCAGCTCTTTCAGTGATGGGTCTAGATCTGGACGTGGTCGGTGACACTCCTCGTTATCTGCCAGAGACGTCACAGACACCACCGGCTCGACGCTACCTAGTACAGTTCCACTAGGCACCTCCTTGTCCCGATTGGTGACATTCAGGACCCTCACCGGTACCACCTTCTGCTTCGGGAGTAGGGATCTGGCCACATAAACCCCATCTATCGGAGTTGTTTGCGAATCGAGGAGCAGGTTTCTCTTAGGTTGTCCGTCCAGTCTTGCCGTCACCACCATCTCGCAGCCTGCCGGGATTGTCACATGATTCTCCAAGGTGAGTCTGCTGGCCGTGGGTTGGTCTTCGACGTCCCTCAGGAACACTTCATCCTGGCCAAAACGGAGGATACGGCGCCGGACGTCCACCGTTGCATCAAAGATACGCATGGCGTCGAGTCCCAGGACGACGTATTCAGTGATGTTGGCGACGGACACCCACATCTCCAATCTCCTCTTTCCCAATGTCAGATCCAGGAAAACCTCTTTTTGGATGGGCAGGTTCTCGCCTGAGGCAGTACGTAGCTCATACCGGCGCAGCGGCGTCCTCCCAGGTAGGCCACGCACGACTTCCGGTCTGGTGATGGTGAGCGACGCCCCGGTGTCTACCAGTACTCTGCATGGACGGCCTCTTATCCATCCGTCAGCAATCAGCCCATCGTCGCATCTTGTGTTAACCGTCTTCAAGATCAGCCGAGGGGATGGTGATGACGGCGCCGACGTGCCCCTCATCGCATCGGCCCCATTCAGTTTTCCTGTTTGTGACCAGATTGGTCACAGTCCCTCCTCAGGTGTCCAGGTTCGCCGCAGGACCAGCAGGTGGGCACTCCTCGTCTTCGTCGCTCGGGTGATTTCGGTTGACGCTCCTCGACGTCGGCCGCCGCGACGCCCCAAATCCGGTGCGACGTTGAGACGTTCGCCGTCAACTTTGCTGCCTCCATCCTGAGGGCCGCCGCAAGAGCTGCGTTGATGGTACGATGCTCTGCCAGGAGTAGCTGTTGTCTGATTTCGGGGTCTCGAACTCCGCTGCCGAAAATGTAGGCCGCCTCTCCAGCGATGAAGTTAGATGGTAGGCCCCTGAGGGCCTTATGGGCAAGTTGTTCCACCGCCATCGCGAATTCTTGCAAGGACTCGCCTGACTGTTGGACCCTCGTTTTCAGTTGGGTCCTGAATGCTGCCGCAAGTTGATGGTCACCATAACGTCCATCCAAGGCCGCCATTATCTCAGCGGCTGTCCCGTCTTCTGGAACGCTGTGAAGAATCTCCGACGCCTGTCCCTGAAGCGCGGTCAACAGCTGAGTAGTCTTCTCCGCTGGCGTCCACCCATTATGTGCTGCGGTGGCCTCGAACTGGCGACGGAATATCGCCCAAGACGTCGTACCGTCGAACTTCGGAGTCTTGACGTTGCAATGTCTGGGTGAGGGCGATGGTTCCACATGGCCACTACCTTAGGTCCTCAATTCTGTCGTCGATCTTTCCACGGCCCATTGAACTTCCTCGGCAATTATCTGTTTCTATTCTCTAGACTGGTGATCCACCAACGCGAGAATGTGCTTGGTTTCCTCGGCGTGTTTGTCCATCATCTCACTCGTCTTGTCCAGCAACTCGCTCATCTGCTCTTGACGACGCTCGAGATCGCGGATTTTGCCGTCGAAATGGTCTACATGCTGTCTCAACTCGGCTGCTGTCTCGTTTATAGTTGTAAAATTCTGGTTTAGTTTATCCAAATCGGCCTTAATTTCTTTCACGATGGCGAAAATTCCATCTACGTGGGCCGAAACGCTTTCAATTTGCGTAGTGACGTCATCTTTCACTCCGCTTATATCACTTTTCATCTCAGTTTTCACTTCACTTATGTCACTTTTCATCTCCGTTTTCTCTTCACTTATATCGTTCTTAACCTCACTGATGTGCTTGTTCATATCGCTCATGTCGTCTTTCATTTCTGCTTTTACGTCACTTATGTCCTTTTTCATTTCAGCTTTCATTTCCGCGATGGCTTGCAGGATTTGCTGTAGGTTCTCCATTGTCGATAATGTCCCGATTCTGACACCAATGTAAATTTATTTCAACTCAACAATAGGATTTTATTCTTCCAACAATAATTCCTTTCTACTATTCACCTTAAACGCTCTCGTCAACAATAGGAATTTTCACTCAACACAGTATTCGTTATAGCACTCCACTGACGGCAATGACAATTTACTTGGACTATTACGAACAACAATGAACTGTTAATCTTAACTAATATTTACAAAGCACTATTTACAAATCAGAACTGTTAGTTCTCAGTTCACAGTTCTTCTAGCTCAGTCACTCGAGTTCACAGTATCTCGAACCACAGACCTTCAGAGACAGTTCACTGTACTCGAACTCAGGTCCCTCCAATTGCGGTCCACTGCACTCGAACTCAGGTCCCTCCAATTGCAGTCCACTGCACTCGAACTCAGGCCTTCGGATGCTGACGCAGTTGCTGACGCACACTCGAGTCGAACTCCTGTACACAAGGCTTGCTCTGTTCACTGGCTTACTGACTGAACTAATCATGAATGACACACACGCTCCTTCGCGTCCGTAATTTATAACCACAGCAACGTAACCGAGAGACTTCGAATTCGCGATCTTTCCACTTCGACGGGCTTCTGGAAGAGTCGGGAAGGTCCGTCCCCCCTACTCCGCCCGCAGTAGTTGCGCGCGCACTCTCCCCTCAGTGCTCCGTGAAGCCCGCGCGATCTGCTTTCTTGCGGGACGCTGGTCGTGAGTTCGAATCTCACGTCGCTGTCACAATATCAATTTCCGGAACTTGCAGCACTGAATGCAAATTAAAATCTGCATCACGTAATTCCCCACCTCCATCATATACCCCTGGAAGTGGCTCTTCCATGCCTCCGGAGAGATGATGTTTCCCACGTATGGGCTCTTGCGCAATTTATTCTGTGATCTCCATGCCTCTGTCTCATTTCCTCGACCTGCGGCCTGCTCGATTTCTCCTGCGATGTTTCATTGACGTTGTGTATTTTTTTTTCCGAATACGATTCCCTTGTACAATTTCCTAAGTATTACATAGGCCACCGTTTCTCAAACTTTTTTGAAGTGGGGACCACTTTTTTAAGTCAGAACTGTTTCGCGAACCACCTTACTCTTGTTCCTTTCGAAAGCAAATTTACCATTTTTGTGGCATATTTTAATACCAGTATACTTATATTTTAGAATAGAATGAATTAGGGTAAATTAGGGTCTGTTAGACAGTCGGGCATGTTGGACACTTTTTACTTTAACGTGTTACCTCATCACTTGTGGGAACCACATTCTGCTAGAAGTCAATGACTGAAGTAGCCCCACTCGTGACAATAAACACCTTTAAAAACAGCTTAAAAGATAACCTTATTAGCATTTCACTCCAATCATACTGATTTAAACTATCACTGACTTACATTGTTACTTCTTTCTTTAGACATCATCCTGATAGTGCTGTATTTTCAAAATTGTCTCATAATAATCTCTTTCTATTATCTAATATTATTTGAAATAAATTAACATTCTATGTATTTTAGCTTAATTCTGCTACACAATT
The DNA here is from genome assembly GCF_040183065.1 of Periplaneta americana. Classification (NCBI taxonomy): domain Eukaryota; kingdom Metazoa; phylum Arthropoda; class Insecta; order Blattodea; family Blattidae; genus Periplaneta; species Periplaneta americana. The sequence goes on along the minus strand of NC_091126.1, from coordinate 41,531,260 downwards.
TAGCTAAGTGTTTAATTAATGTTCATATTATTTTGTTCTTTAATTCGTAAATAACTCTTGTGTACATGTAACTCTCATCTAAATTAAATTGTTGAATTCTTTGTAAGTTCAGGCATATGTATATACACTTTTTGCTGGTAGAGTGGAAGAGAAGGCCTTACGGCCTTAACTCTGCCAGCTAAAATAAATTATTATTATTATTATTATTATTATTATTATTATTATTATTATTATTATTATTATTATTATTAAAGTACAAAGTGTCCAACATGCCCGACTGTCCAACTGACCCTAATTTACCCTAATTAAAATTCATTTAATTTTATATTAGTAGTAACTAATTAAGTTAATGTTAATAGAGGAAAATTGATTTTCTTTCTGTTTTTTAATAATTCAAGGTATTAGAGTTTAGATAATCTTTAACTAATTAACCAAAAAAAATAAAATAAACGTTGGTACTCGCATTAATGAGATTCTTACACAGTTATTCTATACTTGGATGTATGCTGGTAAGCTTAAGTCGAAGATCATCACATACATCAAGTCGATTTCAGTAGCCTACATTGTTTTTATTAGAGTTAGTGATGAAACCCCTTTCTCACACAGATACGTAGAAGCAAACTGAATTATAATCTCTAAAGCACCATAGTACAGTTCACTATATTCTCTTTTCACTTGTGATGAGGTCCAGAAATTAACCACATCTTCCACTTCAAATTTTATTTTAAGTCTGGTGTCATTCGAGAATTCAGTTAATTGTTCTCTTTCAGTATATGAAAGTTATTTTCAATATCGCAATGAAAGTGATCACGAACCCATAAAAATTCATCATATTTACTTGGAAAATAAGTTTCAAATTGTGATCTTAGAGTTGTATTATTGGTGTACGACGTACAGTGCGTGACCATTTCAATGTGCAGACTGATGGCCGGTTTCACCAAGCTTCTTTAAATCAGCACAAACGACTTGTCAACAAATGGATCATTTAATTTTAACGGAATCTTTAAAAGTTGACTATTTCACCAAGCCTCGTATCTTTAAAATTAACAGGCGTTTACTAACGAGGGGATTTTGTACTTGTATCTTGCATGTTTTGTTTTTCATACGACCATGGCTTCGAAATCGCGAATTTCATTGGTTACATATGATCATGGCTGACTTTGTTTGGCATGAAGAAACAATCATAGGCAAACGGGTAAGAGGCAGTAATTTTAAGAACATCTTCCTAAATACAGTATGTTGTCATACAGCAATTAAAAAAAAAAAGACAGCTGCTTCCAAATGTAAATAATAGGAATGTAGAGCAGTTAAATTGTAGCTTCTAAAGGAAATCTGAGAAAATTTAGCGGACTACAAGGTCGACAGCTTAAAAATTGATGCCACAATTAATTATATACAAAGCATTCTAAGCAGTTATATTAGGCCTAAATTTAGGACGGGAAATCGCCTCTTCCATAAATTGCATACTACTTTTCCACTGTATTTCATGCAGATTTATTAGTATCCTGTAACAATTTTGCCATGCTTGTGTGACAGGATTCAGGAGAGATGTCATTAAATTGGATTTTAAGGGGTATCCATTGTCTCCTAAAAGAAAATCTCTTTGCACCCTTTTCATTTAAAAGGCATCCTCCTTTGGAATGTTGTGCTATCCGTGTAGACCGTAACATTATCTTAAACCGAGAAGAATCTATTGGAGAGGCGTTAAGTGGGTGATTCCTATCTGTCGTATTCTAACCTATTACAATTTCAATAAACTAGCGCTGAGGTAGTGCTGAGGTAAAAGTGAAAATCGTTGAACTTATAAGGGATTTTTTTGTGGTAATCAGTTGATCGTATATGCAAGGCATAACAAAAAATTAAACTAATCAAACATAACCTGTCACAGATTCGTATGTGCAAGGTGTATAAGCAGAGTACGAAGGAAACTAACTCAGCGCTAGTTTAACCACAATTTTTCTATGCGGAGCGTTACATAGGCCTATGAAATTGTTTGAATATTGAAGGAAAAATAGGATCTTCTATTGCAGAATCTTTTGGCTATATTACTGCTAGGATATACGATTGGAACATGTACACAATCTATGTTGTCTATGACAACATAAAATTTAGCTATAAGCTTATTAGGCCTATAGAAATAATGACAATTGTAATGTTGGTAGTACGTCTGATAATTTATTCACATATCTAGACAATACAGCTTTTGATACCCCGTTCATATCATCAATTACTATTTCAAAACTTCCCGCAACATTATTTTAAAACGAGAAGAATCTGTTGAAGAGGCGTTAAGTGGGTGATTTCTATCTGTCGTATTCTAACCTATACAGTATACCGGTATTCAGTTTCTTCTAGAATCATTCTTACTACTTATTTCCTTAATGTGTAGCTTTCGTGGAATTCTTTATCACTTAAATCTTCAAAATGATTATTCCGAGTGTTATTACAACATATAAGTTCGTCGTTATGTTGAAGTTCTAAATAAAGAACTTCATCATCGAATAATTACGTCCGCCATGTTGTTGACTTCTTAACGCATCGTTACTGTTTTAACGCGACGAATAGGTCCTAATAAATTAACGATGAATTTAAAGATGCGTTAGCAATAATGATACTTGGTGAAACACAAAAACTGACTAACGTGTCATTAAATTATTTAACGAGACGTTATAATGATAACGAAGGTTGGTGAAACCGGCCATGAGTGTCAGCAAAACTATTAAGAAAGTCATAAATACATGAAAAGGTTCGGTACTTTGGTTCTCTGTTATGAATTCTGGTGTTCCCTGGCTGGGTGGAAGGCGGCAGATGTGCAGAGAAAAGATGGAGAGAAACACCACGTTCATAGTGTTTCAAATCCCTTTTTTGTTGCTGAGAGTAGAGTGGGAAAACGGATAGGGTAAGAAATTTCATAAGATATTAGTACAGGGAGAAAAAGTGAAAGGCGATTGCCATGTGTTATTTCCAAACTCTGAGATTTTCAGCTATAGTGTGATACGCAATTCGTTTGAATTTTATTTTTTCTTCTGACTTTTTTGAAGGACCACAAGGGCAGACCTCGAGGACCACAGTTGGTCCGCGGACAATAGTTTGAGAAACGCTGACATAGGCAATATTTCTCGCTCCTCATCCGCCTATAAACCTGCAATGCTTGATCTATTTCCCTTTTAACCTTCCTGCAATCATTGTCATAAAAATTAGTAACTTCTTGTATCTCCTTTCGGTTCACCTTTAACTTCATTACAGATCCCGCTTCGTGAATAATTGACGTAATTTGTCCTGTCGTGACTGATCCTACGTCCTTCAGTCCTTAATTGTAAGATGGAAGAATAATGTAATTACAGTAGATTGTGCTGATAGATGTGAACAACATTGCCCTTTTTTTTAGAGACATTTCATTTTGTACGATCTTTAACACTGGAAATCATCTTCAAGTTATTACAGATGCCTTAGAGTTCGTTGTTGGTATATTTTAACGTTCAGTTAGGTGGAAATAAGTTTTCAAAGAAGCTATTGTAGAATAATGTAGTGTGATGAATTCTTGAAGAAAATTATATCTCTCTTTCTTGTTTATTTTCAATGTGGACATTACTCCTAAAAAGAAAATTATGATTATAACTCTCAGTGAAAATGATTATATAATTCTAAGGCATATAGTCAAAGAATCTCGGAATAGTTAAGGTTTTCTACAAAATTCTTAAGAAATATAAAACTGGTAGTGTTTGTTTTCAGTGTACAGGTAAATGGCAGAAAAAGTAGAACAAAGAAAGAAGATTACTAGAACTGTACAGTAGTGGCAAAGAACCTGACCGACCCTTGTAGCTGATTTCAGAGCCTTGTTCACTCCAGAGCACGATAGACTGGTAACTAAGACTTTCGTGGTTCGAATCCTGCCTGGAAAGGAAACTTTTTTTTTGTTCGTTATTCAAATTTATTCCAAATACTTTTCGATTGCTGGTAAAATTCATGTTCTGGGAATAATAAGTTAATTAAGTAGTAAAATATCGCTGCAATCGAAATGTATTGGGAATAAATTTGAATAAGGTACAAAAAAAAGGTTCCTTCCCAGGCAGGATTCGAACCACGAAAGTCTTAGTTACCAGTCTATCGTGCTCTGGAGTGAACAAGGCTCTGAAATCAGCTACAAGGGTACATTGAGAGTTAGAGAATAATATTAAGAGGCATTAAACCTAGAATTAACAGAAGTATCTGGTGGAGCAAAAATAAAATAAATCAAAATTCTGAAATTAATAATAATAGTAATAATAATAATAATAATAATAATAATAATAATAATAATAATAATAATAATAATAATAGTCAGGCTTATTGCTTTCTTTAATTTTCTTCTTTTTCCCAAATGCACAGGAAAAATACACAAACTTCATTTTCATTTTATTCAAAATAATTAATCTTAATTTATAGTAATGTTTTGTGTAACAAAGAAAGCAGATATAATGCTCTATTAGTGCGCATTTTTTTGTGATCTGTGTACTTATAATCCTGTAATTCCTCAGCTCACAGTTCTGCCTAAGTGTATGGCCCCACTGTAGGCTTGGTGCTAAAAACTTTCGTCATTTAATTCCTACATTTCTCTATGAAATCAAAAGTGTACTCGAAGGTATTAAGAATTATTAAGGAAGGACAACGAAAGATTTTACATACAACTATTAAAATCTAAAACCCAGGGAAAAGGAGGTTGAGGTTGTTCGCAAAAGTAGTTCGTCTCCGTGTACGTATTGTTTTTGGTCGCATTACATGTTTTGTCTCCTAGCAACTTACATATCAGCAGGCTTCGAGACTTGGGACCCGATACAATAAGTTTACTGTGCATGTACTATAGGTTGCTGACTCGGTGCAGGTAGCGAAATGTAGAGATGTGTTGAAGTAACAACGTTGCTATTTAGAGTAGAGTACGGTAGTATGGGGAAACAGACACATATGTACGTTCTGGAAGTAAATATGTATTGCATTACACAATGACAATGCCAAAAGAATGTGAAAAGCATTTATTCTCCTATATTTTATAAGCATTTGTGTTTAATTATACACAGAGTTAATGATGGAAATAAACATGTAGCAATTTTAATTTCTTCATTTATCCTATTGGTGGTCTTTAGGAAGTGCAGTTACAGTACCAAATTGCAATGTACAACAAGATACATTTTCAGTGTCTGAAACATAAATCTTTTCGGTTATCTGCCAAACACAGTTTGTACTGTGAAAAGCTACGCTCTGCGTCGTATGACGTGATAGGATCAAAACGAAAAAACCCAACATCATTGCAGTCTCTAAGAGACAGTCTTTTATTCTCGGGTGACTCTACGTCCACTAATTTGCTGTTTACATTACACAATGTTCCATATCCGTTAATTTTACATAAAATTGATTTCCACTTCTGTTTTACACGTTCAGTAATCAGTGTACTTGGTGTCTCATTAATTCTCTGTGTCATTTCCTCAATTAATTTGAAGGCTTCCTGCATCTCTTGCTCTGACTATTCTAACCGTGTAATAATAGTTTTAGACACAGTTTGGAAATAGGTTTGTATGAAAACTAAATTATTCGTCAGAACCTTCAAATCCAGAGCGTTTTTCTTTGCGTAGGCTATTTGTTGACATTCATTCTACAGTACCCCACCCACTGTACGCTTTACCACTATACTCAGTACGCCGTTATGCTGATTTCCCACTGAACTACTCTGTTGGGTCCGAGGTCTCGAAGCCTGCATATCAGTGCTGTATTGACGTTTGAGATATTATTCACAATTGAAAACTTAAACGTAAATTTAAGATATTGAAGGATTAATATTATACGTGCGGTGAATTCAATCAACATTTTGTCCAGCAGTGATGGATTATTCCTCGCCGGATGAGATCTGGTAGCAACGGAACACCGCTTAAAAATACTTCGCATTTGAATACACGGATGAGGGGTTCATCATGACTCTAGACCAGGGTTGGGCAACAAGAGCGGATTCTACTCTCTCACAGGGATCCATATGATTTCTCTTTATCCCCTTTCTTCCCCGCCGAACACTGCGCAGCGTTGATTCCGTGACTGATGAATATTAAGCGTCCCCGTTTCGAGTCTGGATGCGCTCCCGATGCCCAGCTCTGCTCTAGACAGTCTACGGTCCTTCCCAGGATTCTGTGGAGTAACTTCGCGCATATGGAGGCGGAGTCTACCTCTGCCAGAGTGTATTGCGAGCAGTATAAGCTCGAGTCCGCTAAGGGGTAAGATGCTCCTAGTAGAAGGTAGAGTTCAGATAGAAATTATCCCCTCCTGCAAGCGATTGCTCGCTTCGTTCTAGCAATACCTCCCCCCAGAGCAGTCATTCGCCCTAGCTCTCCCACATACTACTTGAGCAGAGGTCTTGTTTCGTGTTTCTACTCCATAGAGTCCTGGGACGGACCGTAGGCAATCGCCCAAATTCGAAGAAAGAAAATCCATTTGAAAACGTAAACGCAATCCTTATGCAACAAAGATGACCCTATACTAAAAGCCAGGTTATGAACCGACGAAACAGGAAGTAATTGAATGGGCGAGAGGAAAGTGCGGGTTAGAGGGGTAGCCTGTGCAGTGATGACACGTTGAGTGTGGGGGATGGAGGGGAGAACGAGAACGGAGCTTTTCATTGGACCTCGCGTGAAAATGTCGTCTGCTAACGAAAATCTGGCAACGGAATCACGGAGACAGTGTAGCCAGTTCATTTGCAGTACCTCGTGCATTACGAGTCGCATTTCGTACCAGCGTCATTAGCTCGTGCTTTCTTAAAAACAGTAATTTTAATTACTAATATTGTAGATAGTGTTATCGAGAACTATATTTTAAACATATCGGTGACAAACGCTGAACACGCTTTGAATCTCGCCCCACTATGTGGCAACAGAGCTCAGAAAGAAACCAACAAAACGTTGCTTCCGGTTTAGTCGGTTCATAACCTGGCTTTTAGTATAGCTACCTAGCTTCTCGTTTTCAACATTTGTCCTCATATCACGAAATAGATACTCGCTCAAAACACCACATCACACTCTCCATTCCTAAACACAGAACATACTTCTACTCTACATCTTTCACCGTCTCTGCAGCTCATCTCTGGAACTCTCTACCACAACATGTCAGAGACTGTCGGACATTGTATAGTTTCAAAAATAAATTAAAATTGCACTTTTTAAATTAGATTCCTTTCAGTTATAATCCTTTTTCTCTGCCATAGTTTTGTAAAAATATAGGCTATATATATCTTTTTCCTTCATTTCCCGTTTTTGTTCTCCTTATCAGCCGATGAATTAATTATCATAGCGTTTTTATCGTGAATTTTATTTAAATTTCGTATTTCTTTTATTTTTTATTATTATTTTATTACATTCCATTTGACATATTCTTCCTTACGTTTTTCCATATTAACCATTTGTACTAAATGAGTTGCTTTCATTATATTCCAATGTATTTTACTTTCTTTTTTTTTCTATTATGGTATTATTTTCATGTTGTTTAGTGTCGATATTATTATGCTATTATTATTATTATTATTATTATTATTATTATTATTATTATTGTATTATTGTAGTTTGGAACTCGATTACAACTACGGACTCGGCTAAATTAGAAAATATACAAAGAAAATTTATATCCTTATGTTCATTCAGATTTCTGCCCATTAATTCCGGGTATAGTTATGAGAGAAAATGTGAATATTTCAATTGTCAAAATCTATATGCTAGACGCCATGAGCTAGATTATCTGTTCTTTTGTAAAGTCCTCAAAGGTGATATATCCTGTGACTCTTTCTTAAACAATATTACCTTACGTATTCCAACAAAAGATATGAGAGCCCACAAACTTTTCTACATTAGAAATTCGAAATTTCTTTCACCAGTCTCCAGATGCATTAAAAATGCCAACATGCATGGCTGCGAATTCGATCCCTTCAATGTATAGACTTAGTTTGGTCTTGGCAACGATTTATGATTTATGTATTCTTTTAGGCATTATACTCAATTAACATTGTCTCATAGTATTCTTAGTTATCCATTCATCGTCATTATTGTAATTAATTGTAATTATATTTGTGTAATAATTATTTTTGTTTTATGTTTTTGTTATGTTTGTGCTGAACTGTAATTGGCCACTGGCTGTTGTACAGCACATTAAATAAATAAATAAATAAATAAATAAATAAATAAATAAATAAATAAATAAATAAAAATAAATAAATAATAATTATTATTATGATTATTATTATTATTATTTGTTTATAATATGAAGCATTATTATTATTATTATTATTATTATTATTATTATTATTATTATTATTATTATTATTATTATTATTATTATTATTATGAATGTATCCAGTGATTTAGTTGGAAAATAATATTTAAAGGAATTCAACTTATTTTTAAATTATCGTCAAACGGACTCTTAATGGGTGTCAAGTTGGCATCCTGATATTTCTAACATGGATATATTTTTATTTTTCGGAACGGTGTTCCGGTGAGTTCCGATCCAAATAAACCACTGAATGCACCTAAACCTACTGGGAAGCGAACTCGGATCTGCTGGATTTTAAGTCTCAAATCCTACCGTTGAATATCAACGACGTTGTACAGTTGTCATTATTTCTACCACTTGCTGGCTATATATACGATTCAACATCACTATATAAATTCCACGTCGATCTCCTCTTGATATTATTACGTACCATAATAGAAATCTACAACTCTGTGGTTATTTTTAACCAACTCTGCAGGCGGTATATACAGTAGCATTTGCATCGTGCGATAGAAATCAGAGCTTTAGTTGTGTTGTGTTCGAGATACAGGCAGAGAGCGTAAAATAGACATCATCTTATTAAAGTAAGAAACTGGACTCACGCACGTCTGCAGAAACTTAAAGATAATAAAGTAGAGATTTCACTTGCATTTTAAGGGAATGTCAAAGAGTATCGACTGGAAGAGGAATATGATGATAATAATAATAATAATAATAATAATAATAATAATAATAATAATAATAATAAAAATACTAATAATAATAATATATTTTATGCATCAACAGACTGGAGAAAGAGATTTAGAATTTCTGTTATAAAAAATGTTATGCTCGACCATGCCGAAATGTAGTAATTATACACCTGGTAGCAGTCCTTTAATGCATGTCATTAAAGTACACCTATTCATTAAAGTTCAGGTTTTCGATTATTCTCGGATATGCAGTCGAAAGATCAACGAGGGAAACGTCACGGAGGCCGGAAATCCAATACTGTCGCAAGAAGGTTATGTTCTGTTACTATAATAATTAGCGTTAATTGTAAATAATATTCAAATAAATTCAATTTGTCATCTCGTTTTTCAATTCTAAATCAATTTCCAGGTTATATCAAAATTAGTTCATGTTATTCTCTAGATTATATCAAGGTCAATGACATTATTGTTCCTCGGAAAAAATCAATAATTTCGCGTCTGCGCACATCTCACAATTTACGAGCTATGCACATGGTCACTTCCGATCTTCAGTCAGATACAAATAAAATGAATACTTCTGAATAATTTCAAGTTAGAAATATGGTCGAGCATAAAAAGTCGTATGAAACTTGCCTATAATGGTAATTAAGACGCTCGTATGAAAATTATGAAACTCGCTTGCGCTCGTTTCATAAACAAACATACTCGCGTCTTAATTACTATCATTATAGGCTCGTTGCATAATGTACTATTATGAAATCTTAAACCCTTAGCAGGAATACGAAGACTGACATTGCTTATGAATGATTTACAATCAATATCGCCCTTAATGACTTTAATAGGCCTGGATGGCGGAGTTGGTATAGCGCTGGCCTTCTATGCCCGAGGTTGCGGGTTCGATCCCGGGCCAGGTCGATGGCATTTAAGTGTTCTAAAGCGCGACAGGCTCATGTCAGTAGATTTACTGGCATGTAAAAGAACTTCTTTTGGACAAAATTCCGGTACACGGCGACGCTGATATAATCTCTTCAGTTGTGAGCGTCGTTAAGTAAAACCCTAGATCATATATATGTAACAGATAGATCGGCCTTTTAGGCTTTGAAGTTAACAACTTTTGTGAGGTTTACTACGCTGCCATCTAGTTGTTGCATAAGGAGTCACGTCTGAATTCCCATTTGATTGCATTAGCTACTGTAGCTACTGCCATCTCGTGTTCGTTTATGGCGGATGGGTGGCGATCCTTGCGGTTGTTCTCTTCAAAGGCTGCCGATTTTAACATAGCGATGAGTTATCTGTTACATATATGATCTAGGGTAAAACATTACATTACCATTTAATGACTTTAAGACCTTGACGTCTAGAAAATAAACTACAGCAATTAAAATATTTGCAGTTAATCTCATGTTTATAATCGAAATTAGATAAAAATCTATAATAACACAAGGAATAAATTTTCTTTGAATATTCTCCAATGAAGCTGTTCGGTGAAACTTTTGAATTCATGCTATTATTTTTTCTTCAATTTTCGCACCAAAAAAGCATAAACTAACCAGACGTTCCTTGGTTTCTTGCTCATGCACTGACACATATTTGAAGCACAACTACTTCAACCCTTGCTGATGAAACAGCAGAATCAGAATTGATATTGGTGTATGATGTTGCCTTCTTCCATCTGTTGCATAAACAACATGAGTCCAGAACTGATGTTGTTTATGCAAATAACATGAAAATTAACGCGTAAGTTTATCCGTTTGAAATACAAGGACTCATGTTATTTATGTATCAGAACATGCATCTACTACATACGAATACACAATTTGGACTCGTGTTGTTTATGCAACTATCGTTTCAATGGTTACTACTGCGAGTAAGCCTACTAAAACTACTGCAATTACTACTGATACTCTGCTACTGAATAATTTTTGTGACTAGATGTCAGTTTTCGAGAGCCAGTTTAAGTTTATTATTATTATTATTATTATTATTATTATTATTATTATTATTATTATTATTATTATTATTATTATTATTATTATTATGAAACGATTGAAATATGAAGGTTGTGAAGTTTAGGAACTTCCGGGAAGAGATTGTATTACACTTTAAATAAACTAACCTGCATCAAATAAAATTTTTCAGAATTTAATTTTGTTGAAACCCGTCTACGTGTTCGCAGTCCGTGCTGTCATTTGCAGAGCAATCTGTTCTTTATAATACGTAGTCGGACAGTATGAAGAAATCTGTAGTGTTGAGATTGATGACGCACTTTCGTTCGAACTTGTTCGGAAACAAAATTGACTTTATCCTTTTCTCCCTTTTCCAGGAAAAACAATCGGCTCTAAGAACCGATTTACTTTGCACGCCTTATATTTTATATGCATACACTCCAGTAATACTTTCTTCAGTTCTATTCTTAGATCGTTTTTTTTTCTTTTTCTACACAGTGGGAATCGATATAACTTCTTTAACAATGAAAATAGCCTCTTCTTAACATTAGGCTACTATCGTTTCTAGAAATCACGAGTATTAGATAGATATCCGGTACATTTTTTGTTTCACGTACTGTACTCTTAGTATATCACGAATATATTTGAAAAGTTGTAGCACTCTGAATATAGAATTTTGCAAATAAGAAGATATTAGAAATTATCAAAATACCGCTACTCATTAAAATACATGATGAATATGAGTGGAAAATGAGTCACAAATATATATCCTGACTGTAAAGCAGTGATGTCAAAGCAAGCGCATTTTTCTGACCTTGACGTCGTGCGCGGGCAGCAAGCGCTAAGTATGGATAGAGGAAAGGTTGTGTATATGAATAAGCAACCTGTTGGATTAAGAAAACAGTGGTGAACAAACTTCAAACGGAACGTGAAATTTTATATCGTTATTTTTATATGGCTTCTTTCTGTTTAATATTATCTATATTGTCTGTAAAACAAAAGTACTAACACCGATTTCTTAATATTGTAGTTGTGTTTTAAATATTAATAACATAATAGAGAGTTAAGAAGGAATATTCACTTAAATTCCATAATAGTATAATATTATACTGTATTAAGTGGATGAAACACATAATTAATAAACAAAGTGATATTCCAAAGAAAGAGATTGAGTATGACATGATAAGTTGGAATTGATATTGATGGTATCTTTAGCCTTACAAAAGTAATCAATAAACTAATCAAAACAATATTACAGTACAAAGCAAAGTTACCTAGGTACTGTATCTGTTTTAAGTGTAACTAATATTACATAAATTTAAATAAATAAATAAATAAATAAATAAATAAATAAATAAATAAATAAATAAATAAATAAATAAATAAATAACAAAACTCTTATCGCATTATGCTTTTAAGGTGATATTTGTGAGCAACTTCCTATCATCAGAATATTAAATTATTTTCTCGAACTCTGCTGAAGCTATACAGCTGACATTTTTACAACACATGGACACGTATCTTTTGCTTATGATGTAACAGTAGTTGCTTTGTTAATTCATTTCCTTACAAACAATTTCCATGCGAATATTTTCAAAATTTTCAATACACTATCTTCAGTAATACTTATACGGTATATTAGATTTACGAAAACATTCTGTGAGGCTACTAAATAATTAGGCGTATACCTGAAAATTTCACTTTTCTATACGAAAATTTGAGAAAATATTTCTTTTGAATAAAAAAATCAAACTTGTGAAAAATGAGCATTAAAATTAAAACTTATATTCTTATAATGCACTTATACTTCTCAGGAAAATCTAAAAATTAACATGGATGTAGTTTTAATAAGTTCTCTTCCGTTTATCTATTGAATCAGTGTTGGCCATCCCTGAATATAGCTCGACCAAGCGGTATATACCACCTCTTTCGTCTGTCTCTTTCCTTTCCGCTGTAATGCGCTCAAGCTCTCCTGGGCTCTAAAGCGCGCGCTTGCTCTTATGTGCATCAATTGACATGCCTGCTGTAAAGTAATAAATTGAAGCTAAATTATTTAATTTTTTAGTTTATGTTTTCTACAATAAGGAAAACAATAGAAATGATTATATTTTCAGAATCTCTGCAGCACTTCCCTTAAAATATGGCAATAGCATCATAAGTGATATGAAGAAAAATAAATGTCCTTAAACCTCCTCTAGGCGCGTAGATGGACACTTGGGATCTTTAAGGAATCATGTATTTTTACAAAGAATCTTGTGGTTATATATTATCACTTTATTGTTGTCATTAAGGACAAATCACAAATCACAATTTCTTGCATAAGAGCATAATATTTAATAGACTAATTCTTATTCTTTGTTGGGCACGTTGGAGAAGTTACTTAAATGGACGCTTGGGGGTCTTTAAGGATCCCTGCAATGTTTGCAAGGAGTTTGTGGTTGTATATTATCAGTTCATTTTAGTCATAGACATAAATCTCAATCTGTTATTTTCAGTTTTTTTTAAGAAATATTATACATTCAAACCGACAATTTATTTATATTTCCATTGGGGATTTTAAAAGCTCCAAGTGCCCATATAAATTTCAGTTCAATTTATGACTAAAGAAAAACATATTTTTAAATTAAAGGAATCAATTAATGTACAAAATGAATAAAAAAAAATAGTATTTGGACTCTGGTAACTCAGATATGTGTACATGATTCGTTACACATTAGAGAACAAAAAGACGGCACGTGTCTATCGATGTCTTGTTTGGAAAATGTAAATTTTAATTCCTGTAACGTCACATGATAGATCATTTAGTTGTGAAATTACAGTAATCTCGATTATCCAAGTTTCGATTAACCGACATTCCGTGTTATACGAGGCTGATCCAGAAAAATATATTTAACTACTGTACAGTATTGCATGTTAGTTTCTCATTCATTCATTCATTCATTCATTCATTCATTCATTCATTCATTCATTCATTCGTTCATTCATTCTTTAATTAATTAATTCATTCATTCTTTCATTCATTCGTTCATTCATTCTTTAATTAATTAATTCATTATTTCTTTCATTCATTCCTTCATTCATTCATTCATTCATTCATTCATTCATTCATTCGTTCGTTCATTCATTCATTCATTCATTATATTCCATAGATCTTACATGAGTAATGACGCTTTAAGATGTGGAACAAGTCAAAATTTTACAATATTACAATTACAATTTTTACAATTTTTTTTTACAATTTTCTGCAATTTTTACAATATTTTAGCGAGATGTAGTGAGATGAGGTGAGGTCCGAGGATTCGCCAAAAGATTACCCAGCATTTGTCTTTTTAAATGTATATATACTGTATTTTTAATCGTCTAGAATTCATATTAAACTGATTTGTTCATTATATTTACTCCATTAAATAAAGAGCTTGTCTAATTTTTCTAATCAAAAAGAGTTTTTCAGTAACGATCCGTTTTATGCGATTTTTTGCTGCTCCGAAGTAGTCTTGGTCCACAATAACTCGGATATCTATCTATCTATCTATCTATCTATCTATCTATCTATCTATCTATCTATCTATCTATCTATCTATCTATCTATCTATCTATCTATCTATCTATCTATCTATCTATCTATCTATCTATCTATCTATCTATCTATCTATCTATCTGTCTATCTGTCTGTCTGTCTGTCTGTCTGTCTGTCTGTCTGTCTGTCTGCCTGTCTGCCTGTCTGCCTGCCTGCCTGCCTTTATTTATTTATTGTGGTGTAGTTAAGGCCATTAGGCCTTCTCTTCCACAACACCAGGAATACAAATACAATAATAGAAATAAACAGAGAAAAAAATACACTATATACAAAGTAAAGCTACACAAGAAATAGAGAGAGAGAGAGAGAGGGAGGGAGAAACACTATAAACAAAGTAAAGCCACACAAAAATATATACAGGTTGCAGTCACACAAACTTTAAATGAGTGATCAAGTATCATAATTAATTGTATCCTAATTAATTAACATAAACAAGAAACTTGCAATTTTAATCTAGATTATAAAAGAAAAAAAACACACAAATAAATACTTCTAGCAATACCTAAAAACATTAACATAGACCTAATCGAGACTACTATAATAAGAAGCGTGCAGTATAAGTAACAGATGTTGCATTGTTCGCTTATAACTTCGGTTAACCACTTGTGCGTAAATGACTCGCGTGTTCCGAGAAGTTCAGATTCTTTGAAAGCATATTTTTGTGTTGTGTAATGCATAGTGGCTGTCAATACCAGGAGCAGCGGTTTATAGAAATTGGAAAAGGTTATGCAGTGTTCGGCAAATGACAGGAAGGATGACGAGTTTCACGTAAGAAATTATCTCAAGAAAGCAGTTTTGTTCGACGTTCACCTCTAAGGATTGATGTCTGGTGGATCACACAGAACAGAAGAGTGTCTGACACCAAATCGCATGGATAAATCTCTCCATGTGGTGGTGGCAGCTGTTTTGTCCCATAAAGAAGATATACACCGCTAAGATGAGTTTATATTTCTCTTCTTTAGGCTGAGAATATTTACTGTAACATTGAGAAATGAGTTTGTGTTTTAAGTAGGAACCTTGCATTATAGAAATTATTTTCCTATGACACTTTAAGTTTTCCATTACACGAACTACAGGGACATCATTTTATTTTTACTAACATTTTTAATATTAACCTGGCTATACCTTTAGAGAACCGGAAAACCCGTTCGCTACCCCCTTCCACAACAGGAGTTCGATGATACTGGCGTAAAACACAAACAAATCACTTTACTAGGTATAGGAGGGAAGAAAAGTACTTCATCCATTTACGTAAACTAGGAAATTTCGCGATTTTGAGTTCGATAATTTTCATTAAGGTTTTTATTTAATCAAAATGCAGTACTGTATTAAGAATAAGTGTTTTTACTCACGAACTGAGCTATCCATGCGAACATATTCATTATGCAATGTATATTATACTGTATACAGCACATTAGCGTACAATATAGAGAATAATGAAGTTCAATTGAAAAATAATCATAATATGGATATTTAAACACATGAGGTGTATAGTTCCAAAAGTCGACATCTGCCATTTTTATGAAAAATGAGTTACGATCATTTCTTATATCTTTGGGTTGAAATACATTGGAAAACACTATTTCATCCTCCAAAAGTCGATATTTCTAATATAAATCAAGCTTTAAAGTGTGGAGTTTTTTCCAAAACCCGACTTATTTTGTTAAGGTATTGTTCCAAAACTCGACATATGCAGTTTATTCCAAAGTCCGACATTTACACTTCCATTGTGTGAACTCTGACGACAGTAACGTTCCAGAAGTCGACATCTTTGCTCAAGACAAAGAAAGTGTGTGATTTCTTTATGCCACTAGTGTTTTCTTTAGAATATCATAATTCTTCAGTGCACGGAACTTACTGGGAAAATCGACAATGGAACTTTAGCTGAATAAGAATATGGTTCATTATATTGGTACTTCAGAGCTGTGCAGATTTTTACAACGTGTTGACATGTTGTGTGAGCTTCTTACAGAAGTAAAATTTTCATAGAATTTCACATAGGCTACAAATTTCGCCTTCAGAGCCTGGGCGTGGGAGAAAGAGAGTCGGTGATACAAAGAACTAGTCAAAATACAGAAAAGGGATAGGAAGTTAAGTTTTATGCTGACTGTAATGTTTGTCTTTATAGTGATTGTTCGATGCTTGCCTGTATTTGATAATTTTTTGTGTTGATTATTGGTAGCTACTCTCTCAGAACTCAAAACTTTACCTATAAACCAATGAAGTTTTCTAACTCAGCGTGATATCAACCACTTTTACAAAGTGTTTTACAGCGTCCCTAATAAGTTGGTTCAAGATGAATTCATACTGAATACACAACAGCTGATTATCCTAAAACATATTTTAACAGAACAGTGAGACATCAGGGGATGGGAGTAGGTCGTGTTCTACCAGTTTACCGACAAACTTTCTTAAAAATTTTGCAAGTGTCAAAGAATTAGGTGGGACTTCTATTTAAGTGGCATTTAAAAATTGGACTTCCGTCAGTAAAAAAAAAGAACAGAAGAGGATACATGTAGCAAGAAATGTGTAATAAAGTGATATGCTATGAAAGACTTCATCGAACAATTAGGTAAAATGAGTCACTCCATTTCCTCCATACCAACGGATAATTTTTTTTTTATGGAATTGAGAAGGAGGCAAAGAAGATGAACGTTATGAAATCCGAAGATTACTGCAATATCTTCAACAACAATGACACCATAAACAAGTTAAGTATAGACTGTCCAGTTCATGACTGGAAAACGAATATACAAACTGTTTTGAAGCCACCAAATGGCTGGCATTTCAAACTAAAAT
Source organism: Periplaneta americana (assembly GCF_040183065.1). Classification (NCBI taxonomy): domain Eukaryota; kingdom Metazoa; phylum Arthropoda; class Insecta; order Blattodea; family Blattidae; genus Periplaneta; species Periplaneta americana. The sequence continues at coordinate 41,513,969 of NC_091126.1, read as the reverse complement.
TCTGTAAAAGAATCAAGATAAAGGAATAAAAAATGGAGTTGCGATAAGGGGTGAACAAAACTATAGAAGAACTGTAAATTTGTGTAAAGTATTTTGAAAAAGGGGGAAACGTGCTCTGGATGGAAAATCACACTTGCGCAAAAACACATGCATAATCTATAAGGAAGAACTAAGTAATGTTAACAAATTACTTAAAGAAATTTTTAAGATAACTGGAGAGACATGGAAAATTTGGAATATCGGAAGAATATCCCAGACCGTATTTATAACGAGGATGAGTATGAAGAAGATAGACTATCTGTGAACCACAGGGAGAAGAGAATTTCAGGATTTAAAACGTACACTTAATGAAGGTTAAATATAATATTCTAATGACAATTGTTTATTATATTCCATGGATTCAATAAAATTAATAGCTTTTTAACATAAAATGTGGATTATTTATGGGAAATAATGGTATTAGAATTTTCAAAATCCGACATAAATTTTATTATTATTCCATGGATTCAATAAAATTAATAGCTTTTTAACATAAAATGTGGATTATTTATGGGAAATAATGGTATTAGAATTTCCAAAATCCGACATAAATTTTATTATTAGTTCCAAAATCCGACATATATTTTATTGTTAGTTCCAAAATCCGACATGTGCAATAGTTAGTTCCAAAACACGACATGTCCAAATTTAATAATCTAATAACTCTTACAAAAATACATACTTTTAGTTCAAACATGTAATTTTATCCTCAGTTTTACTATTAAAAACTATTATAAAAATGTCCTGCACATCTCAACACTGGAAATACTACAGATAGTTTTTTGGCTTTTTCTCTAAACCACTTAGAAAGCAAATGTCGGGTTTTGGAACTATATACCTCACATTTTTGAAGATGGTAGCCATTCATTTCGATAGCCTACAGGCTTCAGTTCTTTTGTGCATATTATCACATTATAGACTATTGCATCTAATTCCAATTACCAGTTTCGTCCTTCGTACTAGTAACTCATGTTGAAATAATTCTGTACCTACTCTATAAAAGAGTACTTTATGTAATGTAAATTCAATCTTCACTTCTGTCCGACTCGCATAGATAAAATTACTCAGACATGTTATCTACTGTACGTTCAAGTGGTTATTCCGCAGGATCGTAGAAAGGAGGGAAATCACGTGACAGTTAATTACTTAACGAGGCCCTTTTATTTAAGTTATTTTAAACAGTTGTGTAATATTACGTAAACGTCCAATTCCTAACAGAAATTAATGTTTTCAGAAAAGAGCTAAGACAGCCCTGCTTTTACAGAGGGCCGTGCAGAAGCAGGTGGGGGAAATCGGGATGCGACTTAGGCAAACGGACAGTACCTGTGCGAAAATATGATTCAATATTAAAAGTTCTTTCGTCATTGGAAAACGCGAACATATTTCTGGAACGTACTATACTCAGTAACTCAGTGCTGTTTACTATAAGCGGCCTTGATTCTGTCTGGAAAACAGTTGAAACTTCATTAGTAGAGGGGTGGGAGTGAAGTAAATTCAAAAACTCAGGTACAATAAAAATTGAAGTAAAAATAAAATGATGTCCCTGTATAAATGCGAAGAATTTTATTCTGAGAAACTTGATTTAGAGATTTTCGCGTCAATACAAGTTCGGTAACACTGATCCTGAAAAGAAAACATAATTTCGAACTAATCGTCTGTTTAAGTATAGCCATTCAGAATAAAGTAATAGGCGGACTTCGTTAATATTCAGCATTTAGAAGAGAATAAATTTATCCAAGAACAATGCACGTGAAATATTTTAATTTATTTTCAGTGAGTGCACCCATTTTTCATGAGCAAGTGCGGCGGGTACTTTGTTCCCAATATAAATGTCTTGGATCCTTTTTATTTTTTTTGATGTGGATTTTATTATCATACGCTGTTATAGTATGTGAATTCGAATAAACTGATGGGAATCCTAAAGAAAATTTGTGTGGATTGGAAAGAGAGGTGGCTATTCAGTAATCTTAATATGAAACGAGTCAAAGTCACGATAGATTTCTTTTTTATTTTAATTGGTTATTTAACGACGCTTTATCAACTGCTAGGTTATTTAGCGTCGATGAGATTGGTGATAGCGAGATGAGGCTGAGGATTCGCCATAGATTACTTTGCATTCACATTACGGTTGGAGAAAAACCTCGGAAAAATCCCAACCAGGTAATCAGCCCAAGCGGGGATCGAACCGCGCCCGAACGCAACTTCAGACCGGCAGGCAAGCGCCTTAACCGACTGAGCCACGCCGGTGGCTGTCACGATAGAAGAAGAAATGTCTGAAGAAAGTGAAATAGGGAGAGGGGTACGACAAGCATGCCCTTTATCACCTACACTGTTCAATGTCTACTAGGGGAGTTTAGTGAAGAAATGTTTTCAGAACATGGTAGGGGTGATAGTAGGAGGAAGAAGAATAACGTACTTAAGATTTCCTGATGTTATGGCTTTATTAGGAGGAGAAGGGACGTTAATAAGAGATATGCTAGTGGAGCTAAATGACAGGTGTTAACAGTATGGGATGAAGATAAGTGCAAACAAGAGGAAGACCATAATTGTAGGAAGGAGTATAAAGATGGTAAACGTACGAATACTAAATGAGGCACTAAAACAAGTGGACAGCTTCATATATTTTGAGTGTACTATAAGCAGTAACATGAGCTGCTGTCAGAAAGTCAAAAGGAGGAAAGCAATGGCAAAGGAAGATTTTAATAGAAAAAAGGAGCATATTGTGCGGGCCTCTGGAAGAAGAAATAAGGAAGAGACTAGTGAAGTGCTTTGTGTGGAGTGTGGCATTATATGGACCAGAAACATGGAGATTACGATGAAGTGAAAAGAAACGACTAGAGGCATTTGAAATGTGGATATGAAGAAGGATGGAGCGTGTGAAATGGCCAGACAGAATAAGAAATGAAGCTGTGTTGGAAAGAGTGGGTGAAGAAAGAATGATGCTGAAACTGATCAGGAACAGAAAAAGGAATTGGCTGGGTCACTAGCAGAGAAGAAACTGCCTACTGAAGGATGAACTGGAATTAATGGTGAACGGGAGAAGAGTTCGGGGCAGAAGAAGATATCAGATAATAGACGATATTAAGATATATGGACCAAATGCGGAGACAAAGAGGAAGGCAGAAAATATCAAAGATTTTGGAATGCTGTGTTTGCAGTGAAACACCTTCCATTTGGTATAACAGTATATATGTACTGTATGTATGTATGTATGTATGTATGTATGCATGCATGCATGCATGCATGCATGTATGTATGTGTGTATGTATGTATGTATGTATGTATGTATGTATGTATGTATGTATGTATGTATGTATGTATGTACGTATGTTTATGTATGTATGTATATATGTGTGTATGTATGTACTGTATGTATGCTATTTTATCTTGAACAAATTTAATAATAATTATCAAGTTATTGATGCAATTTTGTAAAACTTAGTTATTTAAAATATGATAAAATTTTAAAAATCAAATCACTTTACATTACGTTTTTAACTATTTTAACACAGTGAAGATTTAAAACTGTTTAAGGGACACGACCTGTACAGGGTGTTTAAAAAATACGGGGCATAACTTCAGGTATGTATTTCCAACATGTAGACAATCAAAATAGTTCATTACAACATGTGTCCGGAAATGCTTCATTTCCGAGTTATGGCCTTCACAACATTGAAATTCACCGGAACGTTTTTCTTTCCGCAGGTCGTTGTCATTACAGAAGATGTTCAAAATGTCCACCTCCTGCTTGAATACAGACCTCACATCGATGTCTCATTGACCTGCGAACACGATCCCAAACTCCAGGAGTATTGCATATGTCCTCAGAACATGCCACAATTCGATTCCGAAGGGATTCCAAATCAGGCACCGGAGACGAATAAACCAATGATTTTAAATGGCCCCACAAGTAGAAATCGAGAGGGTTCAGATCAAGTGAGCGTGGAGGCCAAGCAATTGGGCCACCTCTACCTATCCATCGATCAGGAAACCTTCGATCCAAGTACCTACACAACACTGAATGTAACCTTCGCCTCGGAATGAACTGTCAGAGTGCCCTCTTAATGTCTCCTTTGACGGCAACGACATGCGGAAAGAAAAACGTTCCGGTGAATTTCAATGTTTTGAAGGCCATAACTCGGAAATAAAGCATTTCCAGACACAAGTTGTAATGAACTATTTTGATTGTCTACATGTGGGAAATACATACGTGAAATTATGCCCCGTATTTTTTAAACACTCTGTATAAACTAACAAAATCTAATCAAATATCACGTTTCTAATAAAAAATCGCTTCATTTATGTAGCCTAAATATCATGAAAGGAAACCGCATTGTGATAAGACTCCAAACAGCTGATCTGTTATATTTAAGTCGTTCTTGCGACATTTAACTGTAGAAACTACTTTTATGATTCCTGTAGAAAAAAAATACATTTTTCGATATTCAAAATGCAATAACTTTGCCACTATTGAAGATAATCACTTAAAATTTGCGTGATACATGTAACGTAAATTAATGAACAATTTAAAATTGAGAAAATTTGTATATCTTCATTTTCGTTTGAAATAAATGTATTAATTTTTTAATTTAAATATTATAATGATGTACTGTATATGATAACTTTAAAAAAATTCTAGCGAACTGTTTTCAGAATTTTCTCTCTTAGCTTCGATACATCGTTCATAGGCTACCAATTGAGCCCGAGAACATGAATTTGTATCAAATGATGATGAAGTTAACTCGTTTTGTATCAATTCATGACTTCCTTTATGTTTGTGACTCCTAGCTTGTCCAAAAATTCAAATCAACATTTTAATCTTAATTTTCAAAACCTCTGCTCATTTAAAGCTACTTAAACACTTATAGGTAAAAAAATGTTTTCATAGCCCCATTGCACTAATGTTTTAACATTTTTTTATACAGAGTGTATACAACTGATTCATCGGGTTTTGACATCTTATATCTTCAAATGTATAATGTCCATCCATTTGTACTAATAGCCAATCGAAAGAACACATTTTCAAGTTCTTTACATATCATTGCAAATGTTCTCTCTGCCATTCTCGTGTTACCCGACACACATCTATGCGGTAGTCCAGTTCGACCCATACACGTTGGCGCATGTCATTGTCGATGTTCCTCAGCACAGCAGTGATGCGACCCCGGAGTTCAGCCAATGTTGTCGGCATAGGTGGCATGTAAACATTCTCTTTCATGTACCCCCAAAGAAAAAATCACAAACTCTGAGGTCAGGAGACCGTGGTGGCCACCTGAGGTGTGCCAAATCGCTTTCGCAGAGTCTTCCACACAATTGCGTGAGGAATGTCCAGTTCGAGACTTGCTCGACGTATTGATTTTTGTGGGCTACGAGCGAATTCCTCTCGGATTCTCTCCACCTTTCTAGCTGAAACACCTGGTCGTCCTGAGCTTTTTCCTTTACGCAAGCACGCTTTGTCTTTCAACTGTCGATACCACCGCAGAATGCTTTGGTGGGTTGGGGTCTCCTCTGTACTGTCTCCGGAACGCAACCTGCACAGTGATGATGGATTGAGTACTCTGATATTCCAAAACACAAAATGCTTTCTGTAGATCAGTCACCATTTTACCAACCGCCACTAGTGAGTCACTGAAGAGTCAGAATGAAATCTTAAATGAGAGATACTAAATTTAAGAATATGCTATTCTTATTGGCTTTGAGTACAAATGGGTGGACATTATAGATTTTAAGCTATACGATATCAAAACCTGATGAATCATTTGTATACACTCTGTATATTCAACAAATTTAATACAATGCATTGCAATTTAGCTATAAAATGAACATCACTTATCTAACTACAATAATATTTTGTGCTGAAAATTATTATCATTTAGCCTATTTTATATAAACATTAAACCTAAATATATAAGACAAAATTGTGCCCAAGAATTTGTATTTCTTCTTCTTCTGTCTCATCTATTGATTGTATTATTCATTTCTCTAGCCTAAACTTTTGCTCCCATTTAGAGTAACATGACCAGGCTCGCTGGGTTCTCTGTCCACAACAGAAACAGCTCCTCGAATAATGAAATACTGTAAATAAACAAGTGCTTGTACAGACGTGATAATTATACCAACGCACGCGCGAGATATTATTCGACTGCTAGTTAACATATTTCCTAATTAATTCGTCTCATAACCCTGTGCAACGACAAATGAAAATTGTGGCACATTGTAATACTTCTAATCAAAAACACAAGATGGACATCAAATACTGTAGATACTAATACCGGAAAGCTGGCTCTCATATGTGCGACATCGACTAACAGCGCTCCAAGCGGAAAGGTTTGAATAAGTTGACGAGAGGGTCGGCCGTGCGAGAGGAGATCGAAACATTTCTTGTGTTGCCTGCAGCGAGCTAGAAATAAGAATAGTTGCCTGTCTAAGAAGCTGTGATGCTAGCAAATATGATTGCAATATAAAATGTTTCGAAATATAATATTGTAAGCCTTATAAAGCACAACATTTATCTTGTTATAGATAACTTGGAGAATGCTAGAACTCCTAAAAGACAAAAAATTTCGTCTGAGAAAAAAATACATTTCTAGCTAACAAACTAAGGAATGCGCAGAAAATTATGTCAAAACAAAGGAAAATCATTCAAACCCTAAGAGCTGACGTACAAAAATTGAAAAAATCTCATTCATCTTTAGAATGTGTTCAATTGCTGGTAGAAGATTCATTTCTTAAATTTCAGTTGAAGCTAAGAAAAAGAAAACCTATGGGAAGGCAATATACCGTGTATGACAAATATTTCGCACTGGCATTGCATTATGCTTCACTGAATGCATATCGATACTTGAGGAAGACTTTCTGTCTGCCGACTATTCGCTCCTTACGTAATTGGCTGCAACAATTGGGTGTTGGTCCAGGTTTCAATGAGACAATAATGCAACTTCTTAAGATAAAATCGAGAAGTCTGACACCAGCTCAGAGAGTTGTTTCCATTGTACTTGACGAGATATCTTTGAAACAGAGTTCCTCGTATGATGCAAAATTATATTTATTCGATGGCTTTGTAGAATTTGGACCGTACGAGAGTCAAGATGAAACAAAAAGTGAAGAATTGAAACCCGCAAATCAGGCTTTAGTATTTATGATTAGGGGCTTGCAAACCAACTACAAGCAGATAATAGGATATTTCCTATCTAATAATTCCACGCCCGGTGATGTTCTAAAGTATCTTCTTTCCGAAGCCATCCGCGAGGTTAGGAAATGTGGCTATTTTCCTAAAGTAGTCGTTAGTGACCAGGCAGCCAGTAATATTAGAATGAGGAATTTATTGGGATGCGAGGTTGATAAACCATTTATTGAGATAGATGGAGAACAACTTTAAGCGGCACGACCTTTCGTACAAAGATGAAGTATACAAGTGGCAACATGTTGTTGAACTGTATAATAAGGATAAAGATATGAATCCTCGATTATGCCCAAATTTGAGACAAAAACATATAGAACTTCCACCTTTCTCGCCCATGAGGGTTTGTCTGTCTGTACAGGTGCTAAGTCATTCAGTCAGCAAGGCCATAAAAACTCATGTATCGTTTCAGTCACTACCTGAAGAAGCTCTTCAAACAGCTGAGTTTATAGAGCTAGTGGATCGTGGATTTGACTATTTTAATTCATCGACCATGAACGATGCTAAATCCTCACGCAGGGCTTTACAAACTACTACTTGTCATTGGACGACTCTACAAAAACTGGAAAGTCTGTTTTCAAAACTGAAAATTCTGAGCGAAAAAAGGACAAACCCTCCTTGCTTTAAGGATTGGAACAAAATTTTAACTTTCGGTTCCTGCTTAAAAGACGTATAACACAAGACTGTATTGAAAATATTTTCTCTGTTGTGAGTTCTAAGGGTGGTAATAACATTACCCCTGACAGCTGTAAATTCAAGTCTGCCGTCAGGGGAATTATGAGCTGCCAGCTCTTAACACCTTCAGAGAAAGGCAACTGTGAAATTGAAGTCAGTGATTTTTTAGTTACGAAGAAGGAGATTGAAGAAAGTTCATTTAGAATCTGCAGTGATTATCCAGCAACAGAAAACAGTTTTGTAGAAACCGCTGAACTTGAAGAGGACAATCATGATCAGTGTATGATTCCAGATAATGCACTAACATATGTGACAGGGTGGGCTTGTAGCAGAATACCACATGAGACATGCAAACTGGAACTAGCTAGTTTCAAATCTGAAAACTTGACAGGCATTTATCAGCACATTGGAAATAAAAAGTATGACAGAGCTAATTTTCTAATTCCCACAAGTTATTCAGTTTCTTTATCTAAAAATTATTCGATCAACATTTCACACGTACTTCAGAAAAATTCTTTCATAAAGCAGACAAGGTGTAAAAACCAAGATAATGACCCTTATTTTTGAACAAATAGATCAAACTAATTCAGTATGTAAAGATTGTAAATATGTTTTCGTTAATAAGTTCCTGAACATAATGATCAATTGTTTTGTAAAATATGAATGTGACAGAATAAGTTGTAAACAGTGACTGGAAAAAAGAACAGAAAGGCTAAAAAAAGTAATGCATCAGTAACCTGGAGAATAGAGAGCTAATGGGACAATTAAGAAGTATGCACTGTAGCTTTAATGTTGTTTTTCACCAATGTGACATCTCTTTTAAAACATCTTATAATATTATTATTAGCATCATAATGTTAGTTCAATAGTTACGACAATTAAATTAACGAGAATGTAAATCTGACCGTTCTGTAATGATTTCTATAGCTCTCATGTAATACTGTATAGGCCTACCACAATTCCTCCCAACCCCTCCTAGATATGTACGCAATGAAATACTGTAGAGAGCTTCGTACGGTATTTGAAGCAATACATATTGGAAGCGTTGTTCAAACCAAGCCGCTAGACAGCGCTAGTGTTCTCGTGTCGCCGCCCGACACCATGTTAATCGCGTTGCTTTCCGGTATTAGTTCTCTACAGTATTTGTGGACATGAACTCGAAATCTAATCAAACAATCTTCTTTAATTTTACTTCTTGCAAATGTTAAATAGATGATCTGGGCCGGCTAAGTGTGCCCCGCACCTGAGGATACTATGTATAAGAAAGTGCGCAGAAGTTCTGGAAGTGGCTAGAATAGGAAAAATAACAAGAGAATAGGATCAAAGTGGACTGATAAAGATGGTTACATGATTTATGAAAAAATGGCGGCACTGAGGCTAATTCTACAGCAGAATTTAAATGTTCCATGAAAGTAGTTGACTTCGTTGCTTGCAACAAGAGGTATACTGAATTTCCAAATTTATCTATTGCACTTCGCATTTTCTTGACACTTCCATTGACTCTGGCATCAGGGAAGACAGTTTTTCGAAGCTTAAACTGATCACCAATGCAGACGGAATTTTACCGGCTTCCTAATTATATCCATTGAATGTCAAAAGAGCACAAGTTTAAACTCAGACAAAATCCTAAAAGACTGCAAAAAAAATCCACAAAGAAAACTTTTTTACATTAATGACAGTAATAATGATGTATTTTTGTTATCTATTTATATTTAGTGGCATTTAGAATTAATGTAAACAAAAAAATATAAATTATTTCCTAATATCGTTGTTCTTGCACTTTCTACATTAAATATATTTCCATTTAATCATTTTAATCCCTAAAATAGGAAAATTTCTAACTATTTAGGCTATCTAAAAGTAATCAACACACCATTTGTTTGTTTACTGTTACCTTACTTTGCATTAAATCATATGCCCATTTTAAATGCTTAACGTCTCATCTTTAATATAATAAAACTTCTATGTTTTACTAATCTGTTGTGAATTACAGAGTCAAATGCTTTAGCCAAGTCACAAAAAATCCCTCCGATATATAATTTCGAATATCACCAAAGCACGTAAAATCGAAATGCTAATACTAGTTATATATTGATTTATTTGCTTATTTATTTATTTGTTCATTTGTTAGTTTTTTGTTTAGTATATTATACTTTACTACATGAAATGATCAGTACGAACTTCGAAAAACGAATACGATTTTAAAATGAAGGGCTTATGCTGTTTATTTATTAATTGAGTCTGTATTGTTTACAAACATTAACATTTTTAACTACGTTAACATTTCAACACGCTATTACCATTCCTTTTATGGACGTTGGCAGCTTCTTCAGAGACAAACGATGCTGTCAACATGACAATCTGAAAATAACTGTCAGTTGTAGTGTTTGTCAGAACCGAAATTCGAATCAAAGTTATCAATTATATATCGGCCTATATATATATATATATATACAGTGTAAGGGGGAAATATAAGGTTTTGCCCTTTAGGTATACAGTAAGAAAACCCGGAGTGTAGGTGTTTTCTGAAAACGTCGATGTTAATTTTTAATAAAAAGTAAAGAAAATACCAATTGTTTTCATAAATTTATCATCATGAAAGTCTGAAATATCCAATTCCTTGCGCGTCTAGCCGCGAAACCAGGTGGCCCGGGTTCGATTCCCGGTCGGGGCAAGTTATCTGGTTGAGGTTTTTTCCGGGGTTTTCCCTCAACCCAATATGAGCAAATGTTGGGTAACTTTCGGTGTTGGACCCCGGACTCATTTCACCGGCATTATCACCTTCATCTCATTCAGACGCTAAATAACCTAAGCTGTTGATAAAGCGTCGTAATAATAACCTACTAAAATAAAAAAAATCCAATTCCTTCAACACGAACTAAGCTTTCATAGACGTGTGAAATTTCTGAAGAGTTTCTTTAGACTGAAATGAAATTCATATAAGCCCCTGTTTGCAAGTTCTCCCAGTTCAATATCGTATATCTTCTTGAAGGTGGTTAGGACGTTGTGGTTTGTTCTAAGTAAAACTTCATGAAAGTTGTTCATATCGAATACATTTCTGGGACAGCAGTACTGCTGTTGCTTCGCGCGAAAGCTGTTCGATTTTGTTTAAGCAAGAAAATTTTGCTCCTGCTCTATTGATTAGGTTGGTTGTAGATGCCGCCCACTAACCCGCACTAGTTTCACCCGTGGGCATAACTGACATCTTTGTTAAAAAATTAATTTAAATCTGAAACTTTACAATGTAAGAGAAAGCAGATATTAGTAAATACCAATTTATGATAATTAACTTTGTGCTCACTCTGTGATTATCAAGGCGTAATAACTACATAAAATTAATTTGAATACACTCGCGGTATTTCGTGCGAAGTCTAATACTGGGTAATGGTTTTCCTGTTTCAACTGCACTTTTCAAATTTTCATTCCATTAGAGCCAGATAAAAGATCACATTACAGTAGAAAAGAAGCGATGAAAAGCAGAAATAGTAAGAGAAAATCTGCCCTCTATACTATACAGGGGTCCACACCTGTGGAGTAACGGCTAGCGCGTCTGGCCGCGAAAGCAGGTGCCTGGGTTCGATTCCCGGTCGGGACAAGTTACCTGGTTGAGGTTTTTCCGGAGTTTTCCCTCAACCCAATATGAGCAAATGCTGGGTAACTTTCGGTACTGGACCCCGGACACATTTCACCGGCATTATTATTACATAATTATTTTATTAGTGTTGTGAAGATCAAAAGAATTGTCATTGTATTATATTAATTATGTATTATATTGTTTTGTATTGTAGTATTGTATTGCTTTGAAATGTATTGTACTGTATTGTATTAATTATGTTATATTCATAGCATTGTAGTAATTTTCTATCATACTGGTTGAGTGGAAGAGAAGGCCGAATGGCGTTAACTCTGCCAGTTAAAATAAACCATTATGATGATGATGATGATGATTATTATTATTATTATTATTATTATTATTATTATTATTATCACCTTCATCTCATTCAGACGCTAAATAACCAAAGATGTTGATAAAGCGTCGTAAAATAACCTACGTAAATAAATAAAATACTATACAGGGTGTCTCTAAATTAGACCGACAAAATTAGGGAGCAGATAGATAACCTTCATGGAAGCATATTTTGTAAGGAACCCATGGTCTTCGATGCTTCTTTTCATTGCAAGGAAGCGAGAACGGTTAATCACTCTTTTCAGTCCAAGAGGGGTGTGTCATAACTACTATCACTCGGTTTGTTTACGTCCGGAGCCCAGTATCATTTGGTATCGATTACAGCACGTTTGTTTACTTCCACTGGTACGACCTCTTGTTATCCGTGTTATTCGTCTACGGAGTTTACTACTTGCACTGCACTCATTCTGTTATGTTGAATACAGTTTAATGCGTCGTTGGTTTCGTTTTTCTGTACGTAGTTTTTCTTTGTTTGGATTAACACACAGAATCATGTGACACAGGAGAATCGCTTATTAATTGCACATACCTACTTACTTTATCCCGACCTGTAATTCATTCTTGCACTGAAACGAAGAGTCGCAGCCCATGGGTTTCTTAACAATATATCCTTCCACGAAGGTTATCTATCTGGTCCCTAATTTTGTCGGTCTAATTTAGAGACACCCTGTATAATATATATTATATATTTAAAAATGCATATCTTTTAATTGAAGGGCTGAGTGGAAAAGGGGCCCATGCCGCAAAAACTAAAACTAAAATTTGTAGGAGAAGAAGCACTTCTTCCACCGAGATTCTCTTTCTTCCTGTGTGTTTGTGTGTGTGTGTGTGCAAAATAATCTAGTACTGTGTGCTTTATTTGTTGTATTTATGAAAGATTGTAGCATTTTACAAGCATTGCGTATGACACTTATTTACGGACTATGAGAAATACTGTACAAAAACAGAATACGTGACGAAATGGATCACGAAATGTAAAATTGGTATAGTGCAGCGTTGTCAGACAGAGACTAAACGGAGCGGAGCGCTCCACTAGACTCGTTGCGTGCTCCGGTGTTTCCACAGACATAAGCAAGTTCACGCCCCGACTCTAGCTCCACAACCGGTTTTGGAGCTTACAACTCTGACACTACTGGTATAGTGGCTTAGCTCTCAGATTGAATCTGTATCGAAAATCAAACGTGATAGTTCGTATTTCAGAGGGATTTAGTGTTATTGAAGATTCGATCTAACCATCACTTTCAATATTCTGGATTCCATTGCAATTGCTGAAGTCCATTTCCTGACGTAATAAATTGAAGAGTCCACTGCAAGAATGATGGATGTCACTTTCTTGTCGAAAATGAACCAAGACTGTCAATGCATAGCTTAAGGCATATAGAATGTACATAGAGAGTTATATGGCATTAAAACTGATAGTCATTGTCCAGTAATGATCGGAAAATCACAGTTAAGCTTTGAGCGCTAAGCATTTCAAACTTTCAATTGCTTCTCCTGCAAAATGTATTGCAAATGACATCCATCATTCTTGCAGTGGACTCTTCAATTATTATTTAGAAGTTAAGTAAATAGCACTTACTGTTTTTCTCCACACAGATATATTGGACTAACGTATCTTGGATTCCTGATCGATGTACTGTAACAAATTCTTTAATATTTTCGGTCACACATAGGCAGAGAGTAATTCAATTCAGCTAGTGGTCAGAATAACTTCCGTCTGTTCTCTCCTTCTTCTTCAGAGTGCTAAAGGTCTCAGTTGTATCATTCTGGCTCGCCAGTTGGTTGCATTGGCGTGTAAGTAATGTTATTATTTTCCTTTCTTCTCGTTCTTTCCTTTATTTATAATTATAGACTCCTTATCTAAAGCACCGGTTCTTGCAGACACGGTAAAGATTTTGGCCCTCGAACTATTACTGTAGAAACCAACATAGCGGAATAAAACAATTCGAGATTTGCCAGAACAGCAATAAGTGATAAATATACCGGCGGGAAAGCGTAGCAGGCAAGTGAAATTTCATTCAGTTGGTAGCACAGAGTTACTATAAAAATAGATTCTGTCAGTGTTTCATAAATACAAAACTAATAATGTTATCTGGAATCATTTTACACTTTCGTAAAGTGATTTTTCAACTTCATTTTGGGAACTCGCAAATATTTATTATGTGCTCCTTGTGACATATGTATGTATGTAAGTATTTATTCACACTGCAATGGGTATATACCCGGTGGCAGTGGTAACTAATTACACTCAATAATGACAATAATAAACTTATTAATTAAAAATACACTTAATAATAGTAATACTAATAATTAATACTAACAATAATGTATAATAATGATAATAATAATAATAATAATGATAATAATAATAATAATAATAACAGGGAATATCCTAAATTAAATGAAGCACTATCACTTAAAATAACATTTAAAATAAATCTAATTTGTATCTTAAACCTAAGTTCGAACTAAAACCCACGAGTATGGTATGTTCATATCTGCACAAGTACCTTTCAGCATTACACTCATTTCACTGTCAACTCACTCACTGCACTGGAACTACGACACATTTCACTGATTCTATCCTGATTTCACTAACACTTCAAAAACATTTCACTGTTCAAATACTTTGCACTGCCACTATAAACTATAAAGCTTCACTGACAGGAACACGTTTCACTTACACAACATACTTCACTGACACAACACACTTCACAGATACAACATAATTCTTCACTGATACAACAATTCAATAACAAAATATCATTTACACCCTTTAAATACTGTGTATAATTACCGTCTATTAGTAAAGTCCTTAAGCCTATTTTTAAATACATTTTTGGTTGTTGGTAAAGCCTTTAGTAAGTTAAGTCTGCAGATAAAGCATTCCAGTCCCTGATAGTACGATTGAGAAAAGAAAACTTTCCAGTGTCCGTCCTCTGTCTTCTTTCCCTCAATTTATATGAGTGGTCGTTCCTTGAAGAGAATTTGGCGGATGCAACCTATTTTTTATTTCTCTCCAGGCAGGCTCACCTCTGTATGTTTTGAACAGTGCACATAATCGAATTCGCGTTCTCCTGTCCGTCAGTGTGTCCCATTTTAATGGTGAATTTTTCCGACAACACTTAAGAGCCCGTTTTTAAATCTTTTCCAGTGTCTTAATATGTTCTAATCTGTAAGGATCCCAACATGCAGCACCATATTCCATTACTGGACGTACTAGTGATTTATATGCAATCTCTTTGGATTTATCAGAGCCTTTTCTTAGTACCCTCATCACAAAGTGTAACGCTCTCCATGCTTTTCCCGCTGTGTCTGTAACGTGTTCCCCCCAGCCGAGATCGCTGCTTAATGTCATTCCGAGGTATTTACAGTTGTTAACTTCCGGAATGGTTTCACCTCCTAACGTATACGATGCGACTATGGGATACATTAGTTCAATGGTTCTCAAAGGAGCAGGGCATAGTTGTGCCCCACGGTCAGATAAAATGCAGCAGATAAAAAAGTGTCCGTTTTGTGGGCATAGTTGCGCCCCGTTCCCATCAGGTAGAGAAAGGGGATGGCATAGTTGCGCCCCGATGAAATAGGTAGAGTAAAATACACTACGGAAACTCGAGCCTCGTAATCAACCAACCTTATTGATTTCTTATGCGATTTAATATTCATTATCAATACCGTTAAAATGAACACCATGAAGCTGGCAGTATTTTATTAACTATTTTCCTGCTGTTTATGCAGTGATTATCGATAGCCTACCGTTAAAATGAACACCATGAAGTTAGCAGTACTTTATTAACTGACATATGCAAATTAGTGAGACGTTGGAATATGGGGCTTAGCAGTCTTTGACATTTTATTAATGATTTTCACACCGTCTCACAGTGGTTCCAAACTCAAATCTGACTGGACAAAAGGTGTAAAAGTTTGAGCTTCAAAACAATATAAAAATTGCAGTTCTATAAGCCTAAATAGTCGTGTATCTACGATTCGTATTCAGTTTTTCCATAAAAATTATTGTGGTCTGCGCAGGAGCAGGTAGAAGTCAAGTGTTCAGCACAGACATTCTATTCTCGTTAGCATCGCCCGCCAAGTTACCTTCGGAACATCGATGTGTGAAGATATAATATATTGCCAATCCTCTTCGAGTTTCGATGAATAAAACTATAGGAATTTCCCTACATTTTTAGTGCATTTTCGAATTGTAACATTGTGTTATTTAGTTATAATACTCATTAATACACAGAGAAGTGTTCCATGAAAATTTTTAAAATTTTATTTGCTGTAGCAGACCCGCAAAAGCAAAGGCCACAAAAGGCCATTGTCAGAGCAGGTTCAGCATTTACATTAGTTATTTAGGTATGTAATTATAAAGGTTTTATAACCAACTTCAACCACCTTCTCCTTTTATTTATATTTTAGTGATGGTGTACGGAATTCCGAGAAGAGAACTAGTTGACATTTCGTGAAAAGAAAATAATATTTTAAGAAGATTAGCTTGTGTGTTTGAGTCTGTGTTAATTAAAATGGTTTAGGAGATTCTGAGGGACATGATCGTAAATTAGTGCAGAAAAAAGTGCTGAATTCTGAATGAAACTTAAAGAGCAACGGTCTAATTGCCT
Source organism: Periplaneta americana (assembly GCF_040183065.1). Classification (NCBI taxonomy): domain Eukaryota; kingdom Metazoa; phylum Arthropoda; class Insecta; order Blattodea; family Blattidae; genus Periplaneta; species Periplaneta americana. Next base: position 41,497,489 of record NC_091126.1, on the reverse strand, counting down.
CTATGTATTAAAACATTTTCTTAAAGAAATACAAGGATTTGTTAAGTGTTAAAATGGCGTTTTTTTTTTTAAATACACTGTTATCTAGAAACGAAGAAACAAAAATCGTCCATAAAAGCCGTTTCATGAATGTGCTGAGAAAAGTCACAGGAGGAAGCTGAAGCCTCTGCTGGAAACACACTCGGTTGATGAGATTGCTCTTGTCGCAGAAATGGATTTGAGATCAACATACAGGCCTGATGCAGCAGAAATTGTAAAGCAAGTGTTAAGTTTTTACTCAGAAAGGGTCACGAAAATGAATGAAAGAAAAGAAAACAAGATCGCTTACGTAAAGAAATGGGACTTCTTGTCGACATTCCCAAACCAGAATTTGGTACGACTAATGACGGGATTAGCGTGCGGAGGTTCTTTGAAGATCCAGGTTTGGCGTCAGAAACTACTGGCGTAGATGAAGGCTTGACTCGGTGATTTGGAACCATCTTTAAAACCAGTGGTCATCATTTCGTAACTCGCTAATTAGTCCCTTAATATACAAGCAGGGCGGAGGTGTAAGCCATGATTTCCATCCCCTTAGCCAACACTTGTTCATTCAACGTTAAGCAATCTGGATATCCTTCTCTACTACATTCTCCTTCGCTGTGTATTACGGGCTGCATTTTATATGACGTTATCTTTGCCGACCACTGCTTAAAACAATCGCCAGTGGGTACAAATATTGGAGAGTTTGAAAAAAAATTCTGTTTGGGCACTGTAGAATTATACATCCATTAATATAAGTGGTATTACATGCCGCAAAGTGTGCATAAAATACTTACCCATGGTGCGCAGTTGATAAAGGAAGCCGTACTTCTGTTGGGATGATGTCCGAGGAACCCAAAGAAGTCCGAAATAATAATTACAAGAATTTCAGGGAATAAGCTTATCACGCGCGCAAATTTTGTAGAGCCGATGCGACGATCAATTTGATGGAATTTCCTCTGGCCCGATGGTAAGCAGTCTTCGTATCTAACGCCAAATGAGTAGAAAAAGTGTATCTTCTGATGTAGACCCTCTGAGACTGCTCCAGGATCACGATGGTGATGATGATGATGATGATGTTTGAAAATTAATAGAGTTACAACTCTCTCAAATATCTGTAAATATTTCAAATGTAGGTTTATTTAACCAGAGTTAGCGGTTTTGTTAAAATTGTATTAATATGTAGGCTATTTTATTAAAAAAATTAAATGATATTTGACTCAATATGTACGACTGTTGTGTATTTTTAGCATCTTTCACACATTAAAATCAAATAGACAGTATATAATGCATTTGTGATTTCGTTCCAATCCCTGAGAAAATCAGTTTTGTAAAATTATTATAATTCTTTAAAATTCAACCCCTATAAAAGGGTGGTTTATTTTATCTAATCGTAATCAGAGTTTACACGCAAATGCAAAATGCCATTTGTAACCTGTATACAAAATTTTATGAAAATCTGTTAGAAACGAGAGAAGTTATTAATTTTGTCCTGCTAGATTTGTATTTGGAACCACTGTGCGTCTGTGGCGTATGGAGATGTTAATTTAAAATTAATGTTAAGTTTTGTGAAAAGGATAAAGAGTTAATAATTCACAATGGTTCTAAGTTTCAATTTTCGAAACTCTGTACCGTAAGGTTAAGATATCGATGTACAAACAAAAATGCAGCTCATTTATTGTGTTTGAGCGATAAAAAAGTGTTATTTTAAATAGTAAAATTGATCATATGCTAGGCCTACCTGATTTCAATGCAGCTATCACTGTAATATTTGTAAGTAATTTGTTTATATTATGACACTCACTTTCGTGTGTACTATGCCAATCGGGGCGCAACTGTGCAATGTCCATTCTGCTACCTGATTTCTTCTGGGCGCAATTATGCCATGCCTAGGCCTCCCAATTGACCGCGGGGCGCAACTATGCCATACCGTCTCAAAGTTGGGGGTCGTGTAAAGATGTGAGGGATTTCGAGATGATTTAAATATAAAAGAAAAACGTCTTATTAACATATATTTATATTGTATTTAGAGACATAAAAATAAACAACGTTTGTCATTAAAATAACCAAAAAACTAAAGATTTCATTAGTTATAAAGTAAAAAATGATTAATGTGTTATATGTACCTGTCTTTCAGAAAAAAACTTGACTAGGGTATTCTATATTCACAGTGAAGTGATGTCATCTTGAAGGTCAAGGAGATTACTCACTTTCGTTTTGATGGCTATCATAGTCGAGAAACTTATTTCGCAAAAATACGAGGTTTCAAATTTTATAAAAAAAACCCTAAGATCTACGTTTGTAAGCTCGAAGTATTCTTTTGATTCAAAACTGGTCTTTGCTCTGCAAAAAAAAAAAAGAGTATAGTTTCAACATTCCATCAGTAGGTGTATATTTCAATGATTTTTTTATTAATTTCTTAAATTTGAAACAGTTGAACGCAGCTCTCCAAAAATGAATTCAGTATCCATCTGTGACTGTCATAATTGTTTTGAATTTCTTCCGGAAAATTCTCAAGATGTTATATCAAATAGTTATTTGGTTGGTGCCCACAGATTTAAAGTAAAATTATTGTTGTCGGGGCGAAAGCGTGCCTGAGTGTATGAACCTGTCCAGGGTATAGCCCTGGTCAAGTCAAGCCAAGGCATAATAACTAGGACTCACGTTACGGATTACGCTCTGGCTTGAGTTCATCATGGGGAAGGTATTTTCTCATAAAATTTTGGCCAGTGTATAGGACCATATAGTTGGCGTTTCATTGAAAGACAAGGTCTCCAACACGGCACTGCAGAAAATTACAGCTTCTGAGAACATCACACAAAAAGCCCTCATAACGAAGTGGAAGTGGGGTGTCATGTAGCAAGGCAGCAACAAGGCAGATGGGCTCGAGAAACCACCATGTGGGACCCGTACATAGGAAGGAGAACACAAGGCAGGCCAAGAAGAAGATGGGCAGATACATTCAAGCAGCAGCTGGGAGGGAACTGGTCAACCATCGCCCGCAACAGGAACGAGTGGAGACAGATAGTGAACAAACTCATAGAACTAAAATTTGACAAACTCTAGTGTATCTCAAGTGAATGTGAATGTAAATATTGTTCACGTGAAATAGCTCATCATGTGAACCACACCAACCGAGCTTCCCCTCCTGTAGGAGACCCTAGCCCTTCATGGGACACAGTGGCTTCATTCATTCATTCATAGGACCAGTGTTCATCGAGCATTGAGATAAATTTGGAGAGCAGCAATAGATAGCAAAATTCTGTTGCGATAATCAGCTATAACGCCTGGGAAGATGATCATGCTCATCATGTGATACCTTCAGTCTTAAGCAAGCAGCCGAGTGCGGAGGTTCATTTGTGCAAGTCAGTGGAGTAAGCGTAGCAGAGGCATTGACCTGTGTAATAAGTGAAAGAAGCCGGAGTGAAATGGAGCATATTGAAATGAAACAAGATTTAGTAGCATTGAAGGAGACCATAGCAGAGATGGAAGAAATCCAACACGGAAATGAAGATTTGAAAAGCAAATGGGAGCACTTAGAGGAGAAAAAGAGGAGAAAGAACTCGATATGTTTTGGAGTAGAAGAAAAGGAAAAGGAACATAGTGGTGAAACATACGAGATGATAATAGGAGTATGCCGGAAGTGTTTTGGAATGGATTTGAGCGACGGACAAATTGTGCATGTATTTAGAATATGGAGAAGAAATCGAAATCGCAATCCAGATCAAGTTAGGCCTATACTAGTGAAATTCAAGAGCACGACAACGAAGGATAAGATTATGAGAAACAGAAGGTTGCTAGGGAACACTTCCATCAGAATGGACAATGACTGGAGTTATGAAGTAAGGAGCAGAAGACGGGTTTTGGTCCCTTTTCCTGAAAGAAGCTAGGAAAAGTGGTCAGTTTGCAAAACTGTCTAGAGACAAGTTAAAGATTAACAATTTGATCTTTAGTGTAGAAGAATGTCTCGAAAGCATTAAGGAGCCGGCAGTAAATTCGGAAGAAATGGAGAGGAATAGAAGAATCCTGAAGGAGAAAATTAGGGGATTAGTGTAGGAGCATTGGAAATGATATCAGCTCGGACAACATTCATGGAAATAGCAAGGTAAGCACGACACAGAGTTCATCAGACAGACATGGAATGCGGAAAGAAGCAACTTCAAGCGATCGAGAGAAGCCTATGACGTCATCTGAGGAGGAAATATCAACACGTAGCAGAAATCTACAAACGCGTCAAAATTCCTGCAATCAGCATTTTGAAGTGAATTCAAGGCGAGTACGTGAGTTGCGGAGTCAGGGGAAAACAACGACAAGGCAAGTGAAGAAAAATGGAACGGATCCAGGGAGCAGTGGTGAAGGAATAAAGGCGAATAGTAAAAAGAAACATTATGATTTAAGAAGTTGGTGTAGGGGGGAAGTAGTGGGGGAAAATAAAAGAAAATAATAGGGGGGTCAAGATATCAATAGGAAGTGAAGTGAAGTGAAGTGAAGTGAAGTGAAGTGAAGTGAAGGGAGGATATAAGTGTGGGGGTCAGTAGTGGAGAAATGGGCAAATATATAATTTTTCGCTGTAAGAAAAATCCTAATATAAACAATAGCACGTGACTGAAGTGAGGCTTCATTGGCCGCTGTTTGGCGCCATAGATTCTCAGTACATGTTCCCGCCTACTGTTGTACATTCTGTTTCATGTTAAACATTTCCCGTTACTCGTCAAGTAGGCCTAACCTCACTACTATGCATTCGTTTGCTTAGGAGACATTTACTTTATAATGACTGCAATTAAATTATTTTTAAGTCTTATGTCTTCACAATGGGCAGTTGAGGGTACAGAAGGCATACTTCAGTACCACGTGCTTACGTGAACAACTACGAGCTCAAGTGACGCCAGCTTGTTACAAGAACAGACTACCTCGGTATTACTGTTGATATTCATCCGCGTTCATAGTAAATAACATAATATAAAAGTAGCTTTTGTTTTACATAGCGTTTTACATATGAGTGAAGCTAAATGTTTTATCGTATTTAACAAATAGAATTCAATTTTTTATCTTCAAATAATACAAGATTATGTTTTCCAAATACGAACTATATTTTCCTGAGTCATGTGAGTGTTTCGACTGGGAGCCAATCACGGGTATGACAGCAATGTGCTTATGTTTACATTAGGATTTTTCTTACAGCGAAAACAGTATAGATAGGGAGGCTGGTGAACGAGAGGTGACAAGATACATTTAAAGAGAACATAAGTGAAAGAGTGAAGGAAGTAAGTTATGACTTGCATAAATTTGCTATGTAATAAGGTGGGATGGCACTGTATACAAAATATGTGAAGTGCCATCTCACCGGAAGTAAGTGCTTAACGACAAATACATATCATATATCATATATATCAATTTGTAGATCTTAATTTTTACGTTGGTGAAAACAGGTTTGTAGATTTTTATTGGAGCCGCATTATTGAGTACTAGGCTTTCTTCATATAATATAATAAATATAAATATATATGATACTTTCGTTCTGGTTGGATGATCGTTCACCTTTACTTAGGCCTGTGGACGTGACGCCAGCAGCCGGCTGGTTGGCCTCGGCCCATGATGGGCTGTTCGCGCCACGAATTATTATTATTATTATTATTATTATTATTATTATTATTATTATTATTATTATTATTATTTCGATTTAATTTTACTACAATCAACCAGGAGACAGAAACCAGAATTCAGCAATAAGATCAACAGAGTATGTGCACATTGGACCAAATGTATCATCGTCACCGTTCCTGTAACAGAAAGGCAGTAAAATTGCAGTATTTCCGACATTTTAACGTCACTGGTATAAGTTTATGGATTATATGCGTAGAAAAAATGACTCCGAAAGATAAAAATGTGTTGTCGAGAAAATTGTTTCTATTCCAACTGTTGTACGAGGAATTGGTAAAACCGTGGTTGGAAGTAAGTTTGAAACTATCGGGATTGAATTGTTTATTCAGAAGGAAAATTCAGGAAAATTTTGGCATTGAAGAGCAAGAAGAAGATCGGCGTCCAGTACTTCAGAAATACGAAAAACTTTCTGTGTGCGTTATATGCCTCGCAAAGAAGAGGGGAATAACTCAGTCTCATTGCAAATACTGCAGAATAGTAATATACGTTACAAGAGCGGTATGTTGACGTTTTCATGGTTGAGGAAAAGATTGAAAAAGCGAAACGTAGTTGAGCTTTTTTAATTTCCGAGAACATGAAAACAAACATACCGCTCGTGTATCGTACATTATTTTATGCGAAGGTCGTTTATTATATACCTGAAAGACGAATTTCTAATTAGTTGCAATGAAATCTCCATGTTGGTTTCTGTTTAATGACGGCAACTTCGGAAAACCAAAATATCTTTCTTCAACATTGTTTCTATAAAATGTTTTCTGTGTTTACTATACTCCAGCAGGCCGTGATATACGTCTGTCTTTTTTTTCCCCCAGTCTATAAATGCGAACTTAAAACAAACAGTAAGGTTATGTAATGATTTATTTTTAATTTTAATATTTTAACAATATTATTTACTGTATATAACATATTGCAGTAATAACATGGGCATCTGGAATCTTGTTGATTTTTTCACGGCTTCCTTAATGTTACTTGTATCAGGAATCCAATAAGTTTCGTGGAGTAGTAGACTTTACTTAATTTTTGAAAATATTTAAAAACAATAATTAACAGTGCAATTTAGGTGAAATTGCAGTGGTAAGTTTCCAATTTATAATTATTACTATGCTAAACGTCTCTAAAAATAATATGTTAAAAGCCTAAAGCAGTAAAATGAATTTCGCGCTTAAGCGGTAAGAAGAGGGAAATTGTTATGTGTGTTACGTTGGGAATAGTGAATGTGGTATTTCACTCTTACCGCGTATTGGTTCTGTGCGGAAAACAAGCAAATACGCACGATATCGCACAAAATCATTTTTTAAAGAACACATAAATGTAAGGAGGGCAAAATGTGATTAAATATTGGTAGTGTACTCATGCAGCATTAAATTCAGTAGAAAATAAATGTTCAGTTAAAAGAATTTACTAGTTTTTAGGAGTGAAAACTGGTAGTAAAAATTACGAACATTTAACTTTTGTGTAGGCTACAGGAAATAGACCAATTACCTGTCCAGGGATAAACATCATTTCACCACAATCGGGACTCAGAAATTAACGAAAGTCTGTTTAAATACAACGAGAGTAAACCTTACTCACTATTTTAGTTACAAGAAGAATCTTTTCTTTCCTTTTATTTCGGAAATATTTTCTGTGAACTTGAGTTTATATGATTCACTTGAGAAGATTAGTCAGTTATATTTCTCCTAAAGTTAAGCGGAAATAACCAGAACATAGTACTTATGCAACCAAAAATTAGTAGTTAAGTATAAATGATGATTAATTTTATATCTTAATCTGAAGTTAATTGTTGATACAACTAGCCCTAATTGTTCAACTAATCACAATCCTTATATTATCAAGTTGGTGAAACCTGTATAAACAAGATTCTGGAAGGGTTTCTTTCCTATTTGTGCTTGTAATAGAACTTTTCAGGTCTCGAGCAGTTTAGAAACGTCGGTGAAATTGAATTTCATCGCGCGGTTGGAAAATAAAAACATTTCGCAACCAGTTCTGCCTTGAAACTCTGAAACTCGTGTTAGTTTTGCTGTTTAGCTGTGAAATATATGAGGGACTTCCATTAATCAGTCTAAAATTCGTGGTTTAATTCTTTCACGCAGTAAGTTTTGCAAAAATGACAAATGAGTTGACATATTGCGCCCTGAATTCTACTTACCCACTTTACTCGCTTTTCCTCCCACTCGCGAAGAAATGTGACGGGAGTTCTGCTGCTGGTCTTCTATTATTATTCACTTCTATTCTGGGTTATTGCGTGGAAACGACGTTACGAAGTTTGACTTGCACTTCACCCTCAGAATCGCGCTTAAACACTGGAATACCATATAAAGATTACAATGCTTCGCTTTGCGAGAGATAGGGGAGACGGGGTGAACAAATACTTAACAGTCCCAAGACTGGCGTCAGTCTTGAGATTATGGGTTGTGATTGTCATTATCACCATCATCAACATCATTATTACCAATCACATAATCAGCATTATCATCGTAATAGGGATATCCTGAACTAGCACCAACAGATAGCGCGCGTGTACTTTGAGGGATGCGCTTTGCGTGTGCATTTGTTTTCCGGTATATACACATTGAGGATTTACGCAGTGTATTCGTGCATTAAATACTCTTCAAAACAACTCAAAATGCCAAATTTTTGTTGTATTCCTATTTGTGAAAACCAGGGAAAGCCTTTTATCTTCATTCAGGTCCCGAAATATTCTGAATACATGTTTTAACCTTAAAAAAATGTAACTAATTATATTGCGCCTCGAAAGTGCTAGCTATTAAACAAAAATAACTACTTCAAGTAAGGAACTGCTAGCTACAGTTTAATTTCGGAAGAGAGAAAAGAAAAATTAATACAATCATGTGCAACCTCGACAGCAAACTATATTATATTCAATACTTCTAGGAGTCTCCGAAGTTTACGCCTACAGTAAACTCTCTATTAATTGGGATGTTTATTATCCAGGACAATCCATAGTGAAATCCATTTCGTGAATAATGTTTTTAATGTGCTGTAGACTAATTATTAAAACCGTGTTTTTACTTCAAATTTTAAAAACCATCCTACATAATATTCAAAACTGTATGTCCTTAACCTACAAAACACAGGAATAATCGTAATACTACTGCGATGATATTATATCATCTTATCAAACATTTCATTTGATTTTTCTGCAACTAGAGAAAAAATACGAGGAATTCAATCTCGATAGTCCCTTCCCTATAAAAAACACATTGGTGGCTGCATATCCTGTTTTTAGCGTATGGTACTTACAATACTAATGATTAAAGAAGTAATATTCACCTTCGACAAAGTTCCTATTTTTATTTATTTATTGTATTCGTACATCTCGTTCTCAAAGTTATACTGAAGATTACCCCATCCATCTCTTAAGGCGAATCGCTCAGTATTATAAACGTTTACGTTATTATTTAGGGTAAATTAAATTAAATTATGAGTGTAGAAAATACTGAATTATATTAAATTATACTAGGTTATACAAAATAATTATAAATATAATTTTCACACGCACAGAAATCCAACGAGCGGGAGGACGCAATCAATTGTAGCATATGGCATAATATAGCTATACAACAAGTTGTGCCGCATGAAACGCTCCTGTCATCTAACGGCAAAACTTCGCAAAAGATATCTCTATTGAATCGATTTCTTAGAAAACCCACAAGTCATGAAACACAATGTTCTGGACTAGTACAAAAAACTGTTTACAAAATTGCAATAATCTGAATGTAAAGGGTTCCTATGAGCATCATGCAAATTTCGTTGTGGGAAAGAATATTTTTAATACAATATGACTCAATATTAGTATTTGAAAATATCTGAATTATGTTATTTCTTTATTATTAGAGGAATTTTTTCAGTGCTGCATTTTCCGTCAACCAAATAACGCATAAAACATAAAAATTGTCATGCTGTTCATTTAATTTTCTCCTCCATTGTTCCCTATCTGAATTATTCGGATTTTACAGTCCTTTCAGTTTCATATTTTTTCTTGCTTTGTCAGTCGAATTTTCATTAAGTCTTCTTTTTATGCTTCTTTATTAGAGTTCTCATCGCATGATTTCCTTTTACATTTTTCGATCTGTCGTCATTTTAACAAGCCCGTAACATCCAGAAACATTATTATTATTATTATTATTATTATTATTATTATTATTATTATTATTACTACTACTACTACTACTACTTCAGTCCTCAGCGAGACGTACCTTGTTAATTACTGTCATAATTTCAAAATGTATACTTCTGCTTTATTTCGCTTCATGGTTTCAGTTTTATTTCTTTTCTTTCCTTTTTTTGTGCTAAGACACTACAAATGTGTAACATCGTCTTGCAGCATAGTTGAATAAAATATAAAATTTTATGAACACTTAAAACTTATTAAAATATGTTAATTTTTTTTAAATGAAGATACTATACCTTGTACAACTGACGTTACCGTTTCGACACCGGTTTGTGTGTCTTCGTCAGCATCAGCTAGTCTTGCTTCTATTTTCGTTCTTTCCTGACGTCTGTGGTGGGAGTATATTGTTTTGGTGGTGATGGGCGATTGTTTGTATATTACGTACTAGTGAATCGAACACTATTATATAATCAGACACTGACGAAGAGAGACAAACTAGTGTCGAAACGGCACAAATTAACATTTTAAAAGATTTTATAAAGCGTTATAATTTAATAAGAAGTGTTAATGTGAACACCAAGAGTAATGCATAGATAAATGAATTGGTCATTGCTAGAAGGCCCTTTGTCCAAAAATGTTAGTTCTGAATAAATCGAAAAAAACTGTTTTTAAGAAATACTAATCTTCGTAGAGCAATGTGGTGACTGTCATCATAAAGGTATATTTGTGCTTTCTGGAAGCACAATTTTTATTTTGTTGTCATATGTTATTATTAATTAAAAATTCAAATTTAAGGGCCTTTTAGCAGTGAACTTAAAATAATTTCACATTTGGTTAAAAATGGAGTACTGTAATAAAATACAGGATTGTAAATTAAATAAACTACCATTATTTCAAGTTAAAAGTATATTTCTCTTCTTAAAATATATTTTAATTGCGTATTACAAAGTTTTAGGCCCTTGTTTTAAATCTAACTTGACGATTTAATTCTGTATTCTCTCTATGTTCTGCTAGTGGAGAATTTACAACTTTCTCATAATAAGGTAACTGTTCATGGGGAATGTAGCATAGAATTTTCTTGATATCCTGCATTTTGTCTGGGTTGATTGCAATCAATTCATCATAAGTAGGACGTTGGGGAAGGACTATGTTTTCAATTCCAGGTAGACAAAGAGCAAACGTATGCCTAATACAACCATCAATGAACTTGGATGTTGAAACAATATGAGGAAGAGTGGCATTGTACATATATTCATAATAACTCGCAGGGGCGAATGACAACTTCGAACACCGAGGTACCTTTCTACCATAAGATTCTACAGAAAGACCACTTTTGTAAAACATGGGCAACCAGTTAATGAGTGACTTTATTTTTGTGCATGCATAAATATTTTATATAGCCTATAAAGATTTTTGTGGCCTAAGAAATAACATTTTTATGCAATATTCATTTACGTCAGTGATTCAGTGTAAATATTCTGAACTTACCTACAATCCTCACCAGTTCGTCTTTCAGCCACCAATTCTCCAGAGTAAGTCACATGTTCAGTGCCTTTAACTTTGGCTTTCTTTAATATATTTCGTTTCCAACTGCAAGTATCACTACATCTCTTTTTGCTTTTCAAACTCTCAGTCTCCATTTTAATTAGCCGAAATTGCGTATAATATAATAATTTGTATTAAAACACAAATAAAGATCAGAGCAGAATAAACAGACCGCTTCAAACAATGAAGATAGCTGATAGTATAGTAAGTATAAAGGTTTGTCATCAGATGGAAACACCGCTAAATGAGAAGTTCACAGCTAGAAGGCCCTCTATCCTGGAGTAAGGGCATTTTAGCATGACACGAAAAATTAAATGCTCAACTGTGCGTGTGTATGAAGGCTTGAGGAAAGTCCTTTTCGCACAGATTGTGTATTTATGTGTAAGGATGTTGAATCTGTAGTTAACTCATTTTTGCAAAAATACGGAGATAGGGCCTTTTAGCAATGACCAATTCAAATATTAAAACATATTTAAACCATAAAAGTCATAATATTGACATAAAGGGTTAGATTTGAATTTTGATATGACCGTCCTCCTGAATGTCGGGTAAGAAAGGCTTCTAACATTCTAAAGAATATTATTCAAAAGGTTTAAATTGAAGTATACTCAAAATTATTCATGTATTTAAATTTATCAAGAAATAAGTTAAATTTACAACCTGCGAAGTAATTATGCATTTGAGATAAAATTATGAAGCTATTTATATTATGCCTGACATAAAAGGCAAAAACAGACATTGAGAATATTGTGAGAATACCCGTTTTATTAAAAATTGTTTTAAAATAGTCGCAATTTCATTAATCTCAAAGCTCTTTTCTGTGAAATAAAGAATCACTTAGAGAAGAACATGATTGTCCCATAATAATTACAATAGTTCAAGTGGCTATGAGTATGTCATACCACAGAGTAATTAAAGATTACAGTGAGTCTACTTATAAAAATCATGAAACTTGTAGGGGAGAGTTCGGTAGTATCGGACATCGGGTAATATCGGACAGTGCGTTTCTTTCATCTACCACCAGATGGTAGTACCTGAATGACATGGTTACGTTCCTGTATGCGACATCACAGAAACGTAACCATGTCATTCAGGTACTATCATCTAGTGGTAGATAAAAGAAACTCACTGCCGATATTACCCGATGTCGGAAACTACCCAACTCTCCCCTAACAAAATTCCAGAAGTCGGATTAAGTTCTATTTAAGTATTAGTGTAAATGTTTGGAAGGTATTACAGTTTCTGGTCCACACCTGTGGACAACGGCTATCGCGTCTGGCCGCGAAACCAGGTGGCCCAGGTTCGAATCCCGGTAGGGGCAAGTTACCTGGTTGAGTTTTTCCGGGGTTTTCCCACAACCCAATTTGAGTAAATGCTTGGTAACTTTCGGTGCTGGACCCCGGAGTTATTTCACCAGCATTATCATCTTCATCTCATTCAGACGCTAAATAACGTAAGACAGCGTTTCTCAAACTATGGTCCACGGACCACCTGTGGTCCTCGAGATCTGCCCTTGTGGTCCTTCAAAAAAGACTGAGAGAAAATATAAATTCTAAAGAATTGCGTATCTCACTATAGCTTAAAATGTCAGAGTTTGGAATGACACATGGCAATCGAATTTCACCTTTTCTCTCAGTACTGACATTTTATGAAATTTATTACCCTACCCATCTATCGACTTCCCACTCTACTCTCAGCAAAAAGAGCGATTTAAAGCAATATACACGTGGTGTTTCTCGCCATCTTTTCCCTGCACATCTGGTGCCTCGCCTGTAACCCAGCCAGGGACCACCTGAATTCTTAACAGGGGACTAAAGTACTGAACTTTAATTCAATTTTAAAATATATAATTATACTGGTATTAAAATATGCTACGAAAATTATCAATTTTCTTTTGAAGGAAACAAGAGTAAGGTGGTCCGCGGAACTGTTTTGACTTTAAAAACTGGTCCCCACTTCAAAAAAATTGAGAAACGCGGACCTAAGATGTTGATACAGCGTCGTAAAATAACTTATTTAAAAATTTATATTACAGTTTCTGACACCATCGTTTGTGGACTGTTAAAATAGGTGAAAGCTATCCTCACTGAGAGAGATCGAACACACAACCCTTGAACAAGTTTTTATCCTATTGCCTGATATAAGATGCACTTTGACATTTTGGTTCAAAATTCTAATGACATGTCATGTGCAAGCTGACAGAGATGCACTACATCGGAGAACACAACACGCTGTACCAATAAAATGGAGATTTTTCTCCTCTTCCTGTAGAAGTGATGGCGAGTTAGTAAACACTGTGACGCTGGCGCGCGCTCCTTTGAGTCACAATCTCCGTGCTCAATTTCTGATTTAAATTGGTGCTACACAGAGGAGGGAGCTGAGAGAACAAAGGTTTGAAGGCGTGGCGGCTCAAGGCACTGCACTTCGGACTGTGCATCAAGCCGATTCATTTCAGAAGGAGTAGATGAAGTGAAGTCTCCCAGAGAAATTGTGGTCTCTGCTAAATTTCATTAGTTCTCGATAGTCTAGCGGTTGCCATGTTACCCGTTGGATCGGAGGCTCACGGACTCAAACCCAGCAGTTGACGATGGATAAGGGCGATGTAATCCTTGGCATTTCTTCCTTTGCAAGGAACGTAGAGTTGAATCGGTCATTTGTAAAACCACATGAGTCCACATTTTTACGAAAATGGGTCATCGGTATTATAGGAAGCACTTTTAACAATTTGTCTCTATTTTAGTTTATTATATTATATTTTATATGGCTTGTGTTAGTTTGTTTGAGTGGAAAAGAAGCCCTGCAGACGGTAACACTGACATACATATAAATAAATAGATAGATAGATAGATAGATAGATAGATAGATAGATAGATAGATAGATAGGTAGGTAGGTAGGTAGGTAGGTAGGTAGGTAGGTAGGTAGGTAGGTAGGTAGGTAGGTAGGTAGGTAGGTAGGTAGGTAGGTAGGTAGATAGATAGATAGATAGATAGATAGATAGATAGATAGATAGATAGATAGATAGATAGATAGATAGATAGATAGATTGGTAGATAGGTAGATAGGTAGATAGATAGATAGATAGATAGATAGATAGATAGATAGACAGACAGACAGACAGAGATAGATAGATAGATAGATAGATAGATAGATAGATAGGTAGATAGGTAGGTAGGTAGGTAGGTAGGTAGGTAGGTAGATAGATAGATATACGAATAAATAAATGAGTAGACGAATAAATAAATGCGGAGACGAATAAATAAATGAGTAAACGAATAAATAAATGAGTATGCGAATAAATAAATGAGTAGCGAATAAATAAATGATTAAATAAATGAGTAAGCAAATAAATAAATGAATAAATAAATGAGTAAACGAATAAATAAATGAGTAAACGAATAGATAAATGAATAAATAAATGAGTAAGCGAATAAATAAGTGACTAAATAAATTAGTAATCGAATAAATAAATGAGTAATCGAATAAATAAATTAATAAGTAAATGAGTAAACGAATAAATGAATGAATAAATAAACGAGTAAACGAATAAATAAATTAATAAATATATGAGTAAACGAATAAATAAAGAGTAAAATAATAAATAAATAAATGAGTAAACGAATAAATAAATAGATAAACGAATAAATAAATAAATAAACGAATAAATAAATAAAAGAAAACAAATGAATGAGTAAATGGATGAATTGATGGAGGAACGAGTGAGTGCGTAAATGAATGAATTCATGGGAGATGAATGAATTAAATTAATTATCCAAAAATTAACAAAAAAATTAGTATTTATGTTCTACTCAAAATCTAAAGGAAGAAGTAATATAGAGAAAATTGCTGAAGTCCGATAAGATTTCTTTACACAAATGAGTGATGATGATGATGATGATGATGTTGATGATGATGATAATGATGATGATGGTTACTTGTTTGGTAAGAAGCAAACAGTCGACTGAACTGCAGATGATCAAGAGACTAGACACCTATCCGCGTACAGTACGGTGACACGAGTCAAGTGGTTCAAGGCTTTCACATCGCCCTGTACAAATTTAATTTAACACAAGGTCGAGCTGCCGTCGGGTCGAAGGCTGCACTTGCCCCCACACTGCCAGGTGTTGAATTTTCGCCTAGGTTCAAGTTATTGCCACCTTTAGCGTCATAACAAGCTTCCTTCATTAATGAAAGTCTGCAAGCGTAATAATTCTGCTATAATAAATTTTGGCTTAACACATCGAACGTTCCAAAATAGAGAGTAAATGTCAACAAAACTCGATTAAATAAGACAAGGTGGGCCTGCAGTATACACAGGGCAATAGAAGTGTTTTGTAACGCATTTCAAAGTTAACGATGAATTATATAGAGTGAGCCGTAAGTAATATCATTAATTTCAAGGGGTTATTCTTTGAGATATTTCAAACAAAAGAGTTCAATACAATTTTGCCCGTTTTTGCTTCTTTTTTCAAGAAAAAAATTAGGCCTATATGAAACATTTCAGCATATTTTGGGAAAGGTACTGAATTGATTCCAAATATGCTCACTGAATTTAAGAAAGTGTATTACAATAATAACATGATTAAACCAATTTTAGTTTTGTTCTTTAAATGTTCGGACATTTGATTTGGACAAATGTAACAATTCGTTCTGCAAAAGAATAAATATGTTGCATTTGTTCGGATCAAATTTCTGCACATTTGAAGGATAAAATTAAAAATTTTTTATAATTTATTATCATTATTCACTGCTCTCTTAAACTGATTGAGCGCATTGGGAATTCAGTCAATGGCTTTTCCAAAAATTCTATGAAATGTTTCATATATAACAATATTTATCTCGAGATGGAAGCAAAATGGAGCAAAATTGTATGAAATATTTTCTAAATATCTCAAAGATTAACCTCCTGAAAATAATGGCATTACTTACGGTTCATTGTTTATATAAAGTTACGAAATATTAATATGGTAATATCAGAATAATTTAGAAAAACTGAAATGAAGAGTCTAATGAAAAAGAGCCATTTTACAGAACAACCATTCTTTTACATTCTTTTATAATGGACACCTCATACTAAAAAAAAAAAAATGAGTTTTACGTGTTAAAATGTGTGAATATTTCATAATTTAATGTGATCAGAGAATACCTGTGAAGTATTAATTTTCCGTGTCAAATACATTTAAAACCTGTGTCCCTTGTTAGTTGTCACATTCAATACAGATATATTTCGCAATATTTATAGAAAACAACATTATTTTTTTATCAACAGTCATCTCACTAAAGGTTTTGATTTTATCTAGAGAAAATCAAAACTCGAGTGGGATTTAATTAACTATTACACGATTAGAAGAAAGTATATAAAGATTAGAAGTAACAAAGTACTCCAATACAAAAAAATATTAATTGCCTTACGAAAATACAACTGTCTTCAAATGTATTATAGTACCATCTCAACATTACGCTAGATGGCAGTAGTTTTTTATTATTATGTATTCTTGTTATCAGTTGTGCCAACTATGGAATCTTATTGAATTCTGTGGACGGTTGTTAACTAGTCAAGAAGGCTTTGTTTATTCAGTTTCATTTTTATTAAAACATTTGCATTCCACTTAAATCATCCGGATCCCAGTAATCAACGTCACTTGACAGATTATTTTCAACAAATCTTAGTATTAAACAATCTCTGATAAGTGACTATCCACAATATCATATAGTAGAAGCTATAACAAACATAACCTAAATAATATAAACAACTGTTAGAAAAGTTTTAATTGGGGATGATGAAATAAACAAGAAACAGTTTTAATTAACGATGATGAAATAAAAAATAAACATGAATAATTTTAAAAGAAACAATTATTGGAAGTACAATTTTCAAATTTGAACGTTTTAGTGGTTGGTGGTTCAATTGATGTTATATTGGACGTGTGCGTAAAAGAAGTGAACTCGTTGATATACGTGGTGTATCCCTCAACTTATAAAGGATTTCCGAACGGTGCTCTTCATATATGACCAGTGATCTTTATTAATTCTTTGTTCTTGAATGCCAATGCGAGTCATAATTGAAAGTGCTGTGCATCGACTGGAGTGGTTTGTAATGTTCTGTTTTTTGACGTCCAGACTAGTGCAGTTTGAAATGTTGGCAAACAAAGAAACAAATGCTAGGGTAGTGATAAAAGTAAACAAATACTAGGGACGCGATAAAATTAAACAAATGCTAGGGACGCGATAAAATTGTGCGATAAGCAGCCATGATTGGTTGAAAGACGTCCTTTCGTACCGTTTTATTGGTCAAACGTAGTGTGACGTAGTTAAAGTGTAATAGTCAAAATAAACGATCATAGAACTTATCAACACAGATAGACAATGTCATTCTTCAGGAACTAGTAAATAATTTTAAAAAGTATAATTATTGAAAATAATTGTTAAAAGATTTTTATGCCAGTATAAAATTAAGTGTTGAGATGGGTGACATCCGTCAGAGAGCAAAAAAGAAAAAAGAAAAGTTAAGAAACAATAATGATAAAAATACTCATCATGAGTATAAGACATGAAGTTGACGAAGAGAGAAAAAAATACATTTTTAAAAATTAACTTCTAAACTGTACACATATCATATCTGTTACAAAAAATGGCTGGGAACAAGATTTTAGTTAAATCTCAATAAAAGTATTGTTTCTGCATTCTTCGATTAAAATAATAATAATTATTATTATTATTACATTTCAATCTTCAGTATAGCCTACAATATGACAATTCTGAAAATTTCAACTATACTGCAGGTACTTAGGCCTATGCTAGAGGTTTTGTTATTTTTCGTGTTCATTAGGTTACTGCATTTGTAACTTCTCCAGTGTACATGATGTCTCTCCAGTTACATACATTATGTTATTAGGACGATGCTCTTTCTTTGCTTTCATATTAAGTAAATGTTTGTCCATTTTTTCAACTAGATCCGCATTTATTTATGTTTTTCAGTTTAATTCAGCTTCAACGTGTGAACATATATATAACGGGTGTCCACCAATCAGATTGATACATTCATTTATTTATTATATTCCATAGATCTTACATGACCAATGAAGATATAAGATGTGGAATAAGTCAGAATTTTACAATATTACAATTACAATTTTTACAAATTTTTACAATTTTTACAATATTTTACAGTTTTTACAGTTTTGCAATTTTGTAATTTTCTACAATTTTTTACATTTTTTTTACAATATTTTGGGAAGCTGTAGTGAGAAGATGTGAGGCGATGTGAGGCCCAAGGATTCTCCAAAAGATTACCCGGCATTTGCTTTATGGTTGGGGAAAACCTTGGTAAAAACCCAATCAGGTAATCAGACCAAAGGGGGTGAAATGAAGCGAAGTGTATTTAAGTCCACGTACTCTTTTGAAGAGTTATGAATAAAATTTAAAAAATATAAAAAATAACAGTAATATCTTAAAAACTGCTCCCTCAAATCTGCCGCCCTAGGCAGCTGCCTAGCCTGCCTAGTCTACCTAGGCCTAAATACGCCTCTGGGTGTGTGTATGTACAGGGACATCATTTTATTTTTACTAACATTTCTAATATTAACCTGTCTATACCTTTGGCTTAAAGGTTGTGAACCGGAAACACCGTTTGATACCCCCTTCCACTGGAGTTCGATGGTACTGGCGTAAGATACAAACAAATCACTTTACTAGGTATAGGAGGGATGAAAAGTAGTTCATCCATTTACGTAAAGTAGGAAATATCGCGATTTTGAGTTTGATAATTTTCATTAGGTTTTTCTTTAATCAAAATACAGTAAAATATTAACAATAAGTGTTTTTACTCTCGAACTGAGCTGTCCGTTCGGACGTATTCATTATGCAGCGCATATTATACTGTCTATAGCACATTAGCGTACAATATAGAGAAAGACGTTACATTGAAAAATAATCATAATAGGCCTATGGATATTTAAACACATATTTGAAAATGATGGCCGTTCATTTCTATACAGGTTTCAGTTCTTTTTTGCATATTATCGCACTATATACTATTGTACCTAATTCCAATTACTAGTTTCGTCTTTCGTACTACTAACTCATGTTGAAATAATTGTGTACCTACTCTATAAAAGAGTACTTTACGTACTGTAAATTCAATCTTCACTTCTGCCAGATCCGAAAAGATAAATTATTCAGACATGCTATCTACTGTCCGTTCAAGTGACTTTGTGGATGATCATAGAATGGAGGGAAATCACGTTACAGTTAATTACTTAACGAGGCCTTTTTATTTAAGTTATTTTAAACAGTTGTATAATATTACGTAGACGTCCAATTCCTAACAGAAATTAATGTTTTCAGAAAAGAGCTAAGGCAGCCCAGCCACAAAGGGACGGGCAGAAGTGGGTGGGGGAAACCGGAATGCGACATAGGCAAACGGACGACAATACCTCTGCGAGAATATGATTCAATATTGAAAGCGAACATATTTCTGAAACGTACTATACTCACTAACTCAGTACTGTTTGTGTTTACTAAGACCGTAAGGCGACTTTGACTGTATACGCTTGGTTCTGTGTGGAGAACGGTTGGAAATTTACTAGTAGAGGTGGTGGGAGTGAACTGCATTCAAAAACTGAGGTACAATAAAAATTGAAGTAAAAATAAAATGATGTCCCTGTATATGAGTTGTTTGTTACGTATTAGTGAAATAAACAAATTACGAGGGTTGGTAACGTGACCTATGGCCCACGCTGTAAATCTGCAAACTTCAAAACATTGTAAATAACGTAAAGATCTTGCTCGTAAATTTATTTTAAGACTTCTGATCCATAGCTACCTACCCTGATCTGAAATGGAACACGACTATACTCAGCACTGGTCTGGTGGTCGTACGTACCAGCTGCTGCAGTATTAACGTAGTTCCAAGTTCCGCCGCGTCTCTACTCGCCTTTGCCGAGTAATAGGTGAGATATAGTTTTGTAGTATGCGAGGTGTGATTTCAAGATGATGTAATAATATATTTCATGTGTAGCTATGGAAGATATTCCCCAGGTATAAGAGTGCTGAAACTCCTCCACTCTTACTAAACAGGTGGGTTGCAGCTGTTGTGTGTAGCTCCACAGAAGTATCTCTTTGTTTATTTACTACTAAAATTATATCATGCAATCCATGAATGGGGTTGTGCGCCTTTCAAGCTACTCGCTCGCCCCTGCGCCCCAGCGTCACGGGGCTCCTCCACCCCGCCGGCCGCGTCGTTCCACCCCCTCGATCCGTCCTCCCCGCCCGCCGTAATGAAATCCTGGGTATGGCCCCGACGGAAGGAATCGATATTACAAATCCTATTAAATACTCCCGAGACCCCTTCATTCAGCATTTGAAACTGGACTGCAGTCAACATGCACAGCCACTCGGCTCATTCACGTGCACTGAGCGTCCAGTCATGTCGCACGATTAAAAGCGAGCGGCCCAAGGCTTTTCTTCAATCCAATCTAGTGCCCTAAAAGTTCTGATGATTGCAGTAAATGGTACTACTGTCCTCAAATGCAGCAACCCCCAAGGCTAATGTGATATTAATCAATGAACTTAGGGTCGAGGGAAGTACAGTAGTTAATTAACTCATATTTTAATTTATGTTTTCTAAATGGCAAATTCCCAAATAAATTTAAAAATGCAATTTTGAAACCTATTTTTAAAACAGGAGACAAAAGAAATATGAACAATTATAGACCAATATCATTACTTTCATGTATTTCAAAATTACTAGAAAAATGTATTAAAGTTCGATCAATGAATTATCTTGACTATTACACTCTTATTACGTCATACTACTTTTGACCAATAAAACGGTACGAAAGGACGTATTTCAACCAATCATGGCTGCTTATCGCACAATTTTATCGCGTCCCTAGCATTTGTTTCTTTGTTTGCCAACATTTGAAACTGCGCTGGTCTGGACGTCAAAAATATATATAAAATTACAAACCACTACAGTCGATGCACAGCAGTTTCAAATATGACTCCCATTGGCATTCAAGAACAAGAATTAATAAAAATCACTGATCATACCTATGCATCTTCTGAAATCCGATTTACAAATAAATGAAGAGCACCATTCGGGAATCCTGAATAAGTTGAATACACCATGTAGGCCTAAATCAACGAGTTCCACTTCTATTATGCACACGTCCAATATAACTTCAATTGAACCACCAACCACATTCAAATTTGAAAATTGTACATTCAATAATTATTCCTTTTAAAATTATTCATTCGGAAATTCTGAATAAGTTGAATACACCATGTAGGCCTAAATCAACGAGTTCCACTTCTATTACGCTCACGTCCAGTATAACATCAATTGAACCACCAACCACATTCAAATTTGAAAATTGTACATTCAATAATTAATCCTTTTAAAATTATTCATGTTTATTTTTTATGTCATCGTCGTTAATTAAAACTTTTCTAACACTTGTGTATATTAGTTAGGTTATGTTATAGCTTCTGCTTTGAGAGGATAAAAAGAACTTCTGCTATATGATATTATGGATAGTCACGCATCAGAGATTGTTTAATATTAAGATTTATTGAATAATAATCATTACAGTGTCTGTATAAAGACACTACTGCCATCTAGCATGCATCTAGCGTAATATTTGTAATGTTGAGATGGTACAATAGCACATTTGAAGACAGTTGTATTTTCGTAAGTCAATTAATATTTTATTGTATTGGAGTACTTCGTTACTTCTAATCTTTATATACTTTCTTCTAATCGTGTAATAGTCAATTAAATCCCACTCGAGTTTTGATTTTCTCTAGATAAATCAAAACGTCTAGTGAGATTACTGTTGATAAACATAATACATTAAGTGATAATCAATTTGGTTTTCGAAAAAAAAATTTAGTACAATATATCAAGTTACTAAAAAAATTGTTAGAGATTCAAGGTAACAAATGTATTGGTATTTTCCTGGACATAAGAAAAGCATTTGATACAGTGAAACATGATATTTTAATTGAGAAAGTAGACTTATTATGAATCAAAGGTAATGCTTTAAACTTAATAAAATCGTTTCTTAACGACAGAATTGAAATAACGAAAATTGACAATTATTGAAGTGAATCTTTAATTATTAATATAGATGTTCCCCATGGCACAGTTCTGGCCCTATTCTATTTTTAATATATATTAATGACTTATTAAAAATTGACTTACAACAATGCAATGGTGTTTACTATTCTTATGCAGATGACACAGTTTTACTTTTTGGTGGAAAAACCTGGTATGATGCATATAATAATTCAAATAATGGACTTAAATTAATAAAAAAATGGTTTGACATAAATGATCTTTCTATCAACGAAACTAAAACCATAATTATTCCATTCTCATTATCTGAAAAATGTAACAAACCTCCTACATCTATATTAAGTATTAAATTACATAATTCTGATTGTTGTCTTAGACAGTGTAAATGTCCAATTATTAAAGAGTCCTCTGAAGATAAGTATTTAGGCATACTTTTCGATAATAATTTAAAATGGAACAAACATATTAATTACCTTTGTAATAAATTATGTAAAATAGTATATTATTTTGTTTTATTGAGGAATTACTTGTCAATAAGTTTATTACGCACAATATATTTAACTTTATTTCAATCGGTTTTTATGTATGGAATTATGGGATGCAGTAGCTCATTTAAATCAAATTTTAATGCACTTTATTTATTACAGAAGAAAATAATTAAAATATGTCTTCATAAATCTACTGATTTTCCATCTAAAAAATTATATTGTATTAATAAAATTCGTACATAAAAATCGAAATAATTTTGAATTGTATTGTCATAGTTATGAAACAAAAGGTATGAATTCTTTAAGATTGTTTGAACCAAAATGCAACACTGTTCAGTATTTAATCATAGTAGTAATTTAGGCCCAAGAATATATAACAAATTTATATTTAAATATCCTAATCTTGTCAATTGTAATAGTTCTAGTATTAAATTTAAAAAGTTATGTATGGATTTCATAAAAATGGAAAAATTGTAAATTTAAATTTATATACTATAATTGCACAGTAGACATAAGACAAATTGTATTGTATAATTATTAATTTCAATTCAGGAATCCGCCCCTGAGCACGAGTTCTACTATTTCAGAAGCGAGCTAAAGTTTTTTTGGATATATTATATTTTATGTTACAATTATTAGCAAACTAATAAATAAATAAATAAATAAATAAATAAATAAATAAATAAATAAATAAATAAATAAATGAATTAACTTGGGGTGCTTGTCTTCATCAATTTTCCAGTGTGAGAAACTAAAGATAAATGGGCGACGGACATACTCGTCTTACACAATATAAATTTCGTTTTTCAATATGTACAGCGACATCATTTTATGTTTACTAACATTTCTAATATTAACCTGGCTACACCTTTGAATTAACGATTGAGAACCGGAAACACCGTTTGCTACCCCCTTCTACGACTGGAGTTCGATGATATGAAGTGAAATACAAACAAATCACTTTACTAGGTATAGGAGAGAAGAAAAGCAGTTTATCCATTTACATAAACTAGGAAATATCGCGATTTTCCGTTTGATAATTTTCATTAGGTTTTTGTTCAATCAAAATAGAGTACTGTATTAACAATAAGTGTTTTCACTCACTAATTGAGCTATCCATTCGAACGTACTCATTATGCAGTGTATATTATACTGTCTACAGCACATTAGCGTACAATATAGAGATTGAAGTTAAATTGAAAAATAATACAAAAATCTGAATTTGTCCACCTTTTAATTTGAGTAGCATTTCCACGCCCTTTTCTGCGCTATTGTGCATGATTTTGGGCCTTTTTATGTTTCTACACTTACTTTTCTCACGCTTTTTAGCTTTCGTTATATTTTTTGTACAGTTAAAATATTTTCATCACGAACGCCTCCTCCCTCACAAGTGGTTTTGCTGCAGTAAGCAGCTCTTCTGCAGCACATCACAACGAGCAGGCTTTTCCAGAAGCTGTCTGGTTGGAATGTGCCTTCCTTAATTCGCACGACAAGTGAAAGGAGTTGAAGATAGGCCATTGGCTGGAATGGGACTTTCATTCACCGAGCCTGTCAATTTCATGGAAAAACATGTGCATCTAATAGATAAATCTAGTGTTACATATGACGTTCTAAATTATTTAGTATTAATTTAGTATTTATTTATTTAACCTGGTAGAGATAAGGCCATCAGACCTTCTCTGTCCCTCTACCATTTAATGTAATGTAATGAAAATCGCCCGTTATGGAAACATGGTGAGATGGTGTGAAACCATAACAATCTTCTTTCCCCTTCAAATGATCGTGTGTATGGATAAAAATTCTGCTGTACTGGTTTCTGTCCGTGAGAAACAAGTAAAGCTAGTCTCTAAATAATTCATTCATTCATTCATTCATTTGGTTTAGAATAACAACTAGATATTTGTAACATCTGAATCTATGTAAACAATTTTTTAATAATCAATTAGTGAGTTAGGTACAACTTACAGCAGTAAAATTTTTGGAAATATTCAGTATTTTTTTTCCTCCATTACTGCATCTTGTACAATAATGAAAATTAATAATATAATAATAATCCGTGGCGCTATAGCCCACGAAGGGCCAAGACCGATAAGCCGGCTGCTGGCCTCACGGCCACATGCCGAAGCAGAGGTGGACGATTATCCAGAATGGAGGTATCATGTGGTTAGCACGATGAGGCACCCCCAGCCGTTATAGCTGGTTTACGTAACCGGATTTCGCTACCAATCGTAGCTCCCCAAGTGCATCACGATGCTGGGTGGGCACCGGTCCCATACACTGGCCGAAATTTCATGAGAAAATTTCTTCCCCCATGAGGACTCGAACCAGCGCGTATTCCGTAACGCGAGTCTTAGGCAGGATCCCTTAGACCACGACGCCACGGCGCGGGACTAATAATGAAAATTGGTATGTGTAAAACACTGTCCTTCTGATATATGAAAATATATACATATATATTTACGATTTAAAAAAATTACTTAAATTTTTTTTTTTTCAAAATTAAAAATGGTGGCACTTCACTGCCCAGTGACGAAGTGTTTCCCTCATAACCCATAAACTTGTTAACTTTTTCATGTTCTCTGTCTTTTATTTTATTGCTGAAACTCCTATTTACAATATCATAAGAACGGACACTATGGTCTGTCCAAAACAACTTCCGACCTGACATATGGCGCCTTTAGCATGTTACCATGGCAACCATTCAAATCAACCAATCACGAGAGACGCGTAACCATGGTAACGGGACGGTGTTGCCGTGTCTATGTTGACAAGTTGCACGTGAATACCACGGCCCGGAATGACTTTGAGTTGGCTGCTTAGCGCGTGCTTTGTGTCAATTAAAAATATCAATTAGTTGTATTATTGTTTTAGTGTATCGATAATTATTGTGTCTGAATGTTATTACACGTATTATCTTTGTTGTCATTGGTGGAGTGTGTGGCTAGTGTGTGTTTTCTAGTTTCTGCAAGAATTTCGAAACAGGTGACTTGTGCAGTGTCGGAAGGAAGGAAAGGCAGGCGGAGAACAAAGAATGTTGTACAAGGTGCCCTGTTAAAGAGTCAAGCGTGAGAGATGGTGTGTTATATAAGAGAGTATTTTGAGAGGGAAAAAGATCATGGCGGGCCTCTTTTACCTTTGGCGCAAGTCGTAATGAGAACTGCTGCTTGTGTTAAAATTAATAAGAACACTGTTATCGATATTGGAAAAGAAAAAGGCCGTGCAGATTTTTAATCATAAATATATTTATAGTTTACAAATTTGTCAACGTCTTTCTAAAAATATTACATAAAAGAATACCGACGCTCATAAAAGTAGAGGCTTCGTATTAAATTTAAACCTGTTTTTACAGCTTACAGTTCTTTCGACGCTTTATACTACTACTACTACTACTACTACTACTACTACTACTACTAATAATAATAATAATAATAATAATAATAATAATAATAATAATAATAGATAATAGACCAATAAAAATAAAGTACATAAATTTTAATGCCTAGTGTTCAACAAATTGGTTAGAAATGTGTGTTTATGTCAGCCGTTCATTACTGCACTCTATCGGCAGCGCGCTCGCTTACACGAAAGATGGAAAACATGACAACACTGCTCCCCCTTCTCTGTAAACTGTCAAGTCGGAAGTAGTTTTGGTCAAGGTATAAATACGTACAAGAAATAAAAAAAGACGAGGTACATAATTTTGTTTAAACATTTTAACATAATACTCTAACTTGTGAAAGTATAAAATTAATTCTAAACTTTAAGGGGTTAGGTACACCTTACAGCAGTCAAATTTTGGAAATATTCAGCATTTATTTTCTTCATTACTCTATCTTGTACAATAATAAAAATTAATATGTTTAAAACACTGTCCTTCTGCTATATGAAAAAAAAT
Source organism: Periplaneta americana (assembly GCF_040183065.1). NCBI lineage: Eukaryota > Metazoa > Arthropoda > Insecta > Blattodea > Blattidae > Periplaneta > Periplaneta americana. Next base: position 41,470,669 of record NC_091126.1, on the reverse strand, counting down.
ATATTTTTACTATTTAAAAAAATATTATTATTTTTTTCTTTTTTCAAAATTCAGTTCACTGTGTAGTGATGAAGCTTTTCCCACATAACTCAAAAACTATCCAACATTCTGTGATCAAATTTTTAATGTGTATTTATGCGTGTCATACCTACAGTATGATGCAAGATCACTCCTCTACCTTTGATAGATTGTCTGATGAAAGTTAATTCATTTAAAAAATGGTCAAATATCAGTTTTTATTCTAACACAAAATAAAAAAATATATTTATTAATAAATGTAGTTGAAAGAACATGATATTGTAAATAGGAGTGAATTGCCACCATTTTTAATTTTGAAAAAAAAAATAAAAACTAAAAATGAGTTTTGTGATTATCCGTAGTGGAAAAGTGGAAAATATATACAGTTTCATGAGAGAAAAAAGTTGCATACCAGTGTTATTCAGGGGGATTTCGACTTGATAATATTTATAGATTTAATAGCACTGCGCTCGACAGTAATTTGCACATAGCGAAAAGAAACCAGTAAAAAATTATTTTCATTTGAGGACAAAATTTATTAGTTTCCAGGGATTATCGATAATTTTTTTTATCAATTTATTGATTTCAGAATCCATTTGCAGTGGAGACCATTTGAATTTTTCGAAACACCGAGACAATTCTCTGTCAATAAGTAGGGGAGTAGTGGGTACAGTGAGACACAAAATATTAAGACATATGTATGCAAGTGATAATTCAAGTATTTTTTAAATCAAATGCAATAGAAATAGACATTAAAACATGGAGTATAATAATGCATAAACAAAAATGTTAATAGATAAAGGACATAATATACAATACGTGTTTGTCAAAAAAATGCAAATGTCTCACTGTTCCCATTCACGAGGGTACAGTGAGACACCACAGTGTGTATTAACGGACATTGAAATGAATTACATTTATTTCAACAGAAAACAAAAACTTGCTGTTTCTTTATCTTGACATGTTCTGTAGGCTTATTTAGAATCATTTTGATGTCTGACTTCGAAACCATTGAAACATTTGTAACATTTGGAAAGTGAATTTTCCATGACATTTCAAACGTTTGCAAAAGAAATGAAATGAATTTTTGGTGACATCAAAGCTTATAATTATAAGAATTTAATGTAATTCTTTATTATTTTTTAACATTTTCTATGAATTTTGTGAATAATTTTTTATTTATGAAACCATTAAAATGTAATGTATCCATTATTTTAAGCTACAGTTTCTAAATTGGTTACTAGTATGTTCATTTTTAATGGTAGTTACTGGTAAATGTAATATAATTACAGTTTGTTTTTGCAAATCATTTGCACATGGTGACAGTGAGACGTCTCAGTGTACCCTTCAATAGCATGTCTCACTGTTCCCTTTACGTATAGTTAATTTAAAAATGACGTCATCACTTCAAAATTAAAACAAGAAAGACGAAACTTTGCCAAACATAATCTCAAATACCATAGTATTAGGTAACAAAACATTCATATTTATATCTCATTTGTATATCCAATATAACCTTCATTAAACACAAGCCAAAATTTTACTTCTAGAGTGAAAAATTACGAATTATTTTTTCATCACTCACCTTTATAACTAGAATCAAATGGAGTATGAAAATACTGTTACTTTACTCATGCAACATACAACTCCACTATTACCAACATATCAACATCAAAATTTACCATCTAATAAAAATGTCTCACTGTTCTCCCTGTCTTACTATACCCACTTCTCTCCTAATTCTCGCACTTTTCTAAACGAACGTAAGAACATTTTTCCTTGAAGTCTGACTTAAGACCTTTCTTTTCTTGTGCAGTAATGTAAAACTTGTTACAGTTCTACTCCTATTTGTATTCAACACGTTTTCGAACTCTCGAATACTGGAATGGCTCTTGAGGCGCTATTTGGTACGCGGAAATCCCATATTGTAGGGTAGGTCATTAAGCGAGGTGCAGCTCCTTGCATCAATAATCCGCTTGCGTACAGAGCATTTACTTGCGATGTGAATTACTGGATAATTCATTGTGTAATTCAACCACTCTACTGTTATTGAGGTTACATATGCTTTGTCATGGTATCGACATTGGTTTTCTCATTTCAGTAATGATAGTTCACGTAATAACTCATTGGCGACTATTACAGTCGAGAATATTCCTGTCTGTTCATTCATTCATTCATTCATTCATTCATTCATTCATTCATTTTATTCTATAGATTTTACATGAGCAATGAAGCTTTAAGATGTGGAACAAGTCAAAATTTTACAATATTACAATTACAATTTCTACAAATTCTTACACTTTTACAATTTAGTAATTTTCTACAATTTTTACAATTTTGTGCAATTTTTTACAATATTTTGGCGAGATGTACTGTCATCCTCTGAGGAGTTTAGTGCTGAGAGGAATGCGGTTCCGACTAGTCTAGCGCGGTATTGGAGTGGGAGGGACGGTGACAGCGACAGTCTGGAAGGAAGTACAATCATACTGAAAACATTCGCCCAATTTACGAGAGCAGTATGCCTATTAGTTTTCTAACGTATTTTTGACGAAATAGAGATACAACTATTCGTACTTACGTGTTTAGAGAAAGAAAGTATTGTAGAAAATGTTATTTATTTATTTATTTATTTATTATTCATTTATTTATTTACTACTTGCTTATTATTTATTTTGGTGAAGTTAAGGCCATCACACCACCAGAAATACAAATACAATAAAATAAATAAAAAGAAAAATCATAATAGAACTACAATAATATAAATGAAAAGAAGAATCATACTATAAAATTTAGTAATTAGTAGAATTGAATTAAATTTGTAAAGTAATCAATTTAAATATACTGTACTGCTGAACTCACTTGAGAAGTATAACTATTTGATTTCAATATATCACCAACAAATTATTTTCGCATGACATTATACGAATCTGTTTTTCACGATACCAATCACACATATTCTAAAATTCCAAAAGAATAAAACCAGAAATTATCCACATCATGTTTCCTTAAAAATGACTTGTAACGGTGAAATATTTAATGAGTAATTCATATAATATTAACATAGCTAACATCAGGGAGAAGACTGAAGACTGCATATTTTTTGATGATTAATACTTCCCACTCAGCTCGGCTCAGCTTGGCTGTAGCAACAAAATAATCCACGTGCAACCCCCCGCACCGATGGCAGGAATACCTCAGGTCCCAGCGCTAAACTCGTCGGAGGAAGACAGTAGTGAAATGAGGTGAGGTCCGAGGATTCGCTAAAATATTACCCGGCATTTGCCTTTTGGTTGGGGAAAACCTCGGAAAAACTCAACCAGGTAATCAAATCAAAGGGGGGTAATCAAGTCAAAGGGGTTGATGCCGAGGACTCGCCATAGACCATCCGGGTTCAGTCCCACGGCTGTGGAAAACCTCGGCAGAAACCAAAGACCAAAGGGGGATCCAACCCAAGCCCGAACGCAGCTCCGGATCAGCAGCCCAGCGAGTCTGCCGACTGAGCTACATCGATGGCTCTACTAAAAGTATACAATACATAGCCAATCAGATTATTAAATTTACAAACGAAAACGATCTTTCATCAGTTGAGCTATATGTATAATACAAAACAAGTAAGTTAATTAAATTTAAGGCATAAACAATTCAACTAGTTATGATATACAGAAATTGATAATACATATCATGCAAACTACTTCAAATTACAAACACAAACAATTTATCATGCAGAAATTGGTCTTTCATTCCAGATCACTTATATATTTTCGAGTACATCCTTTTCAGTAAATTATCATGAAGCGAGTTCATATTACAGTTTCATCCGTTCGTAGTGTTCTGCCCAAAGGGCAGGTCTTTCACTGAAAACTCAACTTTCCAATATCTTTCCTATTTTCTGTCTTCCTCTTAGTCTTCGCATATGATCCACATATCTAAATGTCGTATATTATCTGATATCTTCTTCTGCCCCGAACTCTTCTCCCGTTCACTATTCCTTCCTGTGCATCTTCCAGTAGGCAGTTTCTTCTCAGCCAGTGACTTAGCCATTCCTTTTTCGCTTCCTGTTCAGTTTCAGCATCATTCTTTCTTCACCCAATGTTTCCAACACAGCTTCGTTTCTTATTCTGACTGTCCATTTCACACATTCCATTTTTCTCCACATCCACATTTCAAATGCTTCTTGTGGTTTTCCTTCACGTCGTCGTAATGTCCATGTTTCTGTTCCACACAATGCCACAATCCACACAAAGCACTCCACTAGTCTCTTCCTTAGCTCTTTTTTCAGAGGCCCCCCACAAGATGTTCCTTTTTCTATTAAAACCTTCCTTTGCCATTGCTAATCTCCTTTTGACTTCCTGGCAGTAGCTCATGTTACTGCTTATAGTACACCCCAAGTATTTGAAGCTGTCCATTTGCTCTACTGCCTCATTTAGAATTCACAAGTTTAGCTTCATTATTTGTCTTCCTATGACCATGGTCTTCGTCTTGTTTGCATTTATCTTCAACCCATATTTCTCACAGCTGTCATTTAGCTCCAGTACCATATCCCTTAGTATCATCTCTTCTGCTAACAACGCCATATCATCAGCGAATCTTATGCAGTTAATTCTTCTTCCTCTTACTATCACTCCACTCATGTTGTGAAAACAGCTCTTCACTAAAACCTCCAAGTAGATGTTCAACAGGGTAGTTGATAAATGGCGTCATTGATGTACGTTTCTCCCTATTTCACTTCCTTCTGATATTTCTTCTCCTATCCTAACTGTGACTCGTTGTTTCATATAAAGATTACCGAACAGCCTCATCTCTTTTCAACTCCATCAATTATGAGATACTCATCACACTATGTTTGCAGTTTTTCCTCACACCAGTCTCTCTTTCGCATCTTGATAGATTCCATGGGGCCCCAGCGTGGAGGTGAGGGGAGTGGATTTGACTAATTAAACCCTCCGGACTTCACCGAAATTCACCGCAAGGGTTAAATATCAGTTCTGATAATGTTTTTAATCCGATCAGAGACGGAGAAATCCCAATTAGCTTTTGCACCCCAGTTTACAGTTAATGCAATTCAAACAGAATGAACCTCGCAAATCTGGCCCTGTGAAGCTGATTTGAATAATTACAAGGGAAACATTTTTCCGAGCTGGGTATCGAACCCGAAACCTTTGGCTGAGCGCGCCAACGCTCTACCGACTAAGCTACCTATCATCTACTCCAGACACCGGCTCAATTTTTTTCTTTATATCCACATACCTCAAGTGGGCTGACAGGCCGCCAGAGACCCAACATTAAGTGTACGCAAACTCTGTGTTCGAATTGTAGGTTTCTGTTAACGAACAGTAACGTATATTATGCAAATCTGGCTTTCAGGTATAACTCCCTATGAAGCTGCTTTGAATAATTTCAAGTGAAAAATCAGAATGAAGCTTGTGGAATGTTTACCCATAGATATTCTTTTTTGAAGACTTAATAACATTTTACAAGTATTCTCAAGCTTCATAACAATGTTATAATAATTTTCCGTCATAGAAAAGACAATACGAAAGCAATGTATGTTGCCTGAATGGAGGGGACTCTAGTTCCACGTTGTGTTGAGAGATTCAGTTTGTCATCAGTAACTTTAGGGATGTTTATTGTGGAATACTTGGGTGATAATTAGGACTGAAACATTTGTAACTAAGAACCTACAAAGAGACTGCTGGTAAACAAAGCGACGCATAAGTCACATGTTTTGAGAAACTAAGTTTTCTTAAACAACCGGTATCTACAAATCTTGTTGCGAATTTATCGCTAGAAGGCTGTAGTTTGCAACACAAATCCCAGTGAATACTCGCTATCCTTCTAGAACACAATTGTATTCGACTACAAAACTATCGGTACTACTTTATCGTCGGTTCAAAAATAGAAAACAATAATTGTAGAAACTGTTTACGCCTGCTTCTGGTTCGGCATCAGTGAAAATTAATGCAGGAGATGTTACCTCTCTTTCTGGTCCCAATATCGTAGGAAAACACTGTATCGTAATTTTCTACTCTCTTTCCTGATTCCAGTATCGAAACCATCTGTTAGGAAATGTATACGTTCCTATCTGATTCCAGTATCAAAGAAAATGTTTACTACAATTCCTGATTCCGCTATCAGATCAAAATAATATTTATCTCTCTTCCTGATTCCATTATCAAAGAAAGGAGCTGTCGAAATCTATTGTTTTCCACACGTTCTGAAACCATAATCAAGAAAAACCAGTCTAAATATTACTCTTCATGATTCCAATATAAATAAACCCTGTATAGAAATTGTTTATATCTCTGAATTATTCCAGTATAACAAAATCATTCTTGGAAATATTTACTCTTCTTCATTAGTCCAGTATCATAGGAAACCATTGTAGGTATTACTATTAAAACCTTCTCACAGTTCTATTGTCAAAAAGTGCCACAGTAAGACTATTCACACCTCCTTCCTTTTCCAGTATCAGGGAAAACCAACATAAGTGTGTTGTACCACACTTCTTGATTCCATTGTCAAGGAATACTTCTTTATGAAATACTTCACTTTTCATTATTTCTGTTCAAAGAAAACCACTGTAGGAAATTTCTTACCTCTCCCTATAACTTTAGTATCAAATAATTCCACTATACGAATTATTTGCCCTCTTCGTGGAACCCAGTTCCAAAGAAAATCACTGTAGAAATTATTTACCACTCTTTCTGTTGCCGGTATCGAAGAAATCCGAAGTATGAATTAAGTACCCTCTTCATGATTGCAATTCAAAGAAGACCATTGTAGGATTATTGTTTACCTCTCTTCACTACTCCACCGTCAAAGAAATCCACAGTATAAAGTATCTACCTCTCTTTATAACTCAGTTGTCCAGAAAAAGTATTGTAGGAAATGTTTAGCTTTTCTTGAGTTCAGTAACAAAGGAAACCAATGCAAGAATTATTTATCCGTCTTCATGATTCCTGTATAAAAGTAAGTCGCCGTAGATATTGTTCACCTCTATTTATGATTCCAGTATCAAAGGAAATCTTTGTAGGAATGATTTATTCTTCTTCATGAGTTCAGGATCAAAGAAAATCACACTAGGAATTATTTATCTGTCTCCAAGATTCCATTACCAAAAAAAAATCATTGTAGGTATTGTTAGCCTCTCTTCATGACTTCAGTATCAAAGAAAACCATTTTAGGAATTATTTCCTCCTCTTCATGAATCCAGTATCAGAGAAAACCAGTGTAGGAAGTATTGATCCGTCTTCATTATTCCATTATCAAAAAATACTGCTGTAGGCATTGTTCGTTCATCTCTCTTCGTGATTCCAGTAACAAAAAAGTCATAGTAGGAATGATTTACTGCTCTTGGAAAGAAGCCACTGTAGGAATTATTTATCCTACTTCATTATTTCATTATCAAATAAGACCATTGTTTGTATTGTTCACGTCTCTTCATGGTTCCAGCTTCAAAAGAAAACCATAGTAGAATGATTTACTACTCTTCATTAAATCAATATCAAGCAAAACCACTGGAGGAATCATCCGTCTTCATGAATCCATTATCAAAGAAAACCATTTCAGGAATGATTTACTCCTCTTCATTAATCCAGTATCAAATAAAACTAGTGTAGGAAGTATTCATCCGTCTTCATTAATCTTTTATCAAGGATACCGTTGTAGGCATTGTTCAACTCTCTTTGTGATTCCAGTAACAAGGAAAATCATAGTAGAAATTATTTACTCTTCATTAAATCAGTAGGCCTATCAAAGAAAGTAACACTAGGAATTATTTTTCCGTCTTCATGATTCCGTTATCACAGAAAACCACTGTAGGTATTGTTCACCTCTTTTTATGATTCCAGTATCAAAGAAAACCATAGTAGAATGATTTCCTCTTCTTCATTACCGGTAATCCAATATCAGGAAAACTACTGCAGGAATGCGTTTGAGTCTAAACACGCAACAAAACAGTACACCGTGGTCTGTTGTGACAAGAATCCAAAACCTCGTATACTGGTAAGACATCATGTCACAAACACTTTTACGTAAGAGTATTTCTCACAATGTAATTATTATTCAATGTCGTGAAAACGGCACAAATATTAACCTAAGGATATTATATAGTTGGAGATTTTAAGGTAATACATTTTATTTATTTATTTGTTTATTTATGTATTTATTTGTTTATTTATTTATTTATTTCATAGGTAGATATATTCCAGGGTAACAACGTTAATACAAATTATTTTTATGCTCGACCATGCCGAAATGTAGTAATTATACACTTGGTAGCAGCCCTTTAATGAATCTCATTAAAGTACACCTATTCATTAAAGTTCAGGTGTTCCACCAATCAGAAGACACCATTGCAGCAATATGAAAGCGCAAGTATCGATTATGTATGTATGTATTTATTCACACTGCAGTGGGTATATACCCGGTGGCAGTGGTAACTAATTACACTCAATAATGACAATAATAAACTTATTAATAAACTTATTCTCGGATATGCAATCCAAAGACAACTAGCGAAACGCCACGGAGGCTGGAAATCCAATACTGTCGCAGAAGGTTATGTTCTGTTACTATAATAATTGTCCACATCTGTGGAGTAACGGTCAGCGCGTCTGGCCGCGAAACCAGGTGGCCCGGGTTCGATTCCCGGTCGGGGAAAGTTACCTGGTTGAGGGTTTTTCCGGGGTTTTCCCTCAACCCAATATGAGCAAATGCTGCGTAACTTTCAGTGCTGGACCCCAGACTCATTTCACCGGCATTATCACCTTCATCTCATTCAGACGCTAGATAACCAAAGATGTTGATAAAGCGTCGTAAAATAACCCATTAAAACTATAATAATTAGCGTTAATTGTAAATAATATTCAAATAAATTCAATTTGTCTCTCGTTTTTCAATGTCTAAATCAATTTCAAGGTTATATCAAGATTAATCTTTATTTTACTCTCTAGATTATATCAAGGTCAATGACATATGTTTCTAGGAAAAAAATCAATACTTTCGCGTCTGCGCACATCTCACAATTTACGAGATATTGCACAAGGTGAGTTCCGGTCCCCAGTCAGATAAGAATAACATGAACACTTATGAAAAATTTCAAGTTAGAAATACGGTCGAGCATAAAAAGTCGCATGAAACTTGCCTATAATGGTAATTAAGACGCGAGTATGTTTATGAAACTCGCTTGCGCTTGTTTCATAAACATACTCGCGTCTTAATTACTACCATTATAGGCTCGTTGCATAATGTAATATTATTATATTACATTTTTTTTTTATAATTAACAACTCTTAAATATCCATTTCCTAATGATCGATTTTTTTACTATGCATATTAATATTATTTGAATTGCATGCTCTACCTAAACATGATGCTTGCCGATTACAGGGGACTTGCTCCAAGTGTTATATTTAAGTAGATAAACATTGGCTTTATCCTTTTCGACGGAGCATTGTATCAAAGAAAACAATAGTAAGGATGATTTACTCGTCTTCGTAAATCCATTATCAAGAAAGACTACTGCAGGAATAATTTATACGTCTTCATGATTCCATTTTAAAGATAATCACTTCTTATTTATTTATTTATTTATTTATTTATTTATTTATTTATTTATTTGTTTATTTATTTATTTATTTATTTATTTATTTATTTATTTATTTATTTATTTATTTATTTATTTATTTATTTATTTATTTATTTGTTTGTTTGTTTGTTTGTTTGTTTGTTTGTTTGTTTGTTTGTTTGTTTGTTTATTTATTTATTTATTTACTTAATAGGTAGATATATTCTTGGAAAACAACGTTAATACAAATTACTTTTATCATATTACATTTTCTTTTAAGAATTAACAACTGTTAAATATACATTTAATTATGATCGATTTTTTACTGTGCATATTATTATTTGAATTTCATGCTCTACCTAAACATGATGCTTGCCGATTACAGGAGACTTGCTACGAGTTTTATATCTAAGTAGATAAACATTGGCTTTATCCTATCGACGGAGCATTGTATCAGACAACAAGAGCAAGAATGATTTACTCCTCTTCTGCAGAAAAAATTTATACGCCTTCATGATTCCATTTTAAAGAAAATCACTGTGGCAATTTAATTCCTTCATGTTTCCAGTATGAAAAAAAACCATGCGCGTTTCCGGCCGGATTCCAAACTCAACTCCCTGTACTCGCTCGAATTGGAAAGCAACAGAACTCTCGTGTTATTAATGTGTATCGCTTATTTAATTCAAAGAGTCGTTATATAAATGCCGGCATGCGGATTTAATTCTATCTGTAGCCTTGCATTTAGTGTAAGTCGGCCTTAACTTTGAAATAGTATTTCTATTAGCTACTTCACTTGCGTCGCACATTCATACGTGCCCTTGTCCCTCTGTTTTTGTATAAGCTGCTTCCCCAGTGGCTTCAATCCCCCTTCGCAACATAATCTAAAGGGTGATTTATGCTGGCAGGAGATTTGTAAGCACCGTTACTGCGGATAATTCCACTTTACGTTTAAGGAGGATCTGGGCACTCCAGTACGCTCTGTGAATAAATAAGGAGAGAGAGGCTCAATGAAATAAAATTCACAACGGTGGGGTTTCGTTATTCTCAGAAAAATGCATGGGCACTCATGTGAAAGTATCTGCTCCTGGCGTTTGTGAAATGCGGCAATTTCGAACTTAACGAACTGTACAGAACAGAAATAAATAGATGTTCCTTAATAGGTAGTTCTTATAAATAAAAGTTGCAGATATACGAGTATTTCCTTGAAGGGTGGAATGAAAGTGGAAACATATATACAGGATGAGCCGTAAATAATATCATTAAATTCAGGGGGTTATTCTTTGAGATATTTCTAACAAAAATGTATAATAAAATTTTGCTCGTTTTTGCTTCCCTTTCGAGATAGAAATTGTTTTATATGACACATTTAATAGCGTGTTTTGGAAAAGCCATTGATTTAATTCCCAATATGCGCAGTCAATTTATGAGGGACCGATGGCGAGATTATGTGAGGACGTCAACGAACGGGTTAATATAATACTTACTTACTTACTGGCTTTTAAGGAACCCGGAGGTTCATTGCCGCCCTCACATAAGCCCGCCACTGTTCCCTATCCTGAGCAAGATTAGTCCAGTCTCTATCATCATATCCCACCTCCCTCAAATACATTTTAATATTATCCTCCCATCTACGTCTCGGACTCCCTAAAGGTCTTTTTCCCTCCGGCCTCCCAACTAACACTTTATATGCATTTCTGGATTCGCCCATACGTGCTACATGCCCTGCCCATCTCAAACGTCTGGATTTTATGTTCATAATTATGTCAGGTGAAGAATACAATGCGTGTTCTGCAACTTTCTCCATTCTCCTGTAACTTCATCCCTCTTAGCCCCAAAATATTTTCCTAAGCACCTTATTCTCAAACACCCTTAACCTATGTTCCTCTCTCAAAGTGAGAGTCCAAGTTTCACAACCATAAAGAACAACCGGTAATATAACTGTTTTATAAATTCTAACTTTCAGAACTTTTGACAGCAGACTGGATGATAAAAGCTTCTCAACCGAATAATAACAGGCATTTCCCATATTTATTCTGTGTTTAATTTCCTCCCGAGTATCATTTATAGGTTATTTGTTACTGTTGCTCCAAGATATTTGAACTTCTCCACCTCTTCAAAAGATAAATTTCCAATTTTTATATTTCCATTTCGTATAAAATTCTCGTCACGAGACATAATCATATACTTTGTCTTTTCGCGATTTACTTTCAAACCTATCTCTTTGCTTGCTTCTAGTAAAATTTCCGTGTTTTCCCTGATCGTTTGTGGATTTTCACCTAACATATTCACGTCATCCGCATAGACAAGCAGCTGATGTAACCCGTTCAATTCCAAACCCTCTCTGTTATCCTGGACTTTCCTAATGGCATACTCTAGAGCAAAGTTAAAAAGTAAAGGTGATAGTGCATCTCCTTGCTTTAGCCCACAGTGAATTGGAAACGCATCAGATAGAAACTGACCTGTACGAACTCTGCTATACGTTTCACTGAGACACATTTTAATTAATCGAACTAATTTCTTGGGAATTAATATAATACTTACCAGGATAATTACTATAACCTTGAAAACTTGTTTAAAACTTCCAAGTGACGTATTTCACTGTAATAGCTCAGTCTAGTACATACAGTCAGGAAGCTCAATATGTAAGGGATATACATTCAATGACAGTTGAACTTTAGTTGCTAGCCACTAGGATCGCTACTATCACAGAGTCTATTTTTTTCTAGTACTCTCAGTTGCTAACCCCTTGGAGCATTGTACCTCGAGAAATGAAAAAAATCGCCTCAAACTTCATGACTATATGTTCTAGACTGTGGTAGTAGAATGCACCCAAAATTGACATTCACGTCGTCATTTTCAAAATTCGAGTCTATAAGACCCAAAATCAATAGCAGCTACTTCTACTACATCCATGATGACGCTGGCAACAAATCTGTGTCCGGTGAACACACATGTCAACGACGCGACAGTTTTGTCTTTCACTGTTGCCGTGCAGTTGCCAGCGAGAGAGGTTGACGACAAAAAAGTCGTTCGACAATTTGTCGCATGTGCACACATATCCTAAAAGCCGTAAGTAAGTAAGTGAGTTATAATACAGAATTGAAAGAATTTTAGTTTCGTCATTTAAATTATCAGAAATTTTATCCGAACAAATATAACATTGCAAAATGACTAAAAGTTTCATTTGTTCGGATCAAATTTCTGCACATTTAAAAGTCAAAACTAAAGTTCTTTCTATTATTTATTATCATAATACACTTCTTTCTCAAATTGACTGAACATATTGGGAATTACATATTTTCTGTTAAGAATAACTTATTATATTTTCATTTCGTAAATAAAACTGCTTTCATAAAACAGGGACTTAAACAAGTACATCAACAATACAATATTTGCCGTAGTAACCAGAATTATAGTGCTTCTATAATAAACAAATGAAATATTGCATAAAAATTATTCCCTTTGGGATGTTATTAAAACCAAAGAGTGACATTTGAAATGTTTTCGATGACGTCATAAGTCCCACAACAATAGTGTCAAAAATAGTTGATAAATATATTCCTTTCTAAATAAATAGTTTAAAGTGTCTGAGTTTTTATCTCAAATCACGACATTCAATTGAAGAGTCCACTGCAAGAATGATGGATGTCACTTTCTTGTCGAAAATGAACCAAGACTGTCAATGCATAGCTTAAGACGTATAGAATGTACAGTTACCCTGAAAAAGAATGAGACGATTCTTGGTCGTCGGAAGTTAAAGTTCTACAGCGCGGTTCACTCGATATCGACGTAGGGATACATAACATGACAGATAGTACAAGAATTGTTACAAGGACCACAACAAGGACAAGGACCAGAATAAGGATCACGAAGAAGACTGCCATTTAAGGCCAGGATTTCACAACATAGCTCGAGTCACAAAATATCATTGCTTCTCTGTACCGAATGGCAAATGCCTGCTAAGGGATCTACATTCTGGACTGCTGCTGTCACTGTCTTGTCTCGTTAGCTCATATAGTAGCGTGTCGGTTGCACTGTATAACCGAAACGTCTCGTGTTCGATCCCGGGTAAAACTTTTTTTTATTGAGGTGTAATTAATTTGTTCAGAGTTCCTCGACTGTCTAATTTGTCAAAAATATGGAAAAATTTATGCCCAATTTCTGGGTCTTACAAGTGGGCTGAACCTCGTCAAAAAATAAATCTTACTTGGAAGTTAAAAGTATTCTTCCTCAAACAAAAATCATAAGAAACAAAAAGAGACCTGTTAACTTATTATCTTGTCCACATGCCATCAGCTTCTATTACAGCTCTAAGTCGATCCGGCATGAATGTCACGAGATTGTGGAATAAGTTCTGATCCCCGGCGAGATCTTCCCAGATGTCAACAACTTGATCCCACAATTCGTCTCGATTTCGAGGACGTCGGTGGGCATAGGTGGCTATCCTTCTCTTTGGCAATTCCGCCCATAAATTTTCGATGACATTCAAATCAGGTGACTTCGGAGGCCAATTAATGATTTCGATCTCGGGTCTCCTTTGAAACCATCTTTGAATGCTTGCAGCATAGTGCACGGGATGGTTATCCTGCTGGAACAGCAGTGTTCCTTCGGGAAAACGTTCTCGGGCGGAGGGAAGGAATATATTTTCCAGAATGTGTTCGTAGGTTCCCGCATTAAACCGGCCATCGATGCGTTCTATAACGCCAGGTCCATCGTAAGACATCCACCCCTACCACGATATGCTAAAGCGCCCCGATCTTTCACGTCGGTGCACATAGCGCTGGTCATGTCGGAGACCATCCTCACGATAGACACGGACAGGACCTTCGTAATCATTCGAGATGGTTGTTTCGTCGGAGAAAATTACATTTCTCCAATCGAAATCCAGTCGATTGGTAGCGAAGGCAAGATGGTCGACAGCTTGTGCTTCCCCCAATATTTCCATTTGCGCAGCCCTCCGGCTCCTAATACCGCGGTTCCTCAACCAGCTGATCACAGTCTGTGAAGAGCCGGGAAAGTTAGATGCTGCTCTTATTTCGTTAGCAGTCAGAAAGGGGTCTTGTCGAACTGTCTCGAATAAGAGAGCATCCTCTTCCAATGAAGAAATCCGCGAACGCCCAGGAATAGGGCGATTTTCGACCTCCCCTAAATTTTGGTAACGATGAACCCACCTCGCGGCTGTACTTCCAGGAACACCGACCAAACGGCCAGCAGATCTAGCCCCATATCCAGCCTCAACTAGAGCTATAACTCGCTGTCTCATGTCACGTCGGTTCGCCATTACGATGAGAAATGAGGGATGACGATAATACTTTAGTGTAGACAATGACTATTTAACGTGATATAGAATTATTGAAATAAGAGGCATCTTGCATAGTAAGAGTTAATAAATCAACCCTAAATTAAATATCTAAATAACAGGATATAACAGGAAGTCCAATTGTTGCGAAACTAATCAAATTAAATATAATTACATTAGGTAAACAAACCCCAAGTTATGACACCACATTGCTACAGCTAAATTGTAGGTTATTAACATAAGCATTGAATAGGTCCGTGGTTGTGCGTTGGACGACAAAACCATCATCGAAAGTTCGAATCTTGCGGAGGAATGTAACTTCTTGCTTTTTATAATGTAAATCAGACTTCTAACTACAATCATTCATATTTCTTAGATTATTTATTAATGTTTATAGCCAACATTGAATTTGTAAAGAAAAGACTTTAGAAATCTCATATGGAATTTGTGATCTTTAGTGACATAAACATAGATTATCTCTCGGAACTTTTCCGTAGAAGTAAATTAAATTCACTCCTTGAAACTGGAAACCTTAGTCGCAGAGTCATTTTCCCACAGCATACAAGCTGAAGTACCACATCCATTGATAAATGTTTTGTATACAGAATTAGACTGAATTCCTATTCGACAGAACCTACGAGTATAATCAATGATTTGTCTGAACATGATAAACAAATCCTAAGTGTTTCCAATGTTACTGAACAATTTCAAAATATTAATTTAAAAACTAAGAAAGGATCGTAAATGCTGTATCTAGTGATTATCCACATTTATGTCTACAAAATGAATCTTGGAAAAACATATATGATACTGGTACTACTGATATTAAGAGTAAATGTATTGAATTTTTCACTTAATTTCATAATCAATTTAGTGGATGTTCTCCACTCATTGTTGTGAAAAAATTCAAAAGTAAAAACATGTAGATAACGCAGGGACTTATCTCATGTATTAAAAAGAAGAATCTATATGTAATGTGTTGCAATGTAATGATCCTCATGTTCTTAAATACTGCAAAAAGTACAGTGTAATTTATCAAAAATTATGAAACAGGGAAATAGAATATATTTGAATAGAAAAGTACAAAATTCAGATAATACAATTAAACCTATTCGGAATATTATTAAATTTAAACTTGTAGATATCCTAAGAAATAAAATATTTTTTCATTAAAACCAATGATTATAAAGTAGAGGATCCCAAATCTATTGCAAATTCTTTTAACGTATTATAGTATATAGTACAGAAATATTATTAACAACTTAAACATTCAAGATTTTGCAAAAGATACTGCAATAGGTTACTTAACAGATGCATTTAATAATTAGTATTAATATATGTAATTATTCAATAACTGCAACAGTGCTTTTTCATTCAATCATAACATGAATCAAACTGAATGCACATTAAATTAAACACTATTGCAAATACGTAGATAAAATAGTTAAAATTAACTGAAGGGGTGAGAATGAAATAATCCAAAGCCATACTTTTAACAAAAATTGTTTTGTGCGAGTGCATTTCTTACACATATGAGAAAGCTATTAATAAAATATTGTAATAATTACTCAACAAATGACTTAGCCTAAGGACTCTAAACCTTTGTAAAAGTTTGTCTATTATTACATATATTTTTTAATTTCAATTTAATTGTTTGTTTTTAATATATATGCATTTACATTGTATATGTGTGTATAAGTGCATTCATTAGATTAACGTTTATAATATTATAGCTTGTAATTTTGTATTGTTTGCGATCATTAACACTTAATCTCAGGACTTTGTAAATCTCTATTTCAACGTTACTTAGCTATTTCAACGTTATTTAAACAAAAAAAATCTTTGTGTAGACTAAGAATCGAACTCGCACTCTTCTACACAACACGCAGAAGTCTTAGCGTCTGAGCTATTGAAACGACATGAAAGCTTTCCTTTCTGTGCGGAATGTCGATCTAGTCATGAAGGTCCATTGTCGATTTAACTACACGATATATGTATATATTTATCTTTTATTTACGTAATATTATCATATTTTTTGCAGTTTTTGAAGTGAATTTCGGAACGATGCTAGTAACAAACCAAATAGCCTGAATTTATGTAACTCAATATTCGTTATCTTGTGTATCGGTGCTCTGGCCTCCGATCATGCGCAGTGTCTTACATCTGAGACTTAAGAATATTCTATCGTCTCATCCTTTTCCAGGGAAACTGTACATAGAGAGTTATATGGCATTAACACTGATAGTCATTGTCCAGTAATGATTGGAAAATCACAGTTAAGCTTTGAGCGCTAAGCATTTCAAACTTTCAATTGCTTCTCCTGAAAAATGTATTCCAAATGACATCCATCATTCTTGCAGTGGACTCTTCAATTTTAATTGCAAATAGGCTATGCTTTACTTTTGAAACACTGTATAATATAATCAGCACGTTTGACATGGTTCTATTTGTCCAGTTTGGGCTAACCAAACGAAGTTCAACCAAGATAAGAGGCGAGTTCTACATGTCTTGAGTAAGTCCAACCTGCTAAGACAATCAGTAAATTGTTTCCTTCTACAACAGTCATGTCAATTGATGCCCATAGGAGCAAGCGCGCGCTTTAGAGCTTAGGAGAGCCTGAGCGCTTTACAGTGGAAAGGAGACAGACGAAAGAGGTACTATATGCCGCTTGGTCGATCTACATTCAGGGATGGCCAGCACTGATTCAATGCATAGAGGAAAGAGAACTTATTAAAACTGTATCCATGATAATTTTTAGATTTGTCTGAGAAGTATAAGTGCATTATAAGAATGTAAGTTTTAATTTTAATGCTCATTTTTCACAAGTTTAATTTTTGTATTGAAAAGAAATATTTTCTCAACTTTTTTTTAACAGAAAAATGAAATTTTTAGATATAGGCCTATTTATTTAGTAGCCTTACAGAATGTTTTCGTAAATATAATATACCGTAAATACGTATTACTGAAGATAATGTATTGAAAAGTCTGAAAATATTTGCATGGAAATTCTTTGTAAGGAAATGAATTAACAAAGCAACTACTGTTACATCATAATTAAAAGATACGTGCCCACGTGTTGTAAAAATGTCAGCTCTATAGCTTCAGCACATTTCGAGAAAATAATTCAATATTCTAATGATAGGAAGTTGCTCATTAATATTACTTTAAAAGCATAATGCGATAAGAGTTTTGTTATGGAATATTAGTTACAATTAAAACATATACGGCACCTAGGTAACTTTGCTTTGTACTGTAATATTGTTTTGATTGGTTTATTGATTACTTTTATAAGGCTTAAGGTACCATCAATATCAATTCCAACTTATCATGTCATATTCAATCTCTTTTTTTTTGTGATATTAATTTTTTATAAATGATGTGTTTCATCCATTTAGTACAGTATAGTTGTACTACTATTGAATATATGTGAATATTCCTTCTTAACTCTTTCTTATGTTATTAACATTTAAAACACTACTGCAATATTAAGAAATTGGTGTTAGTGCTTTTGTTTTACAGACAATATAGATAATATCAAACAGAAAGAAGCCATATAAAAATAACGACATAAAATTTCACGTTCCGGCTGAAGTTTGTGCACCACTGTTTTCTTAATTCAACAGGCTGCTTATTCATATACACAACCCTTCCTCTTTCCATACTTAGCGCTTGATGCCTGCGCACGACGTCAAGGTCAGAAAAATGCTCTTGCTTCGACATCACTGTTCTACAATATATCAGCGAAATTAGCTTACATCTGAACAAGATATAGGGAAACGCGAAATTTTCATCACAATAATACCATTCAAATATAAGTTAGACTATTTGTAACCGTAAAACAATACATGTTAACAGTGTTCAACACACAGTCCGTAGTTAATTATCACTTCTGTAACACCGAATGATTTTAACAGGAATCTGAATATTCATTGATGCATTCAAGAGTCTTGCAATCCCGCCACAATACGTTCCGCTTCTAGGAATCTGCAGGCAACTGAAACGAACTCTCACACCTTGCAGACGTCATTCCACCTCACTTCAGTCTCGTGATGTAAGGCATTTCCTATTCCATTAGAATTAACCAGGCACCTGCCTGTCTCCGTGGTGCGACGGACTGCCAACAACTAGTTTTGCATTATGTGATGGCTCTAACAGTGCCGTGGAGCGCACCAGACCGTCAGACATGGACTAAGCATGCATTTTCCATGATTAGCAATATTGTAACTGTAAATATTTTTAACACATCACTTACTTTACTCAATTGCAGTGACA
The DNA here is from genome assembly GCF_040183065.1 of Periplaneta americana. Lineage (NCBI taxonomy): Eukaryota > Metazoa > Arthropoda > Insecta > Blattodea > Blattidae > Periplaneta > Periplaneta americana. The sequence goes on along the minus strand of NC_091126.1, from coordinate 41,451,512 downwards.
CAGTATATACACCGTATTTATTCGAAAATAAAACCCAAATTTTATACCAGATATTTGTCTTTAAATTTGGAAGGGTCTTATATTCGCATCGGGTCTTATAATCGAGTATACAGGATGATTCACAAGGAATTACCGCCACCTATGGAGCTTATTTTCGAAGACATTCTGAGCAAAATATACATATAAATATGTATCCTATTCTCACAGAGTTATCCTGATTTGAAGTTGTTTATAAAATATAGTTTTTATTTAGTTTTAAGAGGAGGCAGAAGTGAATATTTCAAAATCCACAAACTTTTTTTTCCGATTTGTTTGAAATTGACCATGGATACTAAGTATGTTATTAGTAATGGACATACCAAGTTTCAACTTTCTAAGTACAATAGTTCTGTAAATATTAATAATTTTATAAAACTATATATCGTGTGATATAAAATGCTCCATGCACCATATTGTAAGAAATGTTCAATATTTCTTTTTATTTATATGTTCAGAGAAGGAATATAAATAATGATAAGTATTAGTTTATTATGGAAATAATATAGTAATACAATTATCTTGGTTTTAATTTCATACTTTTAAGGGCACAAAATCAAAAACTAACATCGGAATATCAAAATAAAAATAATAAAAATGGAAAAAACCAAATTTTCATTTTTTCTTCAGTTTTGTTCGAAAATTTCACCTCTGCCCCCCCCTTAAGGATGAAATATCATAAATAGATGTATTTTTCAATTTTTAACTAAAAAATACATTATTCTTAAGCACTTATTATAACAGTTGTTAGAAACCACACGACTTCTAACAATATTTGATTCTTTACAGTTCAATTTTGTATTCTAACGTATAGTCTTAAAGAGTTTATGCTCGACCATGCCGAAATGTAGTAATTATACACCTGGTAGTAGCCTTTTAATGCACCTCATTAAAGTACACCTATTCATTAAAGTTCAGGTGTTCAGCCAATGACAAATCACCTTTGTACCATTATAAAACCGCAAGTATCGATTATTCTCGGATATGTAATCGAGAGACAATTAGCGAAAAGTCACGGAGGCTGGAAATCCAATACTGTCGCAGAAGGTTATGTTCTGTTACTATAATAATTAGCGTTAATTGTAAATAATATTCAAATAAATTCAATTTGTCATCTCGTTTTTCAATTCTAAATCAATTTCCAGGTTATATCAAGACTAATGTCCATCTTATTCTCTACGTTATATCAAGGTCAATGACATTCGGCCCCGGAAAAAATCAATACTTTCCCGTCTGCGCACATCTCACAATTCAGGTCAGTTCGCTACTCACTTACATAACGATAATATGAATACTTTTGAATAATTTCAAGTTAGAAATATGGTCGAGCATAAAAAGTCGTATGAAACTTGCCTATAATGGTAATTAAGACGCTCGTATGAAAATTATGAAACGAGCGCAAACGTACTTGCGTCTTAATTACTACCATTATAGGCTCGTTGCATAATGTGCTATTATATAAGTGTTGTGATTTGTAAAATTGTTATAATGAGTAAGAAAAATATTTTCTAGTTAAAAATTGAACACACACACACACGCATATATATATACTGTATATATATGTATATATGTATATATATGTTTATTATAAATGCGTTAATACATTTACTATTGAATTCTTTCTTCAATTAGAAAGTCAGACTTTAAGAAAGTTTAATTATTTTTTATATTATACATGTTCATTAAAATTGTCTCTCAATTCCAGTTTCTTTTTTGCGGGGGGGGATTTATCAAATTTATTTTATAAATCTAAATTTATCTTCTAGCAAGTAGCTTTTCCTCCTCCTGTCATGCGTGATTGCTGGACAGAGACTAAGTGACCTGCAATTGTTTTCAAACATTTGGAACTTGTCCCATGGGAAATAAAAGCTACCATGTAAAGACGGAGCATTCTTGCACTGTATTCGCCTGGGTTTTGTGAGTTTATCTTATCTGTACGAGTCACGTAACCTCGGCACCTGATGTAAAGAAGCAGCTATCTTCACTGTCGCATGGCTTCCCGTATTCTGCAGCTGACCTTGAGGATTGTGGAAAGTGATTAAAATCTATTCAAATTCAAAACATAACACAACCCTTCAAAAAACTTCATCACGTATCAAAGTGAAGATATGTGCATTTCAAAATCGATTAAAATAATTACTACTTGAAATAAGTGAATTACGTTGAAATCAATTACGCGTAAATTCAAAATTAATTTATGTGTAACTAAACGTAATGTTGCTAGGACGTGCGCATAATTACGTGCAAACCAGAACTGCATATGACTGGGTTACGTACAGTATAACCTATGTTCTACTGAATTGCAAAATATCACATAACACGAATCTGATAAATGGGACTATTTGCATTACATTATTGCTTTTTAATTGTCACTTTCTCAAGATGTATATTTCACATAATATCATACTGCTTTATTTCATGTTTATATTCATGTATTAATATTTAATATATTATTACAGGTATCATTTTATTGCTTTAGTGATGTAAAATAAATGCATATAATTTCAGGTATTTTAACTTTCATTACACCACAATATTAATATAAATTGTTCTGTTCATAATTGAACGGCGTTATGCATCAACAGGCTAGAAAATTTTGAAACATTTTGAACTCTAGAGACATATATTTAATTATTGTGGACTTCATAACACACATATGATAATGCTTCATATTATACCGATTCATATTATACGCACCGTGTACTACTAGTGGCGTCTTGCCGTGGCAGTGTTTGTAAGTTTTCATAGAAGACATTGGGACTGGTTTCAGTTGGTGTTAGTACGTTTTGATAGTTAATTCGAAGAAATGTGCAATATTATCATTGAATGCGGCTTTCAAACAATAAATAGGGCCTACTGACAGCTAATTAAAAATGTTCACTTGAAAAGGAGAAAAATCTTTGCATTAATGAACATAATGAACATAGTTTCATTACGGCAGAAGTAGACAGACGTTTGCAACCCTCATGTTTTACAAAGTAAAATTAGAAGTAAGCATAAACTAATAATAATAATTCTTTTTTTATACTGGCAGAGTTAAGGCCATAGGGCCTTCTCTTACACTCTAACAGGTCACAAAGTATACAAGTAGTTAAAATTTAAGAAAAAGTTAAAGAACAGAATACTAACATATTACAAAAGAAAAAACATAATAATAATAATAATAATAAAAATAGCATAATAAAATCAACACTAAACAACATGAAAATAATACCATAATAGAAAAAAAGAAAGTAAAATACAATTGGAATATTGTGAAAGCAACTCATTGAGTACAAATGGTTAATATGGAAAAACGTAATGAAGAATATGTCAAAATGGAATGTAATAAAATAATAATAAAAAGAAAAGAAATACGAAAATTAAATAAAATTCACGATAAAAAGGCTATGATAATAAATTCATCAGCTGTTAAAGAGAACAAAAAGGGGAAAGGAAGGAAAAAGAAATATATAGCCTATATTTTTACAAAATTATGGCAGAGAAAAGGGCTTATAACTGAAAGGAATCTAATTCAAAAGTGCAATTTTAATTTATTTTTGAAACTAGACAATGTTCGACAGCCTCTGACATGTTGTGGTAGAGAGTTCCAGAGATGAGCTGCTAATCATAGATAGTAACAATAACGTCATCACTTTTATAATAATTATCATCATTATCACTGCAGTGATCTTCATTTACTTATTACTGTCATTGAAGTAAACAATGGAATTAAACCAATTACGACAGCAATTTGAAAATCTCGAAATATTCCAAATTCCATAACATATTTGCATTCGATTTATTTTGATCGGGGTTGAGATATTTGTGAGTATATAATATGTGAGTCTCGTGCAGGGATTGGAGGGACCAGTACACTCATTGCATGTAACTTCTATTTTTATTATTACTTGCCAGTACGCAGTTAGAAATAAATATTGACATTTTCACAGGAAATTCATTTACATTGTCAACTTGCACATAATATGGAATCATGTTTATAAGCAAAGCGTGTTATGATAGCTCATGTGATATTATTATTAAAGCTTTACAACATATTTCATTGCATTATTGAAGGACGTAAGTTTGTTAAAATGGAACACACATGAATAACGTCATCGATATAGTGAAGAAGTTTAATTGGTAATTTATTTTAACTACAGCATAATTTTATCCTCTGAATACATCTTTCCACATGAATTCTTACACTTGCTACACTGTATGTTTTGCTTCGATTTTATCTGCTGTTAATTTTCCCTCGCGCTAGAATGAGGTGTCACTAAAATAACACCACAGCCAGAAAGGTTTATTTTTATTCGCGGAAATTCCCTATCAGCCATAACTTCCCAGTAACATTAGCAGATCACTATAATTTGTTATAAATGTGTCACTCAGCTCTGGCATCATAACAATAAAATTGACTAGGCTTCGGACAATGAAGAACATCACTTCGAAATTGGTCAGCTAGGTAATTTCCTCATATTAACACGGTAAAGAATTATAAAGTTAATCAGCGACTAAAATTGGATATAAAACTGATCATTCCACTTGGAATGACAATGAATTTGACCTTCATCTACAATATTCTAGATGGCTGTTCTTCTATAATCTCGATATGATCAATTACGGTTCTGTTTGGAAATTTATTTTCTCAGGCAGCCAACATAGTTTTTTCAATACTTTCCTTATTTTGCAACAACATAAATTTGTTTGTTCTTGATGCTAGTTCCGTCAGTGTTTTTACAAATATTCGGGACACCGTGGTTCGATATTCTCAAATCTAGATAGGAGAGATCCCTTTTCATATTAAAAACAACAGTAATCAGTTTTCGTTAGACATTGCCATGGATGGGCAACTCGTGCTCATAAAGTGCTAAAAAAACTTGAACGAGAGAAAGACAGACGGAGCCAGCCGCAGCAGTTACAAGTTGTTTGTAGTTTCGCTGCAAAAGCAGTTCATTGTCACGGTGCTCTCTGGCGGCTCATGCAGATGGTCGTGATATCTACTCCATGATTTGAATTTCAGGATTACGCATGGTGCAATAATTATAGTAATTTTAGACAGACTACATAAACATACCTAACAAAATTATATTATTTCCTAGGTTTGTTAATTAGTTTAGTACTGGAAACACAAACTGAATACAATCTTTTCAAGGTATAGCAAATATATTTGCAACACTTATTTATTATTACACTATTTGTTAATATTTCTTATTATATGTCTCGTTTGAAACATAGAACGCGAGAATTTACAAGTGTTTATACATTAAAGATTATTCCTCTATTCTCAGTAAGATAATAGTCTGTATTCGCAAGCAATAAAAAATTCAAAGAAGTATTTTTTACATGTCACGGGAGATGAAATAAACTCACTTCTGAGCTCTTTCTGTGCATTGAGAGCTTTTACACTTCTTTCTTGTATTAAACTCTGCCTCAAGCACATACAGTATATATGGAAGCACAGAGTATATTTGGAATTTCTGACTTTGGCAGCATAAAGAACAGTTCGATTCCTGATTTCTCTGGAATCTGAGTGGCGTGCTTTTTTGTAGATTTATCAATTAAAGCTATAAACTATCAGGATCTTCTATCGGATCTACAGTAGCGTGCAAATTAATCCGAACAACGTAACTACTTATGAAAAAACACTCAAACGGGATAAAAAAAGGATCTAAGACATAGCTCAGTAATCTATGTGGCCTCCCTTGTTCCTAATAACAGCTTTGAGACGATTTGGCATGGATTCCACTAATTTCCCACAAATATTCTTCATTTCTTCATCGCGAAACCATACACCAATGAGGGCAGAAATCATCTTCTCCTTTGTAGAACAATCCATTTTTTTCATTCTTCTTTTGCAAATTGACCACAAGTTCTCAATGGGGTTGATGTCGGGTGAGTTGCCTGGCCAGGGGAGTACCTGAATATTCTTCTTGTTGAAGAATTCTGTAGTTTTTCGAGACGTGTGGCATGGTGCTAGGTCTAGTTGGAACACACCTCTGCCATCCGGAAATGATTTTCGCAGCTGGGGTACGATTCTGGTTTCCAATAAGTGAATATATTTGTCAGAATTCATCATTCCCTTGATAGGTATTAATGCTCCAGGCCCTTCATGTGTAAAACAACCCCAAAACATTACTTTAGGGGGGTATTTGGGTGCTTGTTGGAGATGAGCTGCTGTTACTTTTTCGGATCCTTTCCGTACGTAAGAAACACGGTGGCCGTGGACCTCGAAATGAGACTCGTCGGGAAAAAGTACATTCTTCCAGTCATTCACTGGCAAATGCTGATGTAATTTTGCCCACATTAAGCGTTTTTTTTTTTGCACATAACAGGGGTTAGCAGTTGCTTCTTAATAGGCTTACGAGCCCTTCGTCCAGCTTCCAAAAGCCTACACCGCACTGTTGTGACGTGAATATTCACCCCAGTGGTAGCCATTAACTCGCGGGTTAAGTTGACAGCAGTTAGTCTAGGATTTAGTTTACTTTTCCTGACAATTAAACGATCATCTGCAGGTGAAGTCTTCCTTTTCCGGCCACAGTTTCCTTTTTTCTGGGTTGCGATGGATCCAGTCTCCCAGTATCGTTTTATGATCGAATTAACAGTAGCCAAACCGATGTGACATTCTGCAGCAATTTGCCTCTGTGTCATAGAATAATGCTCTGCTAATGTTATAATTTTAGACCGTTTTCGTGGAGTTGTATCCATTTGTGAAGACGACAGAATGTACACAGGATTGCAGTATTAAGTCTTCAACACAACTGAAATGCTTATAAGTACAAAACGACAGGCAAAATGTCACATATTATAAAAAAAATAATAACGACAGACCTTCAATAATGGAATTACACGTACTACAGATGTCAATTAAAGCGGTATGAGCAGCTGTGAGGCCAACAATGACAGAAAATGTAAAAATATGTCGTGTTCGGATTAATTTGCACGCTACTGTAAGCCAAAAGAATTTCAGAAAAATCTCGATTCCTTGTCAATTGTCACTATTTCTCCAATCTTACCAGTGAATTCTGCTGTAGGTCTTGAAGTAGGGTCTTATATTTGATAAGAAGATTTTGTTCTCATTCTTCAAGATAGTTAATAGGCAAAGAAAGTGAATTCATCTATGTTCTACATGATACCGCCACATTTAAAATATATCCATAAATGCTCTTAGCTAATCATGTGCAATTCTGTAACTCGAACGCACAACGTGCTAACGATATTTGATATCAGTCTTACCTTGATGTCCCATTTTAACTTTCAGCTGTTCTAAAGCAGATCTAGACAGTATTTCTTTACTAAAATCTTCACTGTGTGTATTTTGTAACATAAAATGTCATGCGTAAGATAGTGTAATAGAACATAATACAAGCTTTACCTCTCTTCTTAATAAAAAAATCTTTCTCTTTCAACTCTTCACTAAAGGGAAATGATCTGAGGATTATATCGTTTTTCACTTAAAACGAGCCGCCACTTACTGAAGACGCGAGCGAACTTGCGTGTTGCAAGAACCGTATAAGACACTACAGCTGATACAGAGTCCGTTCTACCTGCACTGAGGTTGTGTTGACACTTTGAGAGCACGAGTTGCCCAATCATGGATATGGCTAGTGTCTAATAAAATGTTTTGAACTGAAAAACTTGTATATATTAATGATTCATAAGTCTTAACCCATTCTGCCAGCCAAGTACAAAGGCAGTTTGCAACACGATCTCGGGTGTAAAAATTCCATCACATATACAACAATCCATAATCTTTATAATAAATTTCAAACAACGGTAAGTGTTCAGCCTAAGAAACAAGACATATGGCGTAGTGTTCTCACGGAAGAAACATTAGATGACATTGTATTGTATTGTATTTATTAACATTCCATGGTATTCATACATGCTTACAGCTAGAATATGGAACAAGTCAAAAAAATTAATACTATTATAAAATCTTAATTTATAGTCACAGTCTAGATGAAATATATACAGACGAGATTTCAATATAGTCTACTAGTACAACACATAGTTTTAGTATCAGTTTCATGAAGTGTTATTGAATGGCATGAATTCACCTACAGAATAGAAGGCGTGAGAAATTAGGTACTTCTTTAATTTGGCCCTAAATAATTTTATGTTTTGAGTTTCATTTTTTATATCGATAGGGAGGCTATTAAAAATTTTTACTGCCATATAACGCACTCCTTTTTGATAGCACGATAGACTTGCCGATGGAGTATGAAAGTCATTTTTTAACGTGTATTTATGCTATGAACTATTGAATTAGTTACAAAGTTTTCACGATTACATACGAGGAAGACTATTAATGAAAAGATATACTGACAAGCCATGGACATTATTTGTAGTTTTTTGAAAATAATCTTATACGATTCCCTAGATTTGGCACCTACTATTATTCTAATTTCTCTTTTTTGTAATAGAAATATATTGTTACTATCTGTGGAATTTCCCCAGAATATTATTCCAAAACTCATTACCGAGTGGAAGTATGCAAAGTATATTGTTATTAAGGTATTGATATTGTTATTAAGGTATTGATATTTACTATCTTTTGCATAGATCTAATAGCAAAACAAGCTGAATTTAGTTTGGGGGTAATGTCTTTAATATGATTTTTCCAATTTAACACATTATCCACATTGGCCATCGATTAGAACAGTCTCCTAGAAAATCACTTAGGCGCCTTTCAAAATAAGTAGGATTGTCTTATGGCTCTCTGCAAAAAGCTACTAAATTATTAAAGTAGAAGCCGTATAATTAACTACGACACAAATTCTCTTCAACAGGGTGATCCTTCACGTAGGCGCGCATTTTGTGAATGGATGCTGAATAATATTCATAACGGACTAATAGACCCACATTTTTCTCAGATGAGGCATGGTTTCACCCCCATGGTTGTGTGTTCACAAAACAATCGTTAGAGGAGTGCTGAAAAACCTGATATCGTTCACGAAGTGCCCCACGCATCCTAGAAGAACTGAAACGTAATATCCATCAATAAAGTGGGTAAAACATTTTTTTAAAATAGTTACGGAAACTTGTATGGTTGTATCACTGCGACTTTACACTATCCGCTCCCCTCCGCGAGTGCGTCATCAGCGCAGAGTGAAACCCCGTCGCTCCTGTTCACACCTCATCTGATCTCTCTGGCTATGTGGAAGTGTTGATGATACCAGCGAATAGGGATTATAAAGAATGGACACTTCGCGTCAGTACCTTTGATGTAGCCGGACTGATTTCAGTGACCTTCAAGCCAGCTAGAGCGTGAGATTCTGCTTTCTCCCTAGAGTTGGCGCTGACATCACACCAGCTAGCAGTCGACACAGCGGAAATATAACACATAATTAATACATATATTTACATTATGTACTCAAATAAAATAAATTGGATCCATAAAATAATAAACCCGTCATTAACTGTAATGTCTAGACTCTAGAGTTCCTTTATAATGAGTAGGGAACGGAATTTGGAGTAGTAAAAGCTAGTATTGGCATCTACACAGTCATTTGTTTACAACCCTTTATACCAAGTCCTCCCCTTCATGACATACTCGCAGGTCTCTACACGTCAACAACAGGTGAACGGGACAGTTGTCGCATAAGAACTTCAACGTGCAGGTTTGCAGTTCAGAGTAGTGAAGTGCAGGTACAATGCCGAAAGTGAAACCAACTAACAATACAGTATTGAAAGACTATATTTGTAAAACCTCCAGATCAAGTATCAAAATTCAGGAAACAATTCCCTAAATTGTCGCTTCCCCCATGTCCAGTTCCTACGAGATGGGGGTCATGGTTAGAAGCTTGCAATTATTACGCACGTCACCTCCAATCTGTGAAGAAAGTGGTCCAGTCTTTCGATACCGATGATGCGGCTGCGATTCAAATACGTCAGGAACTGCTAAATTATGAAACAATCGAGAAAGAAGTCACGGATATTAAGTCAAATTTTGGATATTTACCGGATGCCATTATTCAATTAGGAAAGTCAGGAGTAGAACTAGTTGAGCAAATAAATATTATGAGGACTATTGTAAATAAACTGAGTGCAGTAGAAGGTGAAATAGGAAAACGTGTTGGTGAAAAAATGAACAAAGTTTTGATTAAGAATGATGGATACGTTATTCTTAGTCGGATTTCAGATGTACTAACAAAGACATTTCCCAATGACGTCATTCAACATGTGAATTTAATTGACGTATCTTGTTTCAAGTACTCTCTAATTGTCTCTGCAGATGGAGAGCGGAGTTTTTCCATGTTACAAAATTTCCTTCCTTGCAACAGAGCAAAGTTGTATTTTGAAAATTTGAAAATAATATTTACAATTTATTATAACAAGGCATAACAAGGCATAGCTTTAATTGAAAATGCCATTTCGTTTGGATCTACATATTCAGAGGCGAGTTCCATACAGAAGTCAACTGTCTATCAACATCAATATGTCCACTGACACGCGAAGATGCAGAGGTTCATATTTAACTATGTATATTTGTAATGTTGTTTATTGGTGTCTTGTGCGTTGCGAAGAAAAGCACATGTAGTTCAAAAACAAATGCAGATTATGTATATAGGTCACTATATGTCATTAAACTATTCCATTTGTTTATTCTGAAATATATTTACAGACGTTGCGTGTAAGTTTGTATGAAGTGGACTGTACTCTTCCATGCGCCGTGACGCAGCTCGCTTGACAGTCACTGAGCTACGAATATCTATACTACGTTTCACCATTCTTTGTAATACTCCAAATCCCTTTCCCTGATAATGAGAGTTGAGACGTTGACCCCAACATCAATTAAAATATGTAATGATTTGATAGCAGTGAAAATGGAAAAACGAAACTCTTATGAGAAGTAAAACCATATACCTATATTATATTATATACAAATATTAAACGAATTTGATAAATAATTTTATAATATATTATATTATTTTATAATATAACTTATTATATCTGAAATATAAAAAATTATTATTACAACTAGTTTGCTACTGAGAAATAAGGAAAAGCTGTTAACTTTAATTTATTTGAAGCAAAGCGTTACTGGATTATGCAATAAGGTTGTCGATGTTTGGATCCTGTGTCTCAACTCTATACTCAATTATTATCTTAGCGTATGCTCGATTACACTAACCTCTAGTGCTTGAGAGTGGAACTAAACGCTGGCGCACAGAGAAACAAAACACAGGAAAATTCACTCAGTGTCCATTCTTTATAATCCCTATTCGCTTATGATACTTTCTATAAGTATGAAATAAATTCAATATTAAAATAATATTTATAAAATAAAGAGACATATATTGCACTTAGGACTAGAGATAATCAAGGTTGACATGAGCACCGTGCTCTCTGTGTAATTTTCTGATACGTATAATTTTATGGCAGGCGGATGGGGTTTAAGCCTTTAGATGAAGATAAGATTTGTAGGTTTTCGTTTTTTTAAATTTTAGAAAACGTATTATATGTCTTTCACGTGTTAAATTTTATGTTACCTTGTTAACATGTTTCGGCCTGCTATTGGCCATCATCAGAACTGGTTGTTGCTGGTCTTGGCGCCTTTTGTTTTGTTTCCTGTCCTGTCAATCTTTTCCAACCGTTTCCAAACTTTCCCAACCGTATTCAAATTCTCCAACAGTTTTCAAACTTCTCCAACCGTTTTCAAAATTCTTCAACCGATTTCAAACTTCTGCAACCGTTTTCAAACTGTTTTCATTCTTTTCCATCCGTTTTAACACTTGCAACAGTTTTAAAACTTCTTCAATCGTTTTAAATTCTGCAACTGTTTTCAAATTTGTCCAAACGTTTTCAAACTTCCTCAGCGGTTTCAAACTCTTCCAACCGTTTTCAAACTTTCCCAACAGTTTTTAAATTTCTGTGGCCCTTTTCAATCTTCTACAACCGTTTTCAAACTTCTCCAACCGTTTTCAAACTTCTCCAACCGTTTTCAAACTTCTCCAACCGTTTTAAATTTCTGCAACTGTTTTCAAACTTTTCCAACTCTTTTCAAACATATCCAAATGTTTTCATACTTTTCCAATAGTTTTCAAATTTTCCAACCGTTTTCAAAGTGTCCCAACCGTTTTCAAATTTCTCTAACTGTTTTCAAACTTTTCCAACTATTTTCAAACTTTTCCAGCTGTTTTCTCAAACTTTCCCAACTGTGTTTGCACACTTTTCAAACTGTTTTTTTTAACTTCTCCAACTCTTTTTTCAAACTTCTCCAACTAATCGTCCACAGAATTCAATGAAAATTGTGTAGTTGGCACAACGGGTAACAATAGAACAGCTAATCATAACACACATGAGTCGGTGCTATAATTCATTTTCAAGACAGTTTAGTACGACATTTTTGTACCTTATTTAACATTTTATTATATTAGAGTACAGTGGAAGATCTTAAGTTCGACAGAAAACAAGTTCGACATCCTATAGTTCCACTGCTTACGTAGGAGAATTAGACACGCCCCTATACGGGCAGTAAGAAATGGGTTTTCCATTTGAATGGAAATTGGTTCTGTGTCTTGTAGTGATACTTTTGTTAAAGGAAAACAGAATATTTTATTCATTAGGACATCCATATTAAATCACTGATTTTAAATTAATGAACTATTCTTTTTCTCTTTGAGAATTGTGCCGTTTGTGAGACGGAACTGTCGAAACCCACTGTGGTACTAGAAGCGCATACACAAGTTTCAGGGCAGGCAGGAAATGCAAGTACAGTACTGTATTCGTTGATGGATAACCAATAATAATTTGTATTCATTTCACCTTCCACACCCACTACCCTTATTGGACTGAACTTTCAATTCTGTTCAGTCGAACTTGGGAGAGTCCATTGTACTTTATTTCTTCTAATCTTTATATACTTTCTTCTTATGGTGTATTAGTGAATTAAATCCCACTGGAGTTTTGATTTTCTCTAGATAAATCAAAACCGCTAGTGAAATTACTATAGATCAGCGGTCATCAGCACAGAGCATCCTGTGGCTAGCGTCTCTTACCCGCGGAGAACACACTGCACTATAGCGCATTTCGTAACTGCTAGCGGGTTGCTCTCTACCTCTTCCTGCTGCACGACGGGGCACTCGGGACGGCTCCGCATACCCTTTACACATTTCAGCGAGTGCTGACGACCACTGCTATAGATCAGACCTGCACAAACAGCGCTCAACGAGCGCGCGCGCTCCTTCGGAGCGGGAGAGCGGTGTTTACCGCTCGCCGAAACGGAGAGGAAGATACGTCAGAAATAATGACATAGACTTGCTATGGGTAGAGGAGAGGGAAACGACCACTCACTTATCTAGTGGAGTGCAGTGTGTAGGCCTATTCTCAGTAAGTTTCGCATAGCTTACCTACTGCTACAGTACAGTATGGAGGAATCTAAAAGACGGAACGTAACATTTAGCATTTAACGATTTACAGCTCCAACTTATTGATCTTCAATGTGACCTAAGAGCTAAAGATCGTTTGAATAATACTACTAGCCTGGATGAGTTTTACAAGGCTAAACATTAGCAATAATATCCACGACTACACAGGCTGGCTATGAAAATGATTGCTATGTTTGGCTCAACATTTATATTTGTGAGCAACTGTTTTCTATAATCAACATTAATAAAGGCAGACATCGAACATCTGTAACTGATTTTTCATTACGATCAGTAGGCTACTGTTCCTTTCAGCTGCCAACAGCATAAAACCTCGTTTTCATGTACTGATAAATAAAAATATAACAAAATGATATTGTACATTTAAATAGCTATGGAATTTCTATTATTTCTGTAAAATAAATATTTCTTTATTAATTAATAATAGTCCAAGATAATTATGCAAACACTGAACGGGAATTCATTTCAGAAGCACTCGTAATAGTACTTCCTTTTGTGTTTATTTTGTACGAGATCACCCCTTCTTCCAGTTCGCCCTTAAACAGAGCACAGCTAATATCTGCATTCCGCTCATGAGCTGAGAGCCGGCTCGGAGAGCGCAAACCTTGTGCAGGCCTGCTACAGATAATAAAATGGTGGGGTAAAAATATACTCCTCGCATGTGCTAATGATATATAATTATTGTATGCTTGTGGTGAAGAGTTAAACGAAGGAATAAAGGAGAATAATTTCATTGTTTTTTGCGCTCCTCCAATGTAGCCATCCAGTAATATGTCCTTCAATTGCTGTATCGTAACAGCTATCACCTCTTCTGTTGTATGAATTCAGCTCGCTGAAATTAACCAGACAGACCACTCTGTCTGCATGTGAAGTGGCTTTGGGACGCAATGAGAAACCGTATCGTCTTTCATAATCGCTTATGACTATGCTCGTGTACTTTGAGAAAATAATACGTACAGAAGTGTACTGTATATGATGCGTCTAGAAATTTCTCGGAACCATCAGCAGCAACGCTAAAAGCAGCGGCATAATGACTATGCAATTCGATCAGTACTGAATAACAAGTACTGTAACTAGTGTATGGAGAGACTTGCCTCACTCCCACGGAAGCCCAGTCCCGGGGCTCTGGCTTACCATTCCACGAATTCGATTTATATCTCGGACATCAACTACAGACATAATTGCGATGGAAAGATCAGTTTGAAAGTTTCATGCCAATAAAAGTTTATTTCATGCTGTTGTGCTCTCCATTAAAATTCATAAAATATTATTTCAACTGGGACGAACTAGGTTTGATGAAGTCGGGTGGAGATGACCAACTAGATTTCCGATTCTCTGTGAAATGTTCACGATGCACAGGGTTTAAAGCACATATTTAGGGGGACAAAATTAATAATTACTCTGCATTCTAACGGATTGTTGTGAAACTTTGTACAGACCTTACAGGTAGCACATATTTTTTGTGTACAAACTCTCACCAGTGGTGTACTTTTAAACAAAAAAGTGCCCTGGCTCTGGGATTTGGGTAGTGCCTGTAGTAATTGTCAACTTCATCATCTTCGTCGTTATCATCGTCACCATTCCCGCGGAAATACTTATGGAATGCCAGACGAAAAGACATGGGCTCGAATCTAGGTAGAGGCTGTTAGGTCTGAGGATTATATCTCACTAGGAAATTGGTTAAATATGAATAAAGCTATTGCTTAGTCAACTGTCCAGTCCACCGTTGTCGATGAGGGGGTAGCGAGTCTAACTCCGAACCCAGCGGTACCGGGTTCGATTCCCGGTCAGGACGAGTTGCCTGAGTGAGGTTTCTTCGGGGTTTTCCCTCACTATGGATGAATATCAGGTAACTTTATCAGGCGATTGGAACACCACTCATCTTCGCCACTTCCTTTGCTCCCCCAGCATCCTTTCCTCATCATCCCGTTTCTGATTTTTCAGATCACTCTGCAGGCGGCCTCCCAGAACTACTGGCTCTCTCGACCGGCCTCCGTGGAATGTAGTTAAGCGACGTTGGATGGCTTCTGCAACGAGCACCCGAGGCGGATCTACTCGGGAGAGGAGTTTCGCCTCGGACCGACAGGGGAGCTTGGGGGAAGTTGCCGAAGCAGGAATGGTATATGGATTTCTGTTGGCTGTAGGGACCGGTCGTCAGGGAGTCATGTGGTTGGGTTGTTGCGCGTAGGGGATCTATGGCACGCAACTCATTCCATATCGAGGGTTAGCGCAATAAATCTCAACAGGACGCAGTGCTGGGCTATCCGTACACCCTCAGTTAAATTCTATTCCATTCCATAGTAAACTGTACGAAGACAGATTTGAACCTCATAAGTGACACCAATAAGGCGTCACTAATGAGACAACCAAGCTAGAAAATAATGGTGTAGGGTGGCCAGTCCCTTTCGCCCTCCATTGCATACATCGCTGACTAGTAGCGTATTCCACTAATCAGACTTCAGATGCATAAAAACAATTGTTCTTTCTCTAACACATATCGTCAAGTGAGATATACTGCCTGATAATAGATGTACATATCACCCGGTACCTCAATCAGAAGTAATGAATAAAAGTATTATTTTCTATAAATAAAAATTTGACAAAAATATGAAATCAGAAGTGTCCTGGCGTCGCCCGTGCCTGAAATACATTCCTGCACATTACGTTTCTGTAAGAGAAACTACTCCTTTACAGGAGATGTTTTAGACAAAATTAATAACCTCTATGCATTTTAACTGATTTTTATCAAACTCTGTATTCGCGTTACAGATAGCATATACTTTCTGTATAGAAAGTATGATTAAGTTTGTGCAAGAGAAACTACCACTTTATAGGGGTGAGTTTAGACAAATTTAATAAATTCTTTTTCATATAACATATTTTTATTAAACTTTGTACGTGAGTAACGGGCAGCACATTATTTTTGTGTACAAACTCTGATTACATTTATATAAGAGAAACTATCCATTCATTGTTGTACATTTAAACAAAATTACTAACTTCTTTCTTATTATAACAGATATTTACCAAATTTCTGACCGGAATTACATATAACATAGGCTATATTTTTGAGTAGAACCATTGATTACATTTAGCATTTTCTAGGAGGTCGTTTTAGAGAAAAGTAATAACTTCACTCCTATGCAATAGATTTTTATGAAATTTCGTACAAGAGTTACAGGTAGCATAATATGTTTTGTGTACAAACGCTGATTATAACATATGGTTTAAAGTTTCATATAGTTCCGCCGTTTGGAACCGGTCACAAATCTTATATAATCTTAGACAAAAAAGTGGTCGATTGCCATACCCTAAGTCCTCGTCAGAAGACTTCACATGATTCCGGGAGAGCTTATGTTTACAAGTAAACGAATCTCTCATGCACGATTCCACTCTTCTTTCCCTTTATTTTGTTTGTTTGTTTCTTTTTCTGTCTTTTTATAAATCAAGTGTTACAAATAATCTATTATATATACATATATATATACATATATATATACACATATTCGAAGAATAAATAAGTGAAAAATAAATTTTCTTTCTCTAGTCGTGTGAACCAGGCGTTGACAGAAGCGAACTTAGAGAAATTCACGGTTCTTGGGATCGATCTTTTTTGTGTCTAAGGCTGTACATTGGAACACTTTATTCTTTTCCCATACTGTAGTTCTGACGGCAAAAATATTTATAATACATATTGACAGAGTGCACTAAATTAAAATCGTAGAGTATAGTTTTAATATGTGAATCATTTTTGTGCTGGGACTCAAATGAATGTATGTCGTTCAAAATATCACTTTTTACCATCTAGAAAATAAACAAAGAAGAACGAGAACGGAATCGGTAATTTTGAAAAGGGGTCATCTCCTTTTTTTTTTTTTTTACAGATGTAGTTTTTGACGACTTCGCATTCCTAGAGTGTTTACTCATATATTTTATGAGAAAACAATACTTTTTCATTCGTTAAAGTACTTTTGTACAGGGTCACATTCAAGTGTTCATTTGGAAAATGGGCCATCTCCTAGAGATAACCCGTTTTCAAAATGATCTATGAGACCGCCTACCTGCCTCACAGCTGATTCTCCCTCCAGGCTCCTGTTTTGGCTGATGTAGTGGGCTTATCGGTAGTTAACTGGCAATCATCTGCCCTGCTACAGTTATTTATTTATGCCAGATTAGGTATCGGGACAGTGCAAGTTTGTCAAGTCATTCTTATTCTCCGGTTAAAAAAAGGAAAAGAAGCGTGAGAAATACGCGTCGGTATAAACAGATTGCAAGACGGAAAGCCAAACGGAAAAGAATATCTAAACCACATGAATAAACCTCGGAGAACAAACTCCATGTCCAAGTAAGTTTAGATTTGTAGCTATTTACAATTTTTATTCATGTCAAAGAAGTACATTCAAGTAGTAGAAGAAATTATCTCTCTACTGGGCTCAATACTAATATCGTGTACAAATTTTCTTAACAAATCTAGACTGTGAAATGAATTACAGAGTAACAGATAGATAAACAATACTATTTAAAATTAACTATCTTCAGTATATTAATAAGAAAATATTAATGACATTACTTACGGTTCGTAATGTTTACCTGAATGTAAATGTGTTCAAATTAATTAAACATATCAGAATATATAATTTATATCTTTAACCCTTAGTTGCCTGACGGTACTTAGAAGTACCGTGATTTATTTTGCATACTGGAAGACCTGGAAGAATAATAAACCGCCAGAAATTACGTGCAACCTGATAAATAAAATCCATCAAGGATACTGACAGTACTGTACATAGAAATACGACCTTTTTGAAAATAAAAAAATAAATAAAAAATAAAAAAAAAAATAAAAAATTCTGAAAAAATTACTGTATGTTTTGAATTCATACTCTAAAACATTCACTAAAGAAGACGGATTTATTTTAATTTTTTCTTATGTCCGGCAGCAAAGGGTTAACGTGTTAAAACTAGGTTACCTTTTTGACTAGTTTCAGCCTATTGTAGGCTATCTTCAGGCTGAAACTAGTCAACAAGTTAACCTAGTTTTAACACGTGAAAGAAATAATTTATATATTCCGAAGTGATACAGTGTTAAAAATTGTGTAATCAAGATGTATAAACATTTCAACTTAAACCATACAGTTTATAAATTCAGTCAGATGTTTAATTTTTATATACGGGAGAAAGCGATTTTTGTGCAATTCAGAAAACGAAAATTCACCTTACGAAATTATTTCACGTAGTATTTCTTTTGAATTATAGCACAACAAAAACAAATTACAGAATGAGATATCATTATGTAAACATAATAAAAACGCTTAATTGTTACGAAACGCGTAAATCATAGCAGAATGTGTACGCATACTTGTTGCCATCCTTTTTAAGTAAGTGCACGCGCTTCCTAAAATAATAGAATGAATTCGACTATTATACAGGGACATCATTTCATTTTTACTAACATTTTTAATATTAACCTGGCTATACCTTTGGCTTAGTGGTTCAGAGCCGGAAACACCGTTTGCTACCCCCTTCCACGATTGAATTTCGATGATTCTGGCGTAAAATACAAACAAACCTTTTTACTAGGTATAGGAGGGAAGAAAAATAGTTTATCCATTTATGTAAACTAGGAGATATCGTAATTTTGAATTTGATAATTTTCATTAGGTTTTTGTTTAATCAAAATATAGTACATTATTAACAATAAGCGTTTTTACTCACAAACTGAGTTATCCTTGCGAACGTATTCATTATGCAGTGTATATTATACTGTGTACAGCACATTAGCGTACAGTATAGAGAATGATGTTAAATAAAAAAATAATCATAATATGGATATTTCAATATTTTTTAAAATGGTGGCCGTTCATTTAGATACAGGCTTCAGTTCTTTTGTATCGCACTATAGACTATTGCATCTAATTCCAATTACCAGTTTCGTCCTTCGTACTAGTAACACATGTTGAAATAATCCTATACCTATTATGTAAAAGAGTACCTTACATACTGTAAATTCAATTTCCACTTCTGCCCGACCCTCACAGATAACATTACTCAGACACGCTATCTACTGTCCGTCAAAGTGGTTATGTCGCAGGATCGTAGAAAGGGGGGAAATCACGTGACATTTAATTACTTTTATTTAAGTTATTTTAAATAGTTGCGGGTGAGGGAAATCGGGATGCGACGTAGGCAAACGGACGACAGTACCTGTGCGAAAATATGTTTCGATATTGAAAGCTCTTTCGTCATTGGAAAACGCGAATATATTTCTGGAGCGTACTATACTCACTAACTCATTACTGTTTGTGTTTACTACGACCTTAAGGCGACTTTGACTGTATATGCTTGATTATGTGATAAGAGCAGTTGGAAGGTCACTAGTAGAGGAGGTGGGAGTGAAGTACATTAAAAAAATCAGGTACAATAAAAATTGAATTAAAAATAAAATGATGTCCCTATATTAAAGTAAACTGGGTCACCTTTTTCCCCATAAGAACTTTAGTTCAGTAGAATCTACGAACTGTAAAAAACTTCTCAGCAAATGGTAGCAATGCGGAATATATTCCAAGCAAATTGGAATTAAAAGTGGAAAAAAATTGAATTCACAGAAATCCATTTAAACAACAATTTTGCAGTGGTGAAAAAAAAAACAAAAAAAAAAAACGTACTGTGCATGAATGAGAGTAGAAGCAATCAGTAATGGTTGGTTGAATTTTTCTCACGTCGTTGAATGAGTGTGTGCGTTGATTGTATGCGACAAATACTAAGCTCGTAAAGTGATGGCGAGAAGCTCAATGAATCGGACAATTCATAGAAATGTGGGCCTATAGTTTGCAGCTACGTCATGTTTGGCCGCATACGGAAGTCACGTCACGTGAGTGAGTTTTACAGGCTTGTTGATGACAGTAATTCTAGAAAGTGATTGTTGTCTCTTTATTCAGGGGTCCATAAATTGCAAGCTATCAATCATTCACGGGCTGTTTAATTGAATGTAGATCCGAAGCCGATAGTGATGCCACACTGCTTTTGTACTACGAATGTTCTATAATTCCGATATAAAACTCGAAATAATGCAAATTGTAGACTGTGAAAGACTATAAATAGAGTAATTTTTTAACTTTCCATTCACGTATTCCAACACTGATAAAATTTAAATTAATCAAGTGTATTTATGGACTTAAAATTTATTTTGTTTTTATGTACACAACATTTTGGAATAGAGATATTATTGTACGAAATGGAAATATAAAAATTGGAGATTTACCTTTCAAAGAGGTGGAAAAATTCAAATATCTTGGAGCACCAGTAACAAATATAAATGGCACTCAGGAGGAAATTAAACACAGAATAAATATGGTAAATACCTGTTATTATTCGGTTGAGAAGCTTTTATCATCTAGTCTGCTGTCAAAAAATCTGAAAGTTAGAATTTATAAAAGAGTTATATTACCGATTGCTCTGTATGGTTGTGAATCTTGGACTCTCACTTTGAGGTAGGAACAGAAATTAAGGGTGTTTGAGAATAAGATTCTAAGGAAAATATTTGGGGCTAAAAGGGATGAAGTTACAGGAGAATGGAGAAAGTTACACAACGCAGAACTGCATGCATTGGATTCTTGACCTGACATAAATAGGAACATTAAATCCAGACGTTTGAGATGGGCAGGGCATGTAGCACGTATGGACGAATCCAGAAATGCATATAGAGTGTTATTTGTGAGGCCGGATGGTAAAAGACCTTTGGGGAGGCCGAGACATAGATGGGAGGATAATATAAAAATGGATTTGTGAGAGGTGGGATACGATGATAGAGACTGGATTAATCTTGCACAGCATAGAGACCGATAACGGGTTTATGTGAGGGCGGCAATGAACCTCCGGGTTCCTTAAAAACCATTTGTAAGTAAGTAAGTAAGTATGTAAGTAAGATATTTCAATAATTTTTTTCGTTCTTAGGTTTGACATGTTTACATTTCTGCAGTTTACTCCTCAAATTATGCTATGATGAAATTTTTTTCAAAATTCATCATGTCCAATATACGAAAATACACTTCAGGAGTCAAAAAACTTACTTTTCTGCAATGAACAAAATATGTTCTGTGGCGAAATATTAAAGATTATTTATTTATTTATTTATTTATTTATGTATTTATTTATTTACTTATTTATTTATTTACTTATTTACTTATTTATTTATTTTTTTGCATTCAATTCGTATAAATTTTTACCGAAGGAAATTCTTCATTTATCACAGAGACGCATATTTGTAGCATTTTCTAAAAGTGGACATGTTAAGTTTTAAAACAAGCTCCTCAATTAATAATGAATTTAATGTGCAAAACAATGTTGAACAGAAAGCTAAATTTCTTATTACAATGCGTTCACTTCCCATAAAGACAATGAATTGAGTTTTCATACCCATTATAATGTGAAAGAAGTTTCGGTATTTGAAATGTGTTAAGATAATATATCTAAAGTTTCTAAAGTA
Source organism: Periplaneta americana (assembly GCF_040183065.1). Taxonomy (NCBI): domain Eukaryota; kingdom Metazoa; phylum Arthropoda; class Insecta; order Blattodea; family Blattidae; genus Periplaneta; species Periplaneta americana. The sequence goes on along the minus strand of NC_091126.1, from coordinate 41,429,618 downwards.
CTTGCATGTTGAATTGTCAGGTAATACATACAGCTGTGACCTGTAGATCTGAATGATCGAAAACTCGACTGGGAAAGTTATACTCAGATAATCCATTCAACTGTCCATCGTTGTGTTCGTTATGCCTGACTAGTAAAGAGTCATTAGAATAAATAGCTGCCGCATATAAGGCACATGCGTCCTGGGGAAATGACACAGTAGTGGCCCATAGTCGCTTTACGCATTCTTCCGTACTGAAGCAACTTGATTTCATTCCACTTCTTTATTTCACTTATTCTTCTTTACTATTTAATTTTTCTCTTCTTTCCCAATTTCTTCATGTCCCTATTAATTCTTTTATTTTTGTGTTTCTTTTCTCTATATATCCATCTCTCTTTTCTCCTTCCTTTTTCATGTCTTCTTTCTTTCTCCATTTCTTGATTTATGTATTTCTATTTTTTATTTCATTTCTCCTTTCTTGCTCCTTAACTTCTCTGTTTCTTCTTTCCCTTTTTGGTGCTTCCTTAATTTCTAGATTTCTTCACTGCTCAATTAATTCTTTCCTTTTTCATTTTCCTACCTTTCTCTATTTCTTTGCTGACTTGAGGCTTTCCCGGCGTTTGATTTAGAATAACTCTTCTCGGGTTCTCAGCCAGGTGAGTTGGAGATTTGCTTCCAACTCACCTGGCTGAGAACCCGAGAAGAGTTATTCTATTTCTTTGCTTTACGTGTTTCCTGTCTTTTACTATTTCTTCCTTGATTTATTTCTTCTTTTCATTTTTCCTTCTTTCTCCATTCCTTGATTGCTCTATTTCTTTCTTTCCTCATTTCTCAATTTCTTGTTTTCTTTGTTATCTGTCCTTTCTTACCCAATTTTTTAATTCCTCTACTTTTCTTTTTGTTGTTTATTTTCTTTCTCCATTGCCTGATTGCTGCATTTCTTCTTTTCTCTTTTCTGCTTTCTTTCTACATTTCATGATTATTTATTTTTTCCTTCTTCTTTCTCCCTACATTTCTTGATTTCTTTATTTCTTCATGGGTTTTTTTGTTTTTGCTTTCCTTCTCCATCTCTTAATTTCTATAATTATGGGGTAGTCTGAAGGACTAAGTGTTTCGCACGAATCCACACACATTAGAGGAACTCCAGATAATATTTAGCATGAAATAAGAATAATTTCAGTTAATCACTTTAGACGAATGGGCCACACATACTATCGCGATATCACGCTTGTATACGGGCTGAAGGACGACACTTTCAACATCTACTGGAACGTAGGTTTCATAATCCGTTTCTGCTTCCGCCGTTGTAGGCGGCATCATATCGACTGATGCTCGATCTGTTGTCCGTGAGCCAGATTCCTTGCTGCGGTAGCCATGTATATTAAGAAGCCTGTATAAATAAAACCATTCTGGTGTGTATATTATGCCTGGCAAAGCCACACAAATTTTCTCGACTAGTACTTACGCCTCACTGTCCCAGCAACTCTATTCTATTTGGTATGCCGTGCCTGGCTAGCAAAAGCATAATCCACTTACTGTTTTCGTTAAACATATTTACCTCGTTCGGTATGTAATAACCTACCTTTTCCATCCGTTATGGTTGAAAGGTTGACAAATATCTACTCTGTTATGTTCATTACATCTAGCCATTCTTTTGATATCTATCTTGATGGATCTGTTAGGGATGGCTTTTTCAAGCACATCTACAACTTTAGGTTCATTAGGCTGTTGCTAGTCAGAATGTAGCATGGATACTCCAAACATGTCTGCTGTATTCGATTCGTTATATTTAGTTAGACGAAATACAGTATTTCTACTCTGCTGGATCCGTTATGCCTCTCTAGCCCAAACGTATCTATAGTTTTAAGAGTCCTATATGCCTGGTTAGCTCAAACTGATCTTCATCACCTAACGAAACCTAACTTGTCCAGTCATATTTACTCTAATTGGTGCGTTATACATGACTAATACAAACATATGTATTCTCTTGGGTTTATTATTCTAATCCAAACATATCCAATCTGCCGTATCCATCACGTCTGGCCAGTCCAAACATATACCTTATCTTGTTTGGTGCGTTATGAATGTTTAGTCCACACAACTCTACTTCAACGTTAAGCTTGAATAGACCAAACAATTCCACCCTGCTAGGTCCTTTATGCTTGAGTAAATCAAACAACTCCACACCATTGCATCCATTGTGCCTGCCTAGTAGTCCAAACACATCCCTTGTTAGGTCCGTTATGCCTCTCTAATCCAGACTAATCAATCGTGTTTGGTGCGTTTTGCCTCATATTATGATATGTCCCTTATGTCTGACTAGTCTAAATATATCTACCCTGTTGGATCCGTTTTGCCAGGATAAAAAAGAAGCATTCCAATCTGATGAGACTGTAATGCCTGTCTATTCTAAAACAGCCTACTCTAGTGAGACCGTTATGCCCGGATAATCAAACCATTCTACCCTGGTGAGAACGTTATGCCTGGATAATCAAAATCATTCTACCCTGGTGAGACCGTTATGCCTGGATAATCAAAACCATTCTACCCTGGTGAGACCGTTATGCCCGGAAATCAAACCATTCTACCCTGGTGAGACCGTTGTGCCTGGATAATAAAACCGTTCTACCCTGGTGAGACCGTTGTGCCTGGATAATAAAACCGTTCTACCCTGGTGAGACCGTTATGCCTGGATAATCAAAACCATTCTATCCTAGTGAGAACGTTATGCCTGGATAATCAAACCGTTCTACCCTAGTGAGACTGTTATGGCTGGATAATCAAACCGTTCTACCCTGGTGAGACCGTTATGCCCGGATAATCAAACCATTCTACCCTGGTGAGAACGTTATGTGTGGCTAATTAAAACCATTCAACCCTAGCGAGAACATTATGCCTGGGTAATTAAAACCATTCCACCCTGGTGAGACCGTTATGTCTGACTAATCAAAACCATTGTACTCTGTTGAGACCGTTATGCCTGGATAATCAAAACCATTCTACCTTGGTGAGACCGTTATGTCTGACTAATCAAAACTATTCTACTCTGGTGAGACCGTTATGCCTGGCTAATCAAATCCATTCTACCATGGTGAGACCATTATGCCTAGCTAATCAAAACCATTTTACCCTGGTGAGGCCGTTATGACTGGCTAATCAAAACCATTCTACCCTGGTGAGAATGCTATGCGTGGCTAATTAAAACCATTCAACCCTAGCGAGAAACGTTATGCCTGGGTAATCAAAACCATTCTACCCTGGTGAGACCGTTATATCTGACTAATCAAAACCATTTTACTCTGTTGAGATCGTTATGCCTGGATGACCAAAACCATTGTACCCTGGTGAGACCGTTATGACTAATGAAAACTATTCTACTCTGGTGAGACCGTTATGCCTGGCTAATCAAAACCATTCTACCATGGTGAGACCATTATGCCTAGCTAATCAAAACCATTTTACACTTGTGAGACCATTATGCCTAGCTAATCAAAACCATTTTACACTGGTGATACCATTATGCCTGGCTAATCAAAACCATTTTACACTGGTGAGACCGTTATGCCTGGCTAATCAAAACCATTTTACCATGGTAAGACTGTTGTGCCTGACTAATCGAAACCATTCTACCCTTGTGAGACTGTTATCCCTGGCTAATGAAACGCTCTTCTGCTCTGTAGAGATCATTGTGACTGGTTAATGCAAAACATTATACTCTGGTGAGACCGTTATGACTTGCTAATCAAAACCATTACACTTTAGTGATACCTTTATGACTGGTTAATCCAAAGCAATTTAATCTGCTGAGTTCGTTGTGAAATTGCTAATGTAAAAAGCGAATTTGTTTGAATTAGCAAGATATAAGCCTAGATCATATATAACCAGATTGCGCGGTGTTATAGGCTTTGACGATAACAAATTTTATCAGGTTTACTATGCTGCCATCTTGTTGTTACGTAACGAGTCACTTCATAACTCCCATTTGAACTGCATTAGCATCTTTACTGGCATCTCGTGTTCGTTTACGGCGAACGTGTGGCGTGGTTATTCTCTTCAAAGTGCAACCGATTTTAACATAGGAATGAGCGCTCTATATGTGATCTGGGTTATAAGCGATCGAACAAAATAGGAGACCTTAAGCCGTTGGCAATTTTACCCAAAGATTTTATTGTAAATATACTCACCGTGGATATCTAATATCTCATTAAAAATTTCCTCCATTACCTTGTGATTGTTAATGGTACTGGTTTATCGCTAGAAGGCGGTGATAAACAAGTCATAGTTACAAATGAAACAGACGACAGACGATATGTTGCACATTAACTTAGCATTGTGACAGCTGCCTCGTCAACAAAGTTAAAGGCTATAAATCAAGCCTTGATACCCTGAAAATGTCGCAGTAGGCCTTCTCATTATTTCAGTACGTCACATAAAATGTTCATAAGCTCGTGGCCACTGCAGATGCTGGACACGCTTTTATCGTAGCGGACTACATAGACTCCGACAGACATGACAAATGCACATCACGCAGCGTCGTTGCCTTATAACTTGGCAAAGAGGATCGATGGCTGCCTTAACGCACACTGCATCTGTTGCATGGATAGAGAGGCCTCCATATCGGCTTGAAGGGTTGACTGCTGCCATATTTTGCGTCCGTTCATTAAAGGGAGATGGAACAGACTAATTTCAACAGAATGTAATTGAAAGAAATGTTTTCAATAAAAAGTTATATCATGAGGAAGAAAGAGATTTGTTCAGATTTGTTGAACACTTTGCGTTAAATTAAAGCCATTTGATGTGCACCTGGCGGGTCAAGCATAATCTTCGTCCTGTATGTAATCAAGTGCCGCAAAAGATCAAAAGTAGCTTTTCTAAAAAAAATGAAACTAATGACTTAAATAATGTTATAAACGTTGGACTGTAAAACAAGGAGAATTATAAGTCGGAGCACTAAGAACAGAAATAATGAAATTAGGACAACTAGGAGGATAATAAGTACAATAAGTAAAACTAAATGAATCAGGACTAGACGGAGAATAAATAGAAGTGCATCTGAAAGGAGAACTCAAAGGGCGAGAACTAGAAGGAGATATAGAAGAATGAGAACTCCAAGGAGATCTAGGAGGAGAAATGGGAGAACTAGAAGCAGATTTGGGAGGAAAGCTGGAAGGAGATTTATAGGGAGAACTAGAATGAGGAGAACTCCAAAGAGAACTAGGATATCTAGAAGAACTAGAAGCAGGAGAACCAGGAGAACTGGAAGGAGAAGAAGCAGGAGAACTATAAGGAGGAGAATTAGAATGATATTTTAAAGGAGATTTAGAAGGAGGAGAGCTAGAAAAAGAACTAAGAGATCTAGAACGAGAAAACTAGAAGGAGATCTTGGAGAAGAAATGAAAGAAAATTTAAAAGGAGATCTAGGAGGTCTAGAAGGAGGGAACTAGAACGAAATCTTGGAGAAGAAATGAAAGAAAATTTAAAAGGAGAACTAGGAGATCTAGAAGGAGAAAACTAGAAGGAGATCTTGGAGAAGAAATGAAAGAAAATTTAAAAGGAGAACTAGGAGATCTAGAAGGAGAAAAGTAGAAGATATTGGAGAAGAAATGAAAGAAAATTTAAAAGGAGATCTAGAAGGAGAAAACTATAAGTGATCTTGGAGAAGAAATGAAAGAAAATTTAAAAGGAGAACTAGGAGCTCTAGAAGGAGGAAACTAGAAGGAGATCTTGGAGAAGAAATGAAAGAAAATTTAAAAGGAGAACTAGGAGACCTAGAAGGAGAAAACTAGAAGGAGATCTTGGAGAAGAAATGAAAGAAAATTTAAAAGGAGAACTAGGAGATCTAGAAGGAGAAAACTATAAGGGATCTTGGAGAAGATATTAAAGAAAATTTAAAAGGAGAACTAGGAGACCTAGAAGGAGGAAACTAGAAGGAGATCTTGGAGAAGAAATGAAAGAAAATTTAAAAGGAGAACTAGGAGACCTAGAAGGAGAAATCTAGAAGGAGATCTTGGAGAAGAAATGAAAGAAAATTTAAAAGGAGAACTAGGAGATCTAGAAGGAGAAAACTAGAAGGTGATCTTGGAGAAGAAATGAAAGAGAATTTAAAAGGAGAACTAGGAGATCTAGAAGGAGGAAACTAGAAGGAGATCTTGGAGAAGAAATGAAAGAAAATTTAAAAGGAAAACTAGGAGACCTAGAAGGAGAAAACTAGAAGGAGATCTTGGAGAAGAAATTAAAGAAAATTTAAAAGGAGAACTAGGAGATCTAGAAAGAGAAAACTAGAAGGTGATCTTGGAGAAGAAATGAAAGAGAATTTCAAAGGAGAACTAGGACATTTAGAAGGACAAGAAATAGAACGAGGGAAACTAAAATGTCACAAACTGAATGAAGTACTATCAGAAGGATCACTAGAAGGTTTAAAATAATAAAGAGAAATTTTATAGTAGAAGAGCTAGAAGAAGAAATGGAGAGGGAGTATTAACAGAAAGTGAACTAGAATAATGCGAAGTGAATCGCTTATTTCCGAAACCAGTAAAATGCCAAAATAAGAAAAAATGAGTTAATGGCGGCATAATGTTCTATGAGCGCTTGGCTGGTTTCTGCAGTAAACTGCGGGTACATTTTGTGTTCATAGTTTTGTGACCAACTGATTGAAAAAGTGTTTTGTGGTTAGCGTACTTTTTAAAAAAATAACAGTAGACCTATATCGTGGTGAAATATCTCAAAGTTCAAAAGATGAACTTGTACCTAAAAGAAAACGAGGAGTGGTAAACGAAAACACTAATAAACGTAATACTATTCGCAATGGAAGGGTAAAAGGATAAGGCTATGTTTCTTATTCTGGCAGAGAAGTACCTCAGAAAATCAAGCCCGACATTCTCACTTGTAAGTGCAATGCGAAATGTTATTTAAACGTTAATGAGGAAGTGATAAATGAAACATGAAGGTGTTTTCATTCTCTTGAAAATAAAAACTCTCAAGATACGTAATTCAGACTTTGGTTGAGGTTACTGAAGTTAAGCATATATGTCAAAAAAACTAAGTCGAGAGCAAGCGTTAGGAAATGAAAGTGTTAATGAAAGCACTTTTAAAATATCTCAATCTTACAATTATAATTTAAAGACTGGTAGTGTACTGAAAAGTGTATGTGAAAATCCATGGTATTTCACATAACAGATTAGGCATAATTTACCAGTTACTGCTTGAAAATACTACCTCTAAAGACATTACACATTTCCTTTAAAAATATATGGGTTTTATAACAAAATTATAAACAATTCGAGAATTATGCAACAAAAATACGTTTGCACCACTCGTTTATTGCAGAAAGCAGTTAAGTTAAAAAAAATTGTTCGTATTTTTTACAGCTAAGTTAAAACGCACCAAATAATTTTCCTTAGGCAAAAAGTATTCAAATATATACTACTTTCAGCAAAAAATATTAAAACCACTACCAAACCATTTAGTCTGATGCTAGACAGATTTTTTAAATTTCCCACAATTGCCTAACTTGGCGCTTGACTGGTTTCTGAAATAAGAGATTCAATTAGAAAAAGTAGAACAAAAGAGAGGAAGTAGAAAGAGGAAAAGTAGAGGGAAAGGTAGTAAGTGGATAATAACGAGTATAAGGAGTATTGGACGACGAGATGTAGGAGGAGAATAGTAGAGAACAGAAATAGGAAGAGAAGAATTAACGGGAGGAGAAGAAGAAGGACATTAAGTGGAACGAGAGATACTAGGAGAAAAGTAAAAAAAAAAATATCTAGGAGGGGAACTATAGGAACAAGAACTATAAGGAAGAGAAATAGAATACGAATTATCAGGAGGAGGAATTTAGCAGGATGAGATATAAAATGAAGAATGCGAGATCTAGAATTAGAAGAACTAGAAGAAGAAGAGTTATAAGGGGAGAATTATAATTGCGACGAATTATGAGCATGAGGACTAGGAGAATTGTTAAAATTAGGAATATAGGAGGAAGAAACTAGAATTATGTGAGAACTAGAATGAAGAATGCCAGATCTAGAATTAGAAGAACTAGAAGAAGAAGAAGAGTTATAGGGGAGAACTCTAAAAGCGAGAATTATGAACATGAGGACTAGAAGGAGAATTGTTAAGATTAGGAATATAGGAGGAAAAAACTAGAATTATGTGAGAACTAGAATGAAGAATGCGAGATCTAGAATTAGAAGAACTAGAAGAAGAAGAATTATCAGGGGTGAAGTATAAAAGCGAGAAATATGAACATGAGGACTAGAAGGAAAATTGTTAAAATTAGGAATATAGGAGGAAAAAACTATAATTATGTGAGAACTAGAATGAAGAATGCGAGATCTAGAATTAGAAGAACTAGAAGAGGAGTTATAAGGGGAGAACTCTAAATGCGACGAATTATGAGCATGAGAACTAGAAAGAAAATTGTTAAAATTAGGAATATAGAAAGAAGAAACTAGAATTATGTGAGAACTAGAATGATGAATGCGAGATCTAGAATTAGAAGAACTAGAAGAATAAGAGTTATAAGGGGAGAACTCTAAAAGCGAGAATTACGAACATGAGGACTAGATGGAGAATTGGTAAAATTAGGAATATAGGAGGAAAAAACTATAATTATGTGAGAACTAGAATGAAAAATGCGAGATCTAGAATTAGAAGAACTAGAAGAAGAGTTGTAAGGGGAGAACTCTAAATGCGACGAATTATGAGCATGAGGACTAGAAGGAAAATTGTTAAAATTAGGAATATAGGAGGAAGAAACTAGAATTATGTGAGAACTAGAATGATGAATGCGAGATCTAGAATTAGAAGAACTAGGAGAAGAAGAAGAGTTATAGGGGAGAACTCTAAAAGCGACGAATTATGAACATGAGGACTAGAAGGAGAATTGTTAAAATTAGGAATATAGGAGGAAGAAACTAGAACTATGTGAGAACTAGAATGATGAATGCGAGATCTAGAATTAGAAGAACTAGAATAAGAAGAGTTATAAGGGGAGAACTCTAAAAGCGACGAATTATGAGCATGAGAACTAGAAGAATTATTAAAATTAGGAATATAGGAGGAAGAAAGTAGAATTATGAGAACGAGAATTATGAATGCGAGATCTAGAAATAGAAGAACTAGAATAAGAAGAGTTATAAGGGGAGAACTCTAAAAGCGACGAATTATGAGCATGAGAACTAGAAGAATTATTAAAATTAGGTATATAGGAGGAAGAAAATAGAATTATGAGAACGAGAATTATGAACGCGAGATCTAGAATTAGAAGAACTAGAAGAAGAAGAGTTATAAGGGGAGAACTCTAAAAGCGAGAATTATGTTAAAATTGTTAAAATTAGGAATTTAGGAGGAAGAAACTAGAATTATGTGAGAACTAGAATGATGAATGCGAGATCTTGAATTAGAAGAACTAGAAGAAGAAGAAGAGTTATAAGGGGATAACTCTAAAAGCGAGAATTGTGAGAATTAGAACTGTAATAAAAATTGTTAAAATTAGGAATATAGTAGGAAGAAACTAGAATTATGTTAGAACTAGAATGAAATAGGCGAGATCTAGAATTAGAAGAACTAGAGGAAGAAGAGTTATAGGGGAGAACTCTAAAAGCGACGAATTATGAGCATGAGAACTAGAAGAATTATTAAAATTAGGAATATAGGAGGAAGAAACTAGAATTATGTGAGAACGAGAATGATGAATGCGAGATCTAGAATTAGAAGAACTAGAAGAAGAAGAGTTATCAGGGGAGAACTCTAAAAGCTAGAATTATGAACATGAGGACTAGATGGAGAATTGCTAAAATTAGGAATATAGGAGGAAAAAACTATAATTATGTGAGAACTAGAATGAAAAATGCGAGATCTAGAATTAGAAGAACTGGAAGGAGAAGAGTTATAAGGGGATAACTCTAAATGCGACGAATTATGAGTTTGAGGACTAGAAGGAAAATTGTTAAAATTAGGAATATAGGAGGAAGAAACTAGAATTATGTGAGAACTAGAAAGATGAATGCGAGATCAAGAATTAGAAGAACTAGAAGAAGAAGAGTTATAAGGGGAGAACTCTAAAAGCGACGAATTATGAACATAACAACTAGAAGGAGAATTGTTAAAATTAGGAATATAGGAGGAAGAAACTAGAATTATGTGAGAACTAGAATGATGAATGCGAGATCTAGGATGAGAAGAACTAGAAGAAGAAGAGTTATAATGGGAGAACTCTAAAAGCGAGAATTATGAGCATGAGAACTAGAAGGACAATTGTTAAAATTAGGAATATAGGAGAAAGAAACTAGAATTATGGAAGAACTGGAATGAGGAATGAGAGATCTAGAATTAGAAGAACTAGAAGAGGAAGAAGAGTTATTAGGGGACAATTCTAAATGCAACGAATTATGAGCATGAGGACTAGAAGGACAGTTGTTAAAATTAGGAATATAGGAGAAAGAAACTAGAATTATGTGAGAACTAGAATGATGAATGAGAGATCTAGAAGTAGAAGAACTAGAAGTAGAAGAGTTGTAAGGGGAGAAATCTAAAAGCGACGAATTATGAACGTGAGAACTAGAAGGAAAATTGTTAAAATTAGGAATATAGCAGGAAGAAACTAGAATTATGTGAGAACTAGAATGCTAACTGCGAGATTCAGAGGTCGAAGAACTAGAAGGAGAAGTATTTTACAATTCATTCTTGGTTTTCAGATAAGTCAATTACAAAGTTGTGAAATATATATATTTTGTAATTTTCAATCATATGACGTATCATTCTTATTGCAAATTAACATTTGCTACAACATGTTCAGAGGTTTTAACTGCCACCTGATATAGACTTCCCAGAATTCCCGGGTGTTTTGCCATCTGAGCATTCTCCGAATGGCACCGCAATATTACCACGTATGTTATCGAGTCTTGCCAATTGTAAACTTTCGTGAATAACACTGCCTTATATAAGTGAATTGCAAAATTTGCTATCCCAGACTGGCGGCAATGAATGATCGTAAATACTTGCTTCTTTAAATCTTACATTATCAATAATTCTAAACCACTATGTAGCTTTTTTTCAATTTATAATTAGGAGATTTATTGTGGTGGCAGAAAATTTATTTTCAAATTTTTGGGAATATATTGATTTTTTATTTTAATGATACAGAAATTTGTGCAGCATTTTCTGCTAAACTGTTAGTATATGCCGCCTGCTTGTGTGCAGCATTTTCTGCTAAACTGTTAGTATATGCCGCCTGCTTGTGTGCAGCAATTTCTGCTAAACTGTTAGTATATTCCGCCTGCTTGTGTGTAGCATTTTCTGCTAAATTGTTAGTATATGCCGCCTGCTTGTGTGCAGCACTTTCTGCTAAACTGTTATTATATGCCGCCTCTTAGTGTGCAGCATTTTCTGCTAAACTGTTACTATATGCCGCCTGCTTGTGTGCAGCATTTTCTGCTAAACTGTTAGTATATGCCGCCTGCTTTTGTGCAGCATTTTCTGCTAAACTGTTAGTATATGCCGCCTGCATGTGTGCAGCATTTTCTGCTAAACTGTTAGTATATGCCGCCTGCTTGTGTGCAGCATTTTCTGCTAAAATGTTAGTATATGCCGCCTGCTAGTGTGCAGAATTTTCTGCTAAACTGTTAGTATATGCCGCCTGCTTGTGTGCAGCATTTTCTGCTAAACTGTTAGTATATGCCGCCTGCATGTGTGCAGCATTTTCTGCTAAACTGTTAGTATATGCCGCCTGCTTGTGTGCAGCAATTTCTGCTAAACTGTTAGTATATTCCGCCTGCTTGTGTGTAGCATTTTCTGCTAAATTGTTAGTATATGCCGCCTGCTTGTGTGCAGCATTTTCTGCTAAACTGTTAGTATATGCCGCCTGTTAGTGTGCAGCATTTTCTGCTTAACTGTTAGTATATGCCGCCTGCTTGTGTGCAGCATTTTCTGCTAAACTGTTAGTATATGCCGCCTGCTTTTGTGCAGCATTTTCTGCTAAACTGTTAGTATATGCCGCCTGCATGTGTGCAGCATTTTCTGCTAAACTGTTAGTATATGCCGCCTGATTGTGTGCAGCATTTTCTGCTAAAATGTTAGTATATGCCGCCTGCTAGTGTGCAGCATTTTCTGCTAAACTGTTAGTATATGCCGCCTGCTTGTGTGCAGCATTTTCTGCTAAACTCTTAGTATATGCCGCCTGCATGTGTGCAGCATTTTCTGCTAAACTGTTAGTATATGCCGCCTGCTTGTGTGCAGCATTTTCTGCTAAACTGTTAGTATATGCCGCCTGCTAGTGTGCAGCATTTTCTGCTAAACTGTTAGTACATGCCGCCTGCTTATGTGCAGCATTTTCTGCTAAACTCTTAGTATATGCCGCCTGCTTGTGTGCAGCATTTTCTGCTAAACTGTTAGTATATGCCGCCTGCTTGTGTGCAGCATTTTCTGCTAAACTGTTAGTATATGCCGCCTGCTAGTGTGCAGCATTTTCTGCTAAACTGTTAGTATATGCCGCCTGCTTGTGTGCAGCATTTTCTGCTAAACTGTTAGTATATGCCGCCTGCTTGTATGCAGCATTTTCTGCTATACTGTTAGTATATGCCGCCTGCTTGTGTGCAGCATTTTCTGCTAAACTGTTAGTATATGCCGCCTGCTTGTGTGCAGCATTTTGTGCTAAACTGTTAGTATATGCCGCCTGCTTGTGTGCAGCATTTTCTGCTAAACTGTTAGTATATGCCGCCTGCTTGTATGCAGCATTTTCTGCTATACTGTTAGTATATACCGCCTGCTTGTGTGCAGCATTTTCTGCTAAACTGTTAGTATATGCCGCCTGCTTGTGTGCAGCATTTTGTGCTAAACTGTTAGTATATGCCGCCTGCTTGTGTGCAGCATTTTCTGCTAAACTGTTAGTATATGCCGCCTGCTTGTGTGCAGCATTTTCTGCTAAACTGTTAGTATATGCCGCCTGCTTGTGTGCAGCATTTTCTGCTAAACTGTTAGTATATGCCGCCTGCTAGTGTGCAGCATTTTCTGCTAAACTGTTAATATATTCCGCCTGCTTGTGTGCAGCATTTTCTGCTAAACTGTTAGTATATTCCGCCTGCTTGTATGCAGCATTTTCTGCTAAACTGTTAGTATATGCCGCCTGCTTGTGTGCAGCATTTTCTGCTTAACTGTTAGTATATGCCGCCTGCTTTTGTGCAGCATTTTCTGCTAAACTGTTAGTATATTCCGCCTGCTTGTGTGCAGCATTTTCTGCTAAACTGTTAGTATATTCCGCCTGCTTGTGTGCAGCATTTTCTGCTAAACTGTTAGTATATGCCGCCTGCTAGTGTGCAGCATTTTCTGCTAAACTGTCAGTCGAATTTTGTTTGTATTCCATATCGAAGTCAAACTAATCGGTGAATATTGTGATAAAATATAAGGTAATGATAGTTAAGTGTGAGCTGTCGGGTAAGAGTGCTCTCGTGAATTTTTCATAGTTGGTATGCCTACTGGAAAATTGACTTGCATTACTCGATTGAGTATGGATTATTGGCAAGGATGGGATATACGTTGGTCGAGCCGCAGAAGAATCTCTATTTAGAAAGGTGTGTAAACGTTTTGTTTGAAATTACATGTAATTTTTCAAAAGAAAATTTGAGCTTTTTACAGAGTTATAAGTCAATCAAGGAAAATGTTGACGTTAAGAAAAATTCCTGTTTGCAGCAATGCAGTGGCATGAACCAATGTCCTACAGCCGTATTGTGCTGCTCCTTAGCGACACATTCTTGAACTGACTCGCTGACGGCACAGAATGAGCGGGTAAGGGTGCGCGAGTTATATTCAAGTTACAAAGAATTTGGAGCATTTGTATTCGACTATTGTTCCTGAGCTCTTTTTTGTAATCATTGTCTATAATTTCTGTTTCTACAGTTGTAGCTAAATTTATTACTAAACCTCATATTTCTGTTGTGGGCATTGTGCTCTAGAATAGTGTAAAAAAATCTCAGTCATAAGTGTATTAAAAGCCTGAAAATTTCTATGTCTGCCTCAAAAGTTTTCTGATATAAAACAAATTGTTTTGGCGTGAATTCAATGTTTGTTTCATAACTTAATCACTGCAAACTCTTTATGCTTACTCTTACCCGCCTGTGCGGCTGAGAGTGTGGATTTGTCTCCTTTCTTAAAAAAAATCAAATTAAAATTTTTACTATCTTCTCCTAAAGTCCATCTGCTGAATTTATAATCCGTATAATACTATTACTCATTAAACAATTTTTCAATTTTTCTTTCATAATACAATAGATTCCACAGACAATAATACACTAGGTGCGCAAACTTTCTCTCCTTTACGTTACTTTACTTTACGACTTCTCCAATTCTTTGGCGGTTGCCCTTTATTCCCGTCCTTCAAAGTTGCCGGTCCTCCCAGTCACCTTCCTGCAGTTAACGATCTCTCATCATCTTTGTTATTCTTTTTCTCCAAAGTGTTCTTCACATCCACGTTTTCTCTTCCCTGTTGGTGACCATTCCAAAACCTTCCTTGGCCATCTTTCTTGAGACACACGCCTCACGTGTCCACCTCATTGCAATGCTCTTTCCTGAATGCTCTGAATAACATTTTCTTCTGCATTCATTTTTTCCTAGTTACCTCGTTTCTTATTCTCTAAAATCTGGGTACTCTGGCACTACGTCTTAAGTCATCCATTTCAAAAGCCATTATTTCACTTTCTTGTCTTTCTGTTACCACCCAACCTTCTGAGCCATATGTTAATGTAGATTCTGCAACTACATGGAGGGAGGATCATTTTCTTGGTCTCTTTCGTTATTTCTTTGCTCCATAGAATGCTATTCAGTGCCTTAATAGCTTTCCTGACCTGTGATATTCGATAATCAATATCCTTTTCACAAGTTCCAGTTTGATGTATTATAGAACCCAGATATTTATAGGACTACAATGCTTTAATTATTCCCTGATCAAATACTAGACCAGGCCTGCAGAACCCGTAAGTAGGGGAAATATGATGTCAGCCTCACTCCACTTCTATTGGGGATGATCGACTTCCGCATAGAGATGTTTACATACTCTGCCTGTGGGGGCACTGTAATTTTCGAAAGGATTGTAATAAATTAATTGTTTTTATAATGCCTTATCTCGTTTCAACGTTTATAATATGCTAGATTTTCTGTCGGTAGTTTCTTTGAGATTTTTTTGCACCTAACCTGCTTTAGATTTTGGAAAACTTTCCTTCTATCATCACCTACGGAAACATAAATTTATAGCATTTAAGTGATGAACCTTGAAAGTCACTATTAATTTCAATTCAAAATGAACACAGCGAATGACGTCCTTAATTTAACAGTATATAAATAAATAATCAATATACAGTTCGTAATAATGAACTTATCCGAAAGTTTGTGCATTCCATAATTCTTAATATGAGCTTTGTTGAAATGTTTAATATTGAAATGACGAGTGGAAATAAATTGGATGGGACACAGTAAATAAACAATTCTTTCGGCTTCTTTAACAACAAAATAATCATATTCCCATTTCCTTTGGAAGTAGTATTTCTTCACGGGTTTAGATTTTGCCATGTTCCAGTTCTCTTTAGGCTGCAGTACGTGTATTGTGTATTTATTTATATATTTATTTATATATTTATTTATTCATTTATTATTTATTTATTTATTTATTTATTTATTTATTTATTTATTTATTTAGCTGGAGTGCGTTATAATGTTGAATAACAGCATTGACATCCGGTCATATAGCTATCATTCACATATCAACGTACAATTTATTTATCGTCCTATTACTAGCAAACACAGTTAAGACCAGTAATGCATGTTTTATAAAAACAGGAATTAAAACTTTATTAATCAGGGGCGTATTTTGCGGGCTACCAAGGAAATTACAAAAGAAAAAGTTTATAATATAACATAATGTAATAATTTTGTATTATTAGTTTTGCCATAGTAATTAAAATTAAAGTAATTGTTAGATATATTTTGTGTAATAATAGGGTCAGCGGTAGCCCAAACCCTTTAACCAGTATACGCCACTGTTATTAATGCACGAAAAATCGTAATAAATTCTTCATATAAAGTAATTGGTTTGTTGCCTGCAATGCAACATTTCGGACTTACTTCATTTTAGTAGAATGCAAAGCACGGAAAGACAAGTCGGGGACTGTACTTAACTTATTTTACACAAAAAGTGGACTTAATCAGCTTTACTAGTAATAGGACGATATATACATAGGTAGACCTTCTTACATTATATGCACACATACATTTTAAAATTTATTTTACATGTCTTTTAATTTATTTATTTCCCTCATTCATTTTTCTCTTACTTTGTAAAGGTATGTTCCTAAGGATTTTATTGTCTGTTCATTTGTAATTCTTGATAGCGTATCGTATACCTTCCGCTGCGAGAATGAATGTTGATGCAGCCGAGCGTAACTAGATCGCCATGACCGCACTGTAGAAAAGGTGGGTGGGGTAAGGAGGGATAATAAAGCAGTCGCTCTGAGAGCTACAATTATGCAGGTCTATACTAGACTATATCTCTTCGTTTTCCTCCAACTACAAGATATTCTGTTTTTCTCAGACTGATGTTCAAATCTCCATTTTCGTATGCTTCCAGAAGTTTTATAAACATATATTTAACATCATGCCTACTCTGTGCAATTAAGACTTGATCATCCGCGAATATTGAAGAGTGCATTCTTCCTTGTCCATTCTCATACCCGACAATATAATTTAGTTAAAAAAATATTAGACCTATGTTTAAAATGTCACGTCATTGAGTTACATCATGTCAGCTTAATAAAATACGAAATACAGAATGATGCATTTGGGAATGGACAAACTAAAATCGTTCTCAATATTGCATTCAGAGTGCTGCATTGGAGTTAAATCAGTCGCTTGAACTCGGTCGAGTGTCGCACTCTCGAGTGAGATACGATCGGTCCTGATACGCTCGTAATAAATAGAAGCACAGTACAAGGTCATCTCACCGACATGTCTTATCTTGTATGGAAGGCGACAGGTAAGATACACATATGTTTTGCTCACACGGTAAAAATAAGGCTTTATTTTCTGCGTTTATGACAAACGTTTAATGGAACAGTCAATGGATTTTGTTTTATTGGGTTATGTTACGACGCTGTATCAACATCTAGGTTATTTAGCGTCTGAATGAAATGAAGGTGATAATGCCGGTGAAATGAGTCCGGGGTCCAGCACCGAAAGTTACCCAGCATTTGCTCGTATTGGGTAACAGTCAATGGAACGTACCAGAATAGAAACATGAAGTTGTAAATAAAATAGTATGAAAAACTTGTATATACAGTTATTATTGCCAATTAATAATTATTCAATATTTGATTTAACACATATATAATAATATTACATATATTATTATAGGTCCATACATACTGTTCCGTCTATATACTGCAACAATGTAGAAACGTTTCACAAACTATTATTGATAGAGCAGTAGATTAATAACAATATTAGTAGAGCGATAACGTCACAGAAAATATAATAAAACGAATAATCATGCAGCACAACTGTTACAGACGCAAAGATTGATACACTAAATATTAGAGGTTATTATTATTATTATTATTATTATTATTATTATTATTATTATTATTATTATTATTACTAGAAAACTTGATACAGTTCTTGCATTATCGTGATTGTGTTCTCCGTTTATAATAATTACATTTACATCCAATAACATCTATCAGATGTGGCAAAAACAAAATCACTTCTGTGTGGAGAAGAAAAAAAAACATTTACCTACAACATTTATATTACATTTTAAAGCAAGTTTTATAGTTGTAGTATGGAGAGGTTAGATAAACACTGCTAAGTTTTGAAATGATAAACATCTATGATGTTACTACACAGTTCATCACTGTAACAAGGACGAATGTCTAACGCTCGGCTTATACCGTTCGAGGATTTATCGCTCGTGACAATTTTACCTACCATGCATGTGCGCTACCTATCTACTACGAACTACTTGGCGCTCGAGCGAAAACGTCCGATGCAGACCTCTGATTACATTAGTATTGAAAAAAATAATTTCTGACGGGAGAGCCCTTGATTGATCATGGTCGACGAGCCGACTACTGGCCTCACATCCACACGTCTTAGAAATGGTAAACGATCATATAACTAGTACGGAAGAAAGGTGTTATCAGTACGATGTTAATTCACAATGAAAATTAAACATAATGTAAGCGTTAACTTAAGAATATAAACGTTACGGTAAAATGAAGATCATTCACGATGGGAACATAAACACAACCGCAAATATACTTGGTAACCATGGAAACATAACAACGACGCCATTTCCTCATATTCTGTCGTATACTTCAGCGCTCCATGATTGTGTTCTGTCTGCAAATCACGTAAGCATAAGCATAAAAGTTTGGAGTTTGCAAACTTTCATATTAACGTCTTACGGTAATGTCTATGTCTATGCTTATGTGAATCATTGTGAATGATCCCATTTGGTAGCCTGGGCGCAAACTTTTGTGTTTATGTTACGGTTATGTTTAATTTTCATTGTGAATTTGCCTTTAAACTGGCGTACAAAACGGGATTTCACTACTAATTTAAGTTCTCCTGGTCATCAGTGCCATCCACTTGCCGAAACTCTTGAGAATATCTCCCCAAATTGGGCTGATTACTTGGTTGAAATTTTTCCGAGGTTTCCCCCAACCATTAGGCGAATTTCGGGTTATCTATGACGAATCCTGGGCCGCGAAACCAGGTGCCCGGGTTCAATTCTCGGTCGGGGCAAGTTACCTGGTTGAGGTTTTTTCCTGAGTTTTCCCTCAACCTAATATGAGCAAATGCTGGGTAACTTTCGGTGTTGGACCCGGGACTCATTTCACCGGCATTATCACCTTAATCTCATTCGGACGCTAAATAATCTAAGATGTTGATAAAGCGTCGTAAAATAACCTATTAAATAAACAATCGAAACTAAATGACCTAGCACTTGGTACAGCGTCGTTAAATAACCAACTAAAATTGTAGATAACATTTTATCTTAAAATACGGGGATCTGGTTTACTGGTGTCATACAATGCCGAGAATCTTTGATGTATGTATGAATTTATTTACACTGCAATTGGGCAAGCACCCGGTGGCAGTGGTATACACAATATAAACAATACACAATAAAATTACAATACACAATACAATTATACAATACGCAATACAATTATACAATAGATAATACAATTATATACACAATACAATTTAACACAATAATTACAATTAATAATAAAACATAAAATACCTAATTTTACAATACAACCTACATATGTATAGGCCCTACATAAGTTTCAATAGTCTTTCACTTTACTCTCATCTCACTCACTGTAGTGGCACTATGACGCATTTCACTGACACTTTAGGACACATTTCACTGACATTCTATAACACATTTCACTGACACTATATAATACATTTCATTGACGCTATAAATTATCACTGATCGGAACTATTCACTGCACTGTAAAACCATAACTTCACAGACTCACCACGCTTCACTGATACAACAGTTCAAATAAGTCAAATAATTACACCCTTATGCATACTTACAAACAGAACTACATTTAAGCTAAACATTTCTAGTGTAAGGCCCTCTTACACGATAATTTTAAATAATTTACAATTCAAACCAAGGGAGTAACTCGTCAGGCTAAGTACATACATGTCTCCTTAAAAAATTAAATGTTAAATGTTACTTTAATTTTAATTTTCATCCATTTTCAATCTTTCGTACACCACTTTTAACACTTGAATATAATTAATTGATGAACTAGTGGACTTACTCGTGTTAAATACTGTATGAAATATTTGTCCGGCTTAAAGCTGTTTCAGTGCTTCACGCTTCAATTTCAGTACACACACACTATTCGACTCCACACTTCAACACCTTCCAACAATAAAACACACCCTCCTAACAGGCAGAGAAGTCCGAGATGACGCCGCGATCTAGTAGGCTCTGATGATGGTGCGTGAAGCACTGAAACAGCTGTAAGCCGGACAAATATTTCATATTTAACACGAGTAAGTCCACATCAATTCATTATTTAATTTTCACTTTATACACAACTTTTTAAGTTATTATTGAATCTCCTTAAGGAAGGACAGCCCTCAAAGACCGCTGCAGGTAGGTCATTCCAATCATTTATAGTTATATTTAAAAATGAGAATTTACCTACATCCGTTTTCTGTTTCCTACATTTGATTTTAAAATCATGATCGTTCCTACCACAGTACGTTGGCTTTTATAACCGAACCGTTATGTCTACCCATGCTTTCTGACCTAGACTAGATGTGCTCTATACAATGATGTTATTCTAGTTTTCCTACGTCTGTTTTCCAAAGTTTTCTATTTAAGTTCTTTTATCGTATCGTTTCCCTCTTCTTTTTTACCTTTAACAAATGTAGCTGCCCTATACTGGATTCTTTCTAAGGAATTTATCTGATATATACTATAGGGATCCTAACATGTAGTTCCGTATTCCATTAACGGTCGCACTAACGTTAGATATGCTATTTCCCTCGAAGAAGGAAGATCATTACAAAGAAAATGTTCAGAGAATGGATAGAAAAAAAAATACAAAATTGGATAATGCTTTACAGGAACAAGCGAAATTTGTCTTTTAATTTGCTGAGTTTGGAACTGTAACAATAGTGCAAGTTGGGTTTTGTTGTGTGTACAGTGGCCGGAAAAATGTAGTATCGCATGCTTGGAGAAACGACATCCATTTATAAACTACGCGTTTATGACGGCCGTAGGTGTGTAACTCAAACAAAAGCTAATGGTAGTGTTGCTGTGACAAGTCAGTCCAAATGGAATTCCGAGGCGTTTGTCAACAGAGATGGTTATACTGTAACTCGCACATTGTTCGATGCTAGATGTGCAGTCGTAGTGAGTTAATTGCGAGGCCTGCAAATTCACCGGACATGACTCCATCAAATTTTGACTTTCTCATTATGCTGATTTTAACACTGAATCTCGAAGCGCGTGGAAAACTTTGTTCGAATATGGGATTGGTTAGTCATTTGACAAGTCCCATTTTGTTTTTAAATTAACGCTAGGACAGTGATGTCAAAGCAAGCGTATTTTTCTGACCTTGACGTCGTGCATGGGCATCAAGCGCTAGGTATGAAAGGAGAAAGAATTATGTGTATGAATAAGCAGCCTTTTTATTAAAATAACAGTGGTGTACAAACTTCAAACGGAACGTTAAATATGTCGTTATCTTTATATGGCTCTTTTCTGTTTGATATTATCTATATTATCCGTAAAGCAAAAGTACTAGCACCAATTTATTAATATTGCAGTTATATTTTAAACGTTAATAACATAATAATGAGTTAAGAAGTAATATTAATAGTACAACATACTGTATTAGGTGAATGAAACATCATTCATAAAGAAAGTGATATCCGAAAGAAAGAGATTGAGTATGACATGATAAGTTGGAATTGATATTGACGGTATCTTTAGTCTTGTAAAACTAATCAATAAATTAATTAAAACAATATTATAGTACAAAGCAAAGTTATCTATGTACTGTAAATGTTTTAACTGTAACTAATATTACATAACAAAACTCTTATCGCATTATGCTTTTAAGTTGATTCTGGTGCTCAACTTCCTATCATCAGAATATTAAATTATTTTCTCGAAATCTGCTGAAGCTATAGAGCTGTCGTTTTTACAACACATGGGCACATAAGTATCTTTTGTTTATGATGTAACAGTAGTTGCTTTGTTAATTCATTTCTTTACAAACATTTTCCATGCGAATATTTTCAAAATTTTCAAAACCCTATCTTCAGTAATACGTATTTACGATATATTAGATTTACGTAAAACATTGTTTCAGTACCTGTAAGACTACTAAATAAACATATCTTAAAATTTCACTTTTCTGTGAAAAAATAAGTTAAAAAATTATTGTTTCTTGAATAAAAAAAGCAAACTTATGAAAGTTAGCATTAAAATTCAAACTTACAGTCTTATAATGCACTTATAGTTATCAGACAAATCTAAAAATTAACATGGATACAGTTTTAATAAGTTCTCTTCCTTTTAAATACTGAATCAGTGCTGGCCATCCCTGCATATACCTCGACCATGCGGTTTATACTACCACTTTCGTCTCTTTCTTTCCTTTTCACTGTAAAGCGCTCAGGCTCTTCTGAGCTCTAAAACGCGCTCTTGCACCTATGGGCATCAGTTGACATGACTGCGCTAGGATATTACAGTGTTCCACTCAAATGACAACTTCCTTATTACATTAAACGATGAAGAGTCGCTCATTCAGGGTGATTCACGAGGATTTATCTTTACTTACAGAGCTTATTTCCGAAGACATTCTGAGCAAAAACTGTCATATAAACATGTGTCCTATTCTCAATATTTTCAGAGTTACACTAATTTGAAATTGTTTGTAAAATATCATTATTCTTAAGTTTTAAGGGTAAAAGAATATTACAGATAAAGAATGAACTATTCAGGAGTATCATTTCTTTAATTAGCTAATATTCTGAGCTAAAAATGTGTTGTGAATTCCAAAGTTGCTTCATACAGATTTTTTTTTTTTAATTTTTACTAAAAATTACATTTTCTTCGCATTTATCACAACAATAATTGTTAGAAATCATGCCACTCTTGTAAATTGTTCAAGACTGTACATTATAATTCATAATTAAACTGTAAAGAATCAAATTCCTGAAGTCGTATGATTTGTAACAATTTTTTTCTGATAAGTGCGTAAGAATGATGTCATTTTTAGTTTAAAATTGAAAAACAAAATCTATATAAAGCAACTGACAACACATTTTTAGCTTCAGAACACTAGCCAATTAAAGAAATGATACTAAATAATTCATTCTCTATTTATAATATTCTATTACCTTTAAAACTAAAGAAAAATGGTATTTTACAAACAACTTAAAATTAGTGTCACTTTGAAAATATTGAGATTAGGGCAAATGTTTATATGACCTTTTCTGTTCAGAGTGTCTTCGGAAT
Organism: Periplaneta americana; assembly: GCF_040183065.1. Classification (NCBI taxonomy): domain Eukaryota; kingdom Metazoa; phylum Arthropoda; class Insecta; order Blattodea; family Blattidae; genus Periplaneta; species Periplaneta americana. The sequence continues at coordinate 41,406,589 of NC_091126.1, read as the reverse complement.
TAAGCTCCGTAAGTGACGGCAAATCCTCGTGAATGACCCTGTATAATATGGGATCACTCTTCACTCAGATACCTCAAAATTGGTGATAAGTCCCGTTTTTTTTATCTCAGCGCATCAATTACAAAGACTGATATTTTGTCTTGGATTTTATGTAAAATTAGTTTTAGTATAAATTTTAAGAGTTGAATTAAAATATCGGTGCATTTTTTAAACAAAAGTGAAAGTTAAACATTTATGTATAGTAAAATATAAATGAAATATTATAACCCCACAGAAATTTTTGTTTATATACATGTGAAGTGTGTTTCTGTATAATTTTATCTTTATACGTTTAGAACACTTGCGTAAGAAACTTTTATATCCAGAAATAATTAAAATTAATAAATGGTTTTAACTTTGGAACCGATAACTGTCAGAGTGAAAATTTGATATAGTACGTGGAGTATAAAAATTTAACAAAATTTCATATTTATTTTTAAAATTGTAGAAGCTCTAGAGTTGACTCAGCATGTTTCACAGCTCCGTGTCCATAATTCCGTTTATGTAATGAATGAAAAAGAATTAGAAATTAATCTTATTCTTTAATTTAACGCTAATTTTTTCTTTAAATTTTTAGTACTTGCTCTAAACGTCGGAATATCATCTTGCATTGTGACTAGACTAGTAGCTTTACTCGTTACATATACAGGGGACCTAGAATAGTCTTTCGGCAGGATTCGAAAAGGTTCATCATTTTGTAATATACCTTGCATATCTCAATATGGCCTTCCCTCATGTTAAGGTATATGTCTATCCTGAAATCCATTCAGTCCATGCACGTTGAAACATTTCCATTCCATTTCTATGATATCTGTGGTAATGCGGTCTCGCAATTCGTTCAAGTCTCTAGGCAAGGGCGGCACATGCAATGTATTTAAGAAATCCTCACAGGAAAAGATTAAGTCCGGTGACTGAGGAGTCCAGGCGATAAGTGATCAACTTTTTCTGTTCCTTTCCTCCTTTCTTTTCTAATATTTATCTTCTACCTATTTCACCTTCCTCATATTCTTCTGACTCTTTTTCCCTTTCGTCATCAATTTCTTTCACACGTTTTTCATTTTCCACGTTCTTCTGTGCCTTTCCTTCTCCGTTTACTTCTCATTTTCCTTTACCCATTTTCCTTCTTCATATCCTCTTTCTTCTTTCAGCACCATATTCTCGCCTCTATACGAGGACTATGATTATGATCTCAATTGCACTTTTGAAGCACTCGGTACACAGAGTTTTTAGAGACTTTTTTACTGCAACTAAATTGTTCAATTTGACTGTGAAATTTTTTCCACTCCCTTACTTCACAACATGTGTGCACTGTACAAGCTTTGAGTGCCTGTTACATCTATTACGACAGCTTGTTACATACATTTGCTGTTATCAGTTCAGAGGCCACGTAGGCGAGACTTCAATAATGGCTGATTTACACTAGAGGTACCCACATACAGTGATCAAAGGTATAGAACAGTTCGTATGTTAGCTAGTATGAGCGGTTGCGTTCGAGAACGACACATTCCGCTCTTAATTCCCTTTAAGCCAGCATTTTAAACGCTTATCATGAGATACTTTTAAGGGCTTGAATGATTGAACTCATTCTTTGAATGGCTGTGAATCAATACGTAACAATCACAAGTGGTGGAATTCTCTGGTCATGTAGTCAGCTTGGCGCCATGTTATTGCTTGTAACAATACAACGCAAGCATAACATAGCGGACAAAGTCCATAGTTCATCAGTAGCAAATTAATTAAAGAACGTTCTTAGTATAAAAAATAAAGAAAAATGCTGTAAGTATTTAGGTTTATCTCAAGAATAACAAATAAATATGTTCTTGTAAAAGGGTATGCAAATTGGTGTCAAATATTTTCGGGGTATAAGAATACTTCTAAGAACAAAACTTTGGAAAACTTTCATATTATAAACATGGTCCCAAAAATGCTTATTTTCAGAGTTCGTAAGGAGTTTGTCCTGAAAAGTAGTCAACTCAAAATGTAATTGCTTTCTTGTTGCAGCATTTTCTTTAGAAAATGACATGATATTTGTTTTTCCTTTATTTAATTATATTTTGTGTGTTTGGATCTTTACATACTAAGAAAAATGTAGTCAGTTAATGAAACTACAGATATCTGCGGTTTCCCAGAAACGAATTACACCAAATCAACTTTACAGGGAGTTATACCTGAAATCTTGATTTGCATAATACACGTCACTGTTCGTTAACAGAAAACCACAATTTAAGTCACACGGAGTTAGTGTGCACTCGAAGTTGGTTGCTTGACGGTTGTCAGCCCACTTTGAGGTCTGTGGATATAGAGGGAAAAATTGGATCGGTGTCGGTTAGAGTTCCCGGGTAGCTTAGTGGTAGAGCTTTGGTACGTTAAATCAAAGGTCCCGGGTTCGATACCCGGCTCCGGAACAATTTTTCCCTCGAAATTATTCAAACTGCTTAACATTTTTAAGTCGAGAAAATAGCATTAAAAAGAAACATTTCTCTCAACTCACGCATCGTATATTTGGCAACATTTCATTATCATTAATGAAACAGTAACAGAGAACTTTGGCCTAGAGCAGTGGTGACGAACTCCTGGTCTTTGTGCAAGAGCACTCTTCGCTCCACACGAGCAGTATGCAAGAGAAGATATTCCCACTGAAACGGTTAATGCCTGTTGATCCTTTGCTCGAGAGTACAAACACTGCTTCGTAAGAGCAGGTGACATGGAGAACGAGAGCTGCGCCAAAGTATTCGAATGCTGTGAAGACCGCCATTCGAGATCTCGAGAATACATAGGAATGGATTTCTTCGAGACTTCGTATTTGAAATTTTCAATCACTAAATTCAAGGTCGAATATGTTGAATTTGTAGAATCTAATGGTAAAAAATTTAATGAATATGAGAAAAAAAATATATGCAGTGTTGTTTCGAAGGTGATGGTAAAAATTTAGGGACGAGAAGAAAAAACGAAGGGAAGGAAGAAATTTTGAGTAAACATGAATTCGAAAATTAATCGTTTACGAGATAATGCTATTTTGTGCTGGTTGGAGCCCGTTGATTACTAAGTAAAAAAGGCAGCAATTTTATTTAATTTATCAAACACGAGGCAGTAAAATTCATAATTTTGGCTTCAGAACCACAAAAATGTGATTGATGATACACAAAAGAAAGTTTCATGTTTGAATAATAATAAAGCTTGTGGCTAAACAAGGTACGGTACGGTATGAACAAGTTAACTGAAGAATTTTACAGCAGCTATTCAAAATGCTGACCATGCATTTGAATGCATCTGTCTAGCCTTCACCGTAAAAATCCAAGAATGTACTCGAGGAATTCTGGGTCATTCTTCATTTGCTGGAAGAATTTCCAATCCGATGCCGCAATTCTTCAGGTTTGCTGATGTCTGTTGTGTAAAATAAGCTTTTTTCATAATCACATACGCAAAAATCCAAAGGATTTAAATCAGTTGATCCAGGTAGAGGTCCTCCTCTACCTATCCACCGTTCACCTTATCGCGTGTTTAGATATCATTTCGCAAGTTCGACTGAACAGAATTGAAAGTTCAGTCCACAAAAGGGTAGTGGATGTGGCAGGTGAAATGAATACAAATTCTTATTGGTTATCCATCAACGAATACAGTACTGTACTTGCATTTCCTGCCCGCCCCGAGACTTGTGTATGCTCTTCTAGTACCACAGTGGGTTTGGACAGTTTCGTCTCACAAACGGCACAATTCTCAAACAGAAAAAGAAGAGTTCATTAATTTAAAATCAGTGATTAAATATTGATGTCCTAATCAATAAAATATTATGTTTTCCTTCAACAAATGTATCACTACAAGACACAGAACCAATTCCCATTCAAATGGCAAGTCCATTACTTAGTGCCCGTATAGGGGCGTGTCTAATTCTTCTACGTAAGCAGTCGAACTATAAACGACATTTCATACAAGTTGAGAGGATGCGAAGGCATTTATTTCCCCTTCTACTTGCCCTGAGTCTGTCAGTAACAGACCGGTAGCTGTTACCTCTTATACCTGCACCCCTCAAGTTGTACGCACAAGAAAATCAAATATTAAATAAAGTACATAAGTGGATATAAAATGCAGTATCACAGAAGTTTGACAATTACATATTTCAGTATATTTTAGTGTTGTTTTTACAATATTTTCAACTAATAATGAAATTGAGTAATGCCAGTTTGTATTATGAAGTCAGGGGGGAGTGCACAGTGCAGATTGTCCCGTTGTGTATGCTTAGAGTAGCAACTAGCGGTGAAGAAAACATTTATCTTCTGCTGTCAGTAGCTTTTTAACGTGCCAATTGATATAAACAACAATAAAATGAAATATAAACGCTTACTATAGATTTTCGAAATATAGATTACCGATAAATATTTTCAATAATAAGAATTTTCACTATGTTCAAAGTCAATTTGTCGAACGTTAGTAAGATGGACAGTAGTATCTTCCCCTTCACGGATGTTAAAGATTGTGAGTAGAGGGTAAAGCGTATCAACCAAACTGAAATGGGGATTAGAATGTCGAACTGAAGAGCTTCCACTGTACTTATACAGGAACATTATTTTATTTTTACTAATATTTCTGATATTAACCTGGCTATACCTTTGGATCAACGGTTGCTTCCCCCTTCCCCGACTGGAGTGCGATGGCTTAATATACAAACAAATCACTTTACTAGGTATAGGAGGGAAGAAAAGTAGTTCATCCATTTACGTAAACTAAGAAATATCACGCTTTTGAGTTTGATAATTTTCATTAGGTTTTTGTTTAATCAGAATACAGTACAGTATTAACAATAAGTGTTTTTACTCACGAACTGAGCTGTCCATACGGACGTATTCATTATGCAGTGTATATTATACAGTCTACAGCACATTAGCGTACACTATAGAGAATGAAGTTAAATTGAAAAATAATCATAATATGGATATTTAAACACATTTTTCAAAATGGTGGTTGTTCATTTCGATACAGGCTTCAGTTCTAATGTGTATAATTCCAATTACCACTTTCGTCCTTCGTACTAGTAACTCATGTTGAAATAATTCTGTACCTACTCCGTAAAAGAGTATGTTACGTACTGTAAATCCAATCTTCACTTCTGCTCGATCCGAAAAGATAAAATTACTCAAACATGCTATCTACTGTCCGTCCAAGTGGTTATGTCGCAGGATCGTAGAAAGGGGGTGGGGGAATCACGTGACAGTTAATTACTTAACGAGGCCTTTTTATTTAAGTTATTTTAAACAGTTGTATAATATTGTGTAGATGTCCAATTCCTAACAGAAATTAATGTTCTCAGAAAAGAGCTAAGACAGCCTTTACAGAGAGGCGAATAGAAGCTGGTGGGGAAAACCGGAATGCGACGTAGGCAAATGGATGACAGTACCTGTGGGAAAATGATGCAATATTGAAAGCTCTCGTCATTGGAAAACGCGAACATATTTTCGGAACGTACTGTGACGGTAAGGCTACTATGACCGTATATGCGGTCTTAGGTTTGTGTGGAGAACGGTTGAACTTCATTAGTAGAAGGGGTGGGAGTGAAGTACATTCAAAAACTCAGGTACAATAAAAATTGAAGTAAAAATAAAATGATGTCCCTGTATTTAGATTCTCACTAAAAATTCGAATCTACACTCTAGTTTTCACCAACAAAAATCCGTACCTTAACCTTTTTATACACCACGACCGGTTGTTCCTTTTGAATTGATCGATTTTGTTAACAGATGTATTAGGTATTGTCTGGACACGGTGCAGGTAGCCCGTACGTCTTGTATGTGCGCGTTTGGTTGATTAATGTGAGAATTGTTTGATTCCGATGGCACACTTAACTTAATGGGCGTCATAAAGAGGTGTATTTGTAAATTAGTGACGCCATGGGGCCTATGAATAATTAGATCTCGACCCAGAGCTGCGATAAATGTCCACACAGCGAGAGGTTAATTACAAGGAAAATGAGCGAAGAGGTGGAGGACGACGGCAGAGGGCCGGCCCATTACGTGGAAATGCAATAAAGGAACTGATCTCATCTTCTTATTCTATGGCGCTAATGTTATTTGTCTTCTAACCTGGAGCGCATTTACAATTTCATTTAATTCTCTTGCATTATTTCTGCTTTCCCACTACGGCCCAAGGGGGGTTCACCGCTGTGGAGTAATGCTTAGCGTGCCCACCCGTGAAACGATTGGGCCCGGATTCAAATTCTGATTGGGACAAGTTACTTTCTTGTTTTTTTTTTCCTATGGTTTCTCCCTAACCCTCTTGAAGCAGAGTTGAGAACCATTTCTGCAAAACTTGCTAACTTAAAAAACTAAATTTTACAGGAGAGACAAAAAAACTGAATGGAGACAAGTAGGTTATAGGTGCAACCATGACACTCTGACAAACTATAATGAAGAGAAATAATTCAATTTTACTAAGCTAACTTTAACATCGTGTAGAGGCCTGCTTTATGTCAACGAATCCACCAAAATCTAAATTTTGCAAATTTTGCAGTTAGCAAGTTTTGCAAAAACAGTCCTCAATTGCGGGGTAAATTTCTACGTTGGAGCTCGGACTCATTGTGCCTTCATTACTTTCAATATCATCTATCAGCTTCAATACTTGAATAATAATTTTAAAGGAAAAATTGTTCCGGGGCCGGGTATCAACCCCGGGACTTTTGGCTGAGTGCACGAACGCTCTACCGACTGAGCTACCCAGGAACTACACCCGACAACGTCTCAATTGGATACTGTCAATAATAATATTTAGAGACTTCTGAAAGTTAGTCATGAACGGGCTCAATCATACAATTACACACTAAAGGTAAGCGTTCACTACATCGTATCGCACTCCTCGTACGAATTGCACGCAACGGATATTTTAAGTGCAGTGCGTTCACTGTAACGGCTCCACCTCATCGCCTCATCGGATTCCCTATCAGCTGTTTAAAACATGACGTCATACGATATTGGCATTGCTGAAAACAGAGGAGTTGAGGTTAGGTCAATTAATTATGAGTTTTAGGGAATAAGAATTTGTGATTGCTTCATGCATCTTAATTGAAGAGGAAGAAACGAAAGAGATATTGATTACATTATATATATATAAGAAACGACTTGATTACTGTAATGGGAACGCCTCAAAGTATATAATTCTTCTCAATTTTCTACAAGCGAAATAATTTATCCGTCTGCCATTTTGGCGCGACACTGAACATGGCACAACATAATAGTAACAGTTGAGCAATTAAAATTGACTTATTAAAGGAGGCCATGATTGCACGCATCGGAAAAGTTGCTCATCCGAGAACCGTGGACGGATTTGCCGAGAGCCGATACGTGCTATACGATGTAGTGAACGCGGTTACAGAACAATTACAGCAAAGATAGTCTTTTTCCTAAGGTAAGAAGACAGGTTTTGAAAATAAGATAGAATTAGGTCAAGGTTTTTTTAATAATAAAAAATAGAGAACTAAGGTAGTTATTAAGGTATTCCGATAGTTATATTAATTATTAAAAGTTCAGAAGAAAATTTGACTTTATAAATTGGTTAACTAATATATTTTAATTTCAGTAAGAATGCAATTATAATAAATTTATTAGATCATAATAGAAATCATAATAGAAATGAATCGATAATGAGTACATGCGACATAATGATGAAACTAAATTGAGGTTGATTATGTAAGCAATTTGTCAAGCTTGTTTTTAAGCAGGCATGCGGTAGTCTTCGTAGAAGTTACGCAAACGTTTCTGCTGACATGAAAATATTGTAAGAAAGAAAGATTAACCTACATATGGAATGTACCGATTCAGCTATTTCAGGTTCATGACTTACAGTATGTCGACATCTGATCATCTAATTGGAATAATAAATTATTATGTAAAATAAGACCTAAATATTACAATTAGATTTTTGAAAAGGAGCAAATAATTAAGGTTTAAAGTCTTAAGGGTTATCACGATTGGTTTAAACATGCACTAAAACAAGACGTAAGTGCAAGTTTGAACCAATAAATTATTGAGATTTGCGATAGATTAATTAGTTTAGGAAATTGTATATTTATTATGTAGAACTACATTTGTATATAGATCTTTTGTTAAATTATTAAGTTTTGTACTTTTGTGAACAATATCAATAAAGCTATCTATCTATCTAGTCTTTTTCCGATCCGTGCGATTCGTCCGATGAGTGCGATACGATGTAGTGAACGCTTACCTTTAGAATATGTGCATACCTTACATATTAGTCGTATATTGTCGAAAACACATGCATTACTTCTTTATAAAGTTGTGTTTTCACTGGTTTCATTATGTCCATAAAGACCTCTACAAGCCTGTAAGAATATTCCATTTGAAATCCAGGTATTACTCGACCCAGACCAGTGGAGTCCTGCAGCCCGGAGTGCCACTTGAACTGCTCCTGCGTTCGTATAACGTCATTGCTATAGTTTACATTACGCTCGCGTCTCCACTCGCCTCGGTCGAGTTATACATCGCATTGTTTTAAGCAGGTGAAGTTGGAGGGTTAGTTTCAAAACCAGACAGATTACTATTTCAGCTTCAAAATCAGATACGTCAGTTAATAAACCGTGCGCTCCGTCCCTACTTTCAAACTATTCCGCCAGTTGTCGCAGCTATTTGATTGGACGTTGCAAACGCGGAATTCACTGTTGATTACTAAAATATTCTTATATTTGTAAAACGTTTAAGACAGTAAAGGATATTGAGTCGCCTACTTTAATATCGACTGGAGTAAAAGTTTCTCCATTGAAACTAAATTATGTTTCAGCTTTGCTCGCAAAACACTTTGGTGATGAATGGTTGTCTTTGGAACCGTTATCATACTGCATTAGCACTGTCGATGTTGATTCAGTTCTGGAGATTTCCGAAAATGATCTTGTGATTCGGAAAGAAGAGCGCTCTTGCGAAAAAGCGTGTGAATTTGATCATTTGGTTGTATATTGTTCGGGGTAATCATTGTACCATTTCCATTCTCCTGCATTCAACATTTTTCCTTCATTATGTAAGTTCTTTGAGCATAAAATACTGTTAAGTAATATTTGTGTTACTGTGAAACTGGATACATATTCATTATCTAAGTTCTTTGAGTGTATTATTATACCGTTAGGAAATATTTGTGTTGCAGTGAAACTAAATAAATTCTTATTTATTTATTTATTTATTTATTTACACTTTTATTTATTTATTTATCTATTTATCTTTTTACCTATCTATCTATCTATCTATCTATCTATCTATCTATCTATCTATCTATCTGTCTATCTGTCTGTCTGTCTGTCTGTCTGTCTGCCTGCCTGCCTGCCTGCCTGCCTGCCTGCCTGCCTGCCTGCCTATCTATCTATCTATCTATCTATCTATCTATCTATCTATCTATCTATCTATCTATCTATCTATCTATCTATCTATCTATCTATCTATCTATCTATCTATCTATCTATCTATCTATCTATCTATCTATCTACCTACCTACCTACCTACCTACCTACCTACCTACCTACCTACCTACCTACCTACCTACCTACCTACCTACCTACCTATCTATCTATCTATCTATCTATCTATCTATCTATCTATCTATCTATCTATCTATCTATCTATCTATCTATCTATCTATCTATCTATCTGTCTATTTACTCTGGTGTTGTTGAGGCCATCAGGCCTTCTCTTCCACGCCACAGAAATGTAATACAATTACAAGAAAAATTATACAGAATGATGCAACGAATCTAATGTAATAACATGTGACAGAATGAATATGACATAAAAAAGCAACTGAACATAAAAGTAACAATTGGAAATAATAAAAAATAGTGTAACATCATGTGTTGTTTCAAAACCAGATACATAAGCATATATTACTTGAAAATCAGATACATCCAAAATAAGATACTAATTATTTAGGAAAATATATTTTTTTAATATTCATATTTTACTTATAACTCTATCCATCCCAATCCTTAATGTTATAACAGTTCCACTATTTTTAATTAATTATGCAATTAAGGTTATAATGTTTTTTGTGTTTCTTGAAAAACTGTATGATTGTGATGTACCTGTTTTTGCAACTTTACAACTCAAAATGAATTGACTGTTCATTGATATTCGTTCAGTGAACTCCTACATGCTCGCTCTCAGAGAGCCTACACCCAATTGAATTGATATATCCCATACCTATCCCGAATGAACTCTTCCAATACTCGCCCCTGTGTGAGCCTGCATCTACAGCGTCAGCGTTAGGGAAGGACAGCGCTGTCTGTAGTTATGGCAACGTTGTGGTTAATATTTCAGCTGAGGAGGATCGGCAAGCTGGGTACAGTGCTTCGTGTTGAGTACCGCTTTCCGAGAAAGCATTAATACGCACAATCGTCTTCATTTATTTCCACGAGAAAGAACGTACCCTAGAGTCTGTTCTACGTATTGCAATTCAACTAATCTGACGAGTTCTGTTGGAAAAGCAAAAACAAAAGATGCGTTTTCATTTATTTCCGCACGAAGTGAGGCGCCCTAGAGCCACCTTCCACGTAACGCAATTCAAAATAATCAAATTAATCTTCTTGGGAAAATGAAACAGAAAGAAAGCATTTAAAATTACTTCCGCACGATGTGAGGCACCCTAGCAACAGCCTCTACTGATATTTAAGACGACCCGTAGCATTAGACTTTGTCATTTACCACGGATATGTACACTGAACCGTTAGTAATATCGTTAATTTCAGGGCATTATTCTTTGAGATAATTTCAAACAGAAATGTTTATTAAAATTTTGCTCGTTTTTGCTTGCTTTTGGACATAAAAATTGTTTTATACGGAACAATTTACAGCGTGTTGTGAGAAAGCCACTGAATTCCCAATATGCATAGTCAACCCAAGGAAACAGTGTATTACTACAGGGACATCATTTTATTTTTACTAACATTTCTAATATTAACCTGGCTATACCTTTGGATCAACGTTTAAAAACCGGAAACACCGTTTGATACCTCCTTCCATGACTGGAGTTCGATGATACTGGCGTAATATACAGGGACATCACTTTATTTTTACCAACATTTTTTACATTAACCTGGCTATACTCGGAAACACTGTTACCCCTTTCCATTACAGGAGTTTGGTGTTACTAGTGCAATATGCAAACAAATCATTTTACTAGCTATAGGAGGGGAGAAAAGCAGTGTAGCCATTTATGTTACAGGGAAATACAGTATTACGATTTTCAGTTTGATCATTACTTTTACGGTACTTTATCAAAAGACAGTAGAGTAGTAACATTTCTTTTTCACAAACCCTACTCTCCAGGCGGTTATATTCATTATGTAATGTCTACTTTAATGTCTACTTTATTCAGCATATTACTATCCTGATTCATTCCTGAGAATTTTGTGAACACTTCCGTAAGAAACCTCAATTTCTACAGCTAACTTCTTGGCCGACTTATTACGACTTCGCTGCATCCTTTCTCTAGCATCTTCTACAGCTCTGTTGGCCTTCTTACACTTTTCTTCCTTTCTGTACACTCTGTTGCTCTAAATTTATCTACCAGATTAATGACATTTCTACGAAAATATTCCGTAATGATATAATCAGGAAAGCGTTAAAAAAAACTGTTGTTCACATTCGGTTATATTGTAATTCCAGTTTCCATCATCGTCCTTCATACCTACAAATAGTAAAACAAAACTCTTGTTTAAATAATGCTATTAAGTACCGTACCATATTATAAGGTACCGTACTTTCGGTAACTCTAATCTTCACTTGTGCTCAGTCCACACAGATAAATTCAGTTATGCTACACACCATACCTGTGTGAAAATAAACTTCAATAATATAAGCTCTTTCTTCTATAGAAAATGCAACATATTTCTCAAACACACTATACTCTGTACTGTTTTCTTCACTGCTAGCAACAGCGGCCGGGCTGACGTTAGCAAGGACATTAGTGAAAGGGATGGGAATCAAGTACATTCAGAAACGCAGGTACAATAAAAATTGAAGTAAAAATAAAATGATGTCCCTGTACAAATAAATCAATTTACTAGGTATGGGAGGGAAGAAAAGTGGTTCATCCATTTAAATAAACTAGGAAATATCGCGATTTTGAGTTTGATCATTTTCATTCGGTTTTTCTTTAATCAAAATACAGTACAGTGTTAACAGTGAGTGATTTTACTCATGAACTGAGCTTTCCATGCGGACGTATTCATTGTGCAGTGTATATTATACTGTCTACAGCACAGTAGCGTACACTATAGAGAATGAAGTTAAATTGAAAAATAATCATAACATGGATATTTAAACACATTTTTTTTTTTTTGGTGGCCGTTCATTTCGATACAAGCTTCAGTTCTTTTGTGCATATTATCGCACTATAGACTATTGTACTTAATTCCAATTACCGGGTTCGTATTTCGTATCAGTAACTCATGTTGAAATAATTCTGTACCTACTCTATAGAAGAGACCTTACGTACTGTAAATTCGATCTTCACTTCTGCCCGATCCGCAAAAAGATAAAATTGCTCAGACATGCTATCTACTGTCCGTCCAAGTGGTTACGTAGCAGCGTCGTAGAAAGGGATAAAATCACGTGACAGTTAATTACTTAACGAGGCCCGTTTATTTAAGTTATTTCAAACAATTGTATGGGTATAATATTACGTAGACGTCCAATTCCTAACAGAAATTAATGTTCCCAGAAAAGAGCTAAGACATCCCAGCCACTAGCATTTACAGAGAGGCGAATAGAACAGGTGGAGGAAACCGGGATGCGACGTAGGTAAATGAAAAATGATGCAATATTGAAAGCTCTTTCGTCACTGGAAAAGGCGAACATATTTTTGGAACGTACTGTTTACTATGACCGTAAGGCTACTGTGACCGTATATGCGGTCTTGGATGTGTGTGGAGGACGGTTGAACTTCATTAGTAGAAGGGGTGAGAGTGAAGTACATTCAAAAACTCAGGTACAATGAAAATTGAAGTAAAAATAAAATGATGTCCCTGTATAAGCAATAAATTATTGCAAAAATTTTAATTTTGTCCTTTGAATGTACTGAAATTTGACCAGAACATATGTAACTTTTCTTTCTGTAAAAAAATTCAACAATGATACATTTGTTCTGATCAAATATCTGCACATTTAAAGGACGGAATTAAAATTCTTCCAATCTTTTAATAACAGTAATCTCAGTAGTAATTTTTTATTTATCTAGAGCAAATCAAATCTCGAGTGTGATTTAATAGACTATTACACGATTAGAAAGTATATACAGATTAGAAGAAATAAAGTACTCTAATACAATAACATATTAACTGACTTCCTGAAATTATATTTCACTAATGTTAGCTTCACCAAAACTTTTGAACGGAGGCGCCATTTTCAGTTGACTGTCTAGGCTGTGAACAAATTACGATCGCAAAACATGTTTTATAGTACCCTCTTTTTTATCTTCTCAGATAGTACCGTAAAGAATTTGCAGTTTGAAATGTTGATAAACAAAGAAGCAAATGATAGGGAGGTGATAAAAACAGGAGAAAGTACGAGTATATAAAGATTAGAAGAAATAAAGTACTTTAATACAATAAAATAGATATTATCTGACTTACTAAAATTCTATATCGCTAATGTTACCTTCACCAAAATGTTTGAACTGAGCCGCCATTTTCAGTCAACTATCTATGCAGGAAACAAATTACGATTGCAAAGCATGTTTTATAGTACCGTAAAAGATTTGCAGTTTGAAATGTTGGCAAACAAATAAACAAATGCTAGGGTGGTACTAAAAAAAATGCTAGGGAAGCGAAAAAATTAAACAAATGCTAGGGAAGCGATAAAATTGTGCGATAAACAGCCATGATTGGTTGAAAGATGTCCTTTCGTACCGTTTTATTGGTCAAAAGTAATATGATGTAGTAAAAGTGTAATAGTCATCATGATACGCTGATCTCTTAAATTGACTGAGCATATTGGGAATTAAATCATTAGCTTTCCCAAAATACGCCACAAAATATTTCTATAAAATAATTTTTTTCTCGAAAACGAAGCAATACGAGGAAAATTGTATTCTAATTTTTTTTCTCAATATCTCAAAGACTAACCACCTAAAATTCATGACACTTTGCTGTTCATCCTGTAGACAAAATCTTTAAATTAGACCACGTATCTTACGAACATCAAGCATTATAAATGCTTTTAGTTGATTATTAAATGACGCTGTGTCAAATATATTATTTAGCGTCAATGAAATTTTGTGACAGCGAGATGGTATTATAAATAAAAGATTAAAATTGGATTCTTAAGGTATGAGATTAAAACCAAGTAAAATAATCTGTAGGTATTCTGAATAAAAGTTAGTTTGAGTCCATACAAAATTTAATAAACATTGTTGCTTAATTGGCAACTTTCATAAAATTTTATTAGAGTTAGCTGGTAATGTTTCTTTATTTTCATATGAAGGACATCAATATACAGGGTTTATCACGTACGACGCAATCGCCTGCCCATAACTCCCACGGCACGTCTACCGCACACGCCTAGCACAGTTGCCGCGTCACGGCCCGGCTTGTCTCCCCTGAGTTATGTGTAAACTAAGAAGTAATGTGAGTAGATTAAGCTTACCTTTATTTACAGAAGGTGTTCAAAATGGCGTCCCTTTGCTGCTACAGAAGCCTGGCACCTTTTGAAAACGTTATTAAACACTTGACGAATTTCGGCTGCCGAAATTGTTGAAATCACAATTGCTGAAATGCTAAACGAGGCAACGATTTTCTCGGACCTCTTTCTAAGGTCGCTCCTAATTCGTATAATTTTTCCTCGGTTACAACGCTTGGTTTTCTGGTTTTCTTTATGTTTAACACTTTAATTGTTTCTAGTAATCTACGTATCGTCGATTTATTGGGAACATGTACGCCGGGAAGTTTCTGTATAAAAGCAAGCTGACACTCCACATACGACTCTGTTCTTGCATAGTTTAACACAATAACCACTCGTTGCTCCCTACTGTATAATACAGTGGATGATACCGCAAACAATAATAATGAACAAACGTCTACTCAATCATAAAGCAAACGAAATTGAACGAGGCTGAGTAATACGCACTGTTTACAGCTAACAAGCAAACATTCTGATGGGGGCAGATAAAAAGTTAAATTTCTTTTCTTCCACCATGTTAATAATGTCAAAAGAATGCTTATACAAATTTTGGCGACTCCACCGCAATTACGAGGCCGTCCAGAAAGTGATTTTTCCTGGGGCTGATTACAGAAAAAAAACACAATTTCATGGAAAGATTTATTGAAACAGTTACAGCAATTGTTGCGCTATTTGTCAACATGTCTCCCACTGGGATTGAGACATTTGTCATACCATGGGATCAATTTTTGTATCCTTGTGCCTGGGATCGGAACCAACGTTTGACAACCGTCTGCACCTCTCTGTTGATTCCATGATATGACAAATGTCTGTTCTGGTGGGGAATATGTTGAAAAATAGCTCTACAATTGCTGTCTCTGTTTCAATAAAATTTTCCCAAGAAATTGTGTTTTCTTTCTGTTAGCGGCCCCTGGCGAACTTATTTTTTACGGCCACCTTAATTACGGTCGAGTGGTAAAAATTTGCATAAGCACTTCTTTTGATATAATTAACATGTTGGAAGAAAAAAAAACTTTTTTATCTGCCCTCATCAGAATGTTTGCTTTTAAGGCGCCTGCAAGACTTGTACGAGAAACGGGGCAGACCATCAGCTGCACAATCGGTGAGTGCTACCTTCTTGCCAAGCTAATGCTTTCCGAGCAACGCCGGAGACCTCGAGTTGCGTCGTACATGAGAAACCAGTTATTACTTATAAAACAGATGGTTTTTAAATAGAATATAAAACTCAAGAACTTGTGTGGATTAGTTTCTAAGGATTTCCAGATAAAAGTGTATTATATTAAGTGCAATAACCATTGTAAATGGTCTGCAGAATTTCAAAATTCTTTACACTAATTCTTACGTGAAATGACTTGAGAAAAACTGATCCATTACTTTCTTATTGCAGTCATTTCAATCTTATTGTAGACCATGCTGTGTTTAACGACAAAGTTTCAACTTCAACGCTGCGTAGATGCTATGGTTGTGATCGAAGTCCAACCGAGGGCTTGGGTGTCAATATGACGCTCTGTTTTGTTTCAAGTTCACATTCGGTGACGTGCAAATCCTGCTTTATGAGAGTCCCACATTATTTGCTTCTAATTTAAGGTTGATTGATTTTAGTCACGACGTTGTTTATCTCGTATACTACAATTATTTACCTATGTGGCTTTCGTCAGCAACTTGGATTATTTCTTTTCCAGTTTCCGGAAGCTGTGAAATCTGCATCGTCAAACGAATCAGATGTATGCTAATCCAACGCTTCAGCTTCCAACTGCCGGTAAGTCAAAGTCTGGTTTTCAAGACGAATTATGTTCAGGTTTATTCGTAATTCATTTTTAATTTATTGTGTCTGCTTGCGACACCTCGAAGCGGGTCCATCTGCAGCAAAGAGGCCTACTACAAATCAATACTCCTTTTTTATTATTTCTATTCTTTTTCCTCGAATCGATGCAAACCCTACGCCCGTCGTTCGCCTCTGGATATATATTTTTTAAACTTTATTGCTCTTTTTTTAGACTACATTTTTTGTACAGCCAATATTACAACCGTAAACCAAATCCGAGACCCTGACAATAATGTACAGAACTCCTCGAGCATTGCTTCGCATCAGTTTTGTAACCCAATGGAACATACTATATAATGTTTATCCAAAAGAAGTTGATTTAAAGTTTTTGTTCTACGAATTACTGTTCTTAGGCCGCGACTGACTTCACTCTCATCTATTTGTGATCTTCTAGTAGAATTTATTTATGGATTCCGGCACTAAACGTATTGGGCTAGCAGTTTCGATGTGTTGAAGATATTACTATATACTGTAGCGCAGAACGAAGAGATCTTGCATACTCAAATTTGTGAGAAGTGCTTATTGGAGATGATGTTAGAAACTATTTGGTAGAAAATATCGACATTTCACAAACTGTGCACAATTTTACAGCATTGAGATTGTGTCAATGTCGAGATATTTTCTAAAACTATTTGGGGGCGGCTTCTTAAGGTTATAGCAATTTTGTGATGCAACAAAAAATTCTTGAAGCCATAAACAATTTAAAATAAGACTACTATTGATCAGATTTTTTTTTTGTTTTCGACAGATATTGGAGAAAAAATGGTAGTATAAGGGTACAGTACACCAGTTATTCTTATATTTCAAAAAGGCGCATGACTCGGTTAAGGGAGAAGTTTGATATAATATTCTTATTGAATTTGGTATTCCCAAGAAACTAGTTCAATTAATTAAAATGTGTCTTCGTGAAAATTACAGCAGAGTCCGTATAGGCCAGTTTCTGATGCTTTTCCAATTCACTGCGGGCTAAAGCAGGGAGATGCACTGTCACCTCTACTTTTTAACTTTGCTCAAGAATATGCCATTAGGAAAGTTCAGGATAACACAGAGGGTTTGGAATTGAACGGGTTACATCAGCTTCTTCTCTATGCGGATGACGTGAATATGTTAACAGAAAATCCACAAACGATTAGAGAAAACGCGGAAATTCTAGTTGAAGCAAGTAAAGCGATAGGGTTGGAAGTAAATGCCGAAAAGACAAAGTATATGATTATGTCTCGTGACCAGAATATTGTACGAAATGGAACTATAAAAATTGGAGATTTATCCTTCGAAGAGGTGGAAAAATTCAAATATCTTGGAGCAACAGTAACAAATAAAAATGACACTCGGGAGGAAATTAAACGCAGAATAAATATGGGAAATGACTGTTATTATTCGGTTGAGAAGCTTTTGTCATCTAGTCTCCTGTCAAAAATCTGAAAGTTAGAATTTATAAAACAGTTATATTATCGGTTGTTTTGTATGGTTGTGAAACTTGGACTCTCACTTTGAGAGAAGAACAGAGATTAAGGGTGTTTGAGAATAAGGTTCTTAGGAAAATATTTGGGGCTAAAAGGGATGAAGTTACACAACGCAGAGCTGCACGCATTGTATTCTTCACCTGACATAATTAGGAACATTAAATCCAGACGTTTGAGGTGGGCAGGGCATGTAGCACGTATGGGCGAATCTAGAAATGCATATAGAGTGTTAGTTGGGAGGCCGGAGGGAAAAAGACCTTTAGGGAGGCTGAGACGTAGATGGGAAAATAATATTATAATGGATTTGAGGGAAGTGGGATATGATGGTAGAGAATGGATTAATCTTGCTCAGGATAGGGACCAATGGCGGGCTTATGTGAGGACGGCAATGAACCTCCGGGTTCCTTAAATGCCAGTAAGTAAGGAGAAGTAATTAATTCTGTCTTTTAGATAATATGAAAGTCATTAATTTACTTCAGAGAATCACGCGAATCGTTGACTCGCCGGAGTAAACGACCTTGCTTCTTATGGGGACAGAGTGGACATTAGAGCCCTTGCCGAGACTGAAAGATGAGAGGGATTTTGATGGCTGGGCCAGGGTTGGGAATATACGCATAAAGATTTAATTTCTATACGACGCGTAAAATAAGCGTAAAAATGCGAAATTTATATAAAAAAAAATTTAAAAATAAATGTGAATACAAAACTTGTTGTAATACATTAAATAAAGTGTTTATTTTTACTAGACTTCCCAGGCTACCAGCATGATTTACTTGCGGTAATTCATTTCGCGTCTTCATTTCTTCAGTCCTTTGAAACGATAAGCCGACACCATACAGTGTTTCCGCATGTTGCTTAGGTACTCTCTTCGCCGATATAGATCCTAGAGTTTACTAGTCAAGGACTGTCGACGGTTTTCAACATGTGCATCTTGTCACAGTGTTTCCCGTGGTTTAAAACACACCGGAGCATTTTGTCTTTTTTTTTTTTTATTTGCTGGGCTCACTGTGGCAGTGAATAGTGCTTACTTGTGCAATGTCAGCTTCGCATTTGTTTCTTTATTCGCTCACCGACGAAGTCCTGTTCAAAGA
Source organism: Periplaneta americana (assembly GCF_040183065.1). Taxonomy (NCBI): domain Eukaryota; kingdom Metazoa; phylum Arthropoda; class Insecta; order Blattodea; family Blattidae; genus Periplaneta; species Periplaneta americana. Next base: position 41,387,511 of record NC_091126.1, on the reverse strand, counting down.
GACCAATATTAGAAAAGAAAACATTTATATATTTATTTATTTACTTGTTATTTATTTTTTATTTAATTAAGTTATTTAATTAATTAATTGATTGATTAATTAATTAATTAATTTGTTTATTTGTTTATTTATTTGCTTGTTCGGTTTTGTTCTGTTTTTTTTGGTTTGGTTTTGTTCGGTTTTGTTTTGTTTGTTTGTTTATTTATTTATTTATTTCTTCTATTTTATTGTATTGTATTGTATTCTATTTATTTTATTTATTTTAATTTATTTTATTTTATTTATTGTATTGTATTTTATTTTATTTTATTTTACTTTGTTTTATTTTATTTATTTTATTTTATTTTATTTATTTAATTTAATTTATTTTATTATATTTTATTTGTTTTATTTTATTTTATTTATTTTATTTTAATTTATTTACTTTATTTATTTTATTTTATTTAATTTTTTATTTTACTTTTTTATTTTTATTTTTTTATTTTATTTTTATTTTATTTTATTTATTTTATTTTATTTTACTTATTTTATTTTACTTATTTACTTACTTATTTATTTATTTGTTTATTTATTTATTTATTTATTTATTTATTTATTTATTTATTTATTCAATTATAATCCTGTGGACACTTTCCCAGAGATGACACCTTTGACTTTTACTACACACTTCTAGATTGTTCATGATCGTATTGTTATGTGATAATATAGACATTTTAAACGAATGGAATTACATATAAAAATTTCGTTCAGGAGATAGTTTCCATTCATTTAGTAAGAGTATATAATCAGTGATTTTGTAAGTAACAATAAGAAATTTTACAGGACTGATACTGACGCTAATTCAGAGAATTCTTAAACCGAAGAGTTTTTACAAGAATGTAACAGTACAAAAGTACAAATTATTGAGTTATTGTGATCTTCAAAAAGTAGAATGAAATATCGTACTGTTGCATTATTTTACAAACATTCTCGTTTCAAGAATTCTCTGAATTATCATTAGCATTATTCTTGTAAAATATCATAGTTTAACTTCTCAACGTTGCACGTTGTGGTGTGAGGATCGTGACGTATTAATGTATTAACGTTATAATTCTGGATGGAATTGCATATTAAACTTCTGTTCGGGGCACAGTTTCGATTACTTTAGTAAGGGTATAATAATAAGTGAGTTTGTAAGTAAAAATAGGAAATTTCACAAGATTAATATTAATGATAATTCAGAGAATTTTTAAATGATGATGTTTTTAAAAGAATGTAAGAGTACAACAGTAAAATTATTGAGCTATTGTGCCATTTAAACAGTGGATTGAAATATTGTACTGTTATTGTTTTAAAAACAATCTCATTTTAAGAATCCTCTGAATTAGGATTAGTATTATTATTGTAAAATTTCATAGTTTTACTTCCTAATGTTCTATGTTGTGGTGTATTGATGTATTAACGGTATAATTCTGGCCGGTCGGGACCTTAAATATAATAATTATTTATATTACGAAGTAAACCATCAACTTTTTAACCACCAACCGCCAATGATTTTGGACAACTCGCCTTTACAGAAGGGAAAGTTAGTAACATCCTGTATTTAAAAATAAGTAGAGGACGACATCTTATGCAGGAGCAGCTTTACATGGCTAGTATGATGACCTTTGCTTTACTGTATTCCCAGAAAACATGAAAATAAAAACTACGCAAAATGTGCCTTTTTTGGTTGGATAATTAAAAATATGGCAACACGGCGTCTTGAAGCACATAGTTGAGGATATAACTTATTAATTTACTTCCATGAAAATAATTTATTGCGCATCGTAGAAATCGTGTAAAATATTAGTTTTTATACGCGACGTAAATTACACAATGTCATGTAATTTATTCTGCCAACTCTGAACAAAGCTTAAGAGTTGGTGGTAAAAGAAATTCTGAGTTCTCAACATATAGGAGAGGTTGCAGTAGCTGTCAGTTGGATTAGGGGCTGAAGTCTGTGACGGTGAGTGAGACATAAAAAACGACACTATCGCTCGCTCTTGTTCTGGTGAGAAAATAAACATTTTATCTTGATGGTATACGAATCTTCGCCGTGCTTCAAGTATTTGCTTTCCGGCTCTGATTCTGTTTGAATATAGGAAGTATTACAAATATGAAACAGTGTGATATACGACCTGAGACGTGTTGTATTGTAGCAGAAGTCTTTCAAATTACTACGCAATGATACTCTCTTTCCCGGGAATGTGTTATTTTTCAGTTAGAAGCTGAACTGTTGAAACGTTTATTATTATTGTGCTTTCGAGGAAAGTGAAAATTTTGGCGGTAAGTTCTTTTCTTGAATATAGATTTACATTGTTATTAACCAATGTTAGAAATAATAATAATAATAATAATAATAATAATAATAATAATAATAATAATAATAATAATAATAATAATAATATTAATAATAATATTAATCTTTATTGTCATTGAATGAAAAACTTCACTATAGACATTGTCAAATGTAAAAACCTTACTGCAATACATTTCATATATATACAAAATAAAAATTTAATTATTAAAACAATGTAGATATTTATCAAATTATATAATATAAAGTTCAAAGTACTATATTTACTAGATAAAAGACAGTATCAAGTACTAATTGTCATATGTTTAATAACTAATTAAGAATACTACAAACAGAGGTTAATAATAAACTTTAAAAATTCAACATAAGGTAGTGCAATTTGCTCTGTTCATTAATACATTGAAATTTAAATGTAAATTGATTTACCACTAGGTTTCATTTAAAATCTCATTATTAAAAAAAAATTAAGAAACAACAACCATAACATTTAAAACTGCATTGTTTAAAAATGTATGTCAATTTCAAAGAACTCATTTATTGAATAAAGTGGGTTTTTAATTAACCAACTGTACAATTTTGTTTTATAACTTTCAACAGGAAGAAGTTGAATGTTTATAGGGAGCTTATTAAATAATTTGATTCCAATCAATTTATATTATTTTTTGTCACACTGTCTCAGGGGCGGCTTTCGAAGGGGGGCTGCGGAGCTGCAGCACCCCCAGACATTTGTGGTTCTTGTCTCGTTTTATGTTGTGAAATATATTTACTATACAGTCTTATTTAGCGGCTCGAATTTTTGAAACAAATTTCTCTCTCATTGACATGCACGCAATCGTTAGTGAAGTCACTTCCTCCCCTGGTGCTGCCAGAGCAAAACCAGAGACAAGGACTATATGGTGAAGCCACCTCCTCCCCTGGAGCTGCCAGTCTCGTCTCGGAAGCTTTGCGCGTTAGTTTTACCCCTCCCACTGCTAACCCCTTGTCATGAATCCAGAGTTTCCAGGCGCTGCAAAATTTGCAGCAGTTTGTCAGTAGCGCGCAGTTTTAAATGCATTTTCTTTAATGTTGCGAGTACAACAAGTGCAACAATGTATAATTATGTACAATATTTACCGTCTATTCAGTTCAATACCTTAACAATTCAGGATAAATGTGAAATTAAGTGCCCATCAGTTGAATCTCATAATGGAAAGAGCCGCTAAACAAAATAGCCTACTAATAATAGTTTTAGTAATAATAGTTTTATTTTCCCTGGGAGAGTTAAGGCCATCAGGACTTCTCTTCCACTCAACCACTAAGGTCGCATATTTTTGTATGCAGCCCCCCTTAATTCAGTACCCACGAGCCGCCACTGCTAAGTCTACAAAGTGGAATCTAATAATTGCCTATTCCTCGTTGTATGATTGTGTATCTCACTTCTCATATTAAAATCCTGCAAATGTTCTTTCATAAACACTAGAACATCATATATTACTATAATTACTATATTCTTAAAGAGAAATAATCTACGTTTGTAGCAATGTATGTTTAATTAATTTCATTTTTAATTATGATATGTTTTGAGGTTATGACTTACAATATCAGTGTGTCAGAAATATGAAATGCTTGTTTTATTAGTATTCCATCTTTGTACACTGATTTTCTGTTTCGTTACTAATGTTGGGACCTGTAGGAGAAGGGAAAATCTCACCTCCCAACAAACTTAGAAGACGGTGAAGTGAAAAGGCACTGCAAGAAACAATAAAACAAGTTGGAGAAAAAAAAAGTGACAGACTATTCATTTTGATTCAATATTACGGTTGGAAAAACACATTCTAATGAAGATGCTGAATGCATGTTGTGTGCTTTTCTTAGTAGAGGCCATTTTGACTTTGTAATTTTATTAACCTAGTAACTTGTAAATAGTATTCTACACTAAACTTGTACCTCCATTTTATGAGGGAAATGTTAGATTTTGAGGAAATTATTTCTTTTATTCTAACATTTTATAACATCTTACCAACTTCCAAGTCCGGTATACAATTCACAGGAACATTCAGCAATAAACAGGACGATACTTTACGTCAGCGGTGGCGAAAATATAATCGTGCGCAGAGCCACTGTGTAACCTGCAACGTGCATAGCACCTATGGAGGGAGGCGGACTCCCGAAGGGGAAGTGAAGTAACTGTCTGACTAATTAACGGATTTTCATTTTCCTAACGTCAACCACTTAAATATAATTTTATACAGTACAAGGCTACAAACTAATGTTTAGTACGTGTAACGAAGAAGGAAATGAACAACAAATGAACAATATCACAACCTAAAATTAACTGTCTTCAGAACGTCTCTGCGACAAAGTTTCAAAATAAGGAATTATGTCACTTACTGCCAGTCGTAGTTGATCACGATCTGTCAGTCGTGATCTATATTTGGTTTTTACTATTTTAATTGTTGAAAATAATTTTTCACAAACGTAAGTTGTAGCGAACATGGCTTCAACAGAGCAAGCGAAAGAACGAAGCTTCGGATATTTATTTTTTGGTAAAGATTTGAAAGTTCAACATTTGTCAAGTCCTTACATCTAGCTTTTATTTGATATCACATAGTAAATCAGTGAGTTCAAATTGAAGAGCTAACCGCATTATTCGTACATCTGCTGAACAAGGGTCGACGTACAGAGATGATGATGATGATGATGATGATGATGATGATTATGATGATGATGGTGATAACGACAACAATAACACTTAACCTTTTAATGTTTCATCAGTAATATGTAGAATAATGCCGTTTTATGTTATACAACCGTTTTCCTCGTAATACTTGTGAACAAATCATACATTTAATATTCTCATCATATCGACAGCAAAAAAACGCGTCATCCCATCCTACTTGGAACTTTAGTACATGGTTTCGAGAGAGAGATATCCATTCGCAGGTCAGAGACAAATACAAATGGAACGGAGTTTGACTCCAGTGATGAGAGGGTGGGGGTTGGCGGAGGTTAGAAGCAAGCGAAATGCACAGCTATCACTGCGAGCCACAATGTCTCGCGAGTCACGTTCTCGCCACGGCTGCTTTACGTTCAGTATTAAAAACATGTAGGTTACAAATCGAAAAAAACAATATGGTATTCCATGTTTGTATCACTTCCCCTATATCTGCTGTGGTGTGTGGTTCGTTTGTTTGGGTATTCACTTGCATTATAGCACGTGTTAATATTTAAGTAGTGCTAACTATTGTGTTGTGCCAGATAAATATTTGAAGGTGGCTTTCGTATTTTAGTTAATGAATCCGAATACTGTACAGAGTTTGTTAGAATAGCCGCTTTAAGCGCCCACTTTCGAAACAAATGTGAGATAAGCGACTTGACAGTTCAATTCCGTTCCTTGAAATAGCACAACGTGATAAAGCGAAGACTAGAAGGTACGACATGATATATATTTAAAGGCGCGGGAAATATCGTATAAGTAGGAAGTCTGCCAGAACGCACTCTTCTTCTCTAAATGAACCTTTCAGAACAGGAGTGGTGTAAGTCAAAATTGAGTAATGAGGTTTAAAGTAAAAATTCTGTAAGATACAGCACAAAGTAGCAATTAATATGTCCTTCGTGCTATCCACTGACTACTAATAGTTTAAATAAATTGAATATTAATCGCTACTTTGTTCTGTATTTTACAGAATGTTTACTTTAACCCTCATTACCCACTTTTGATTTAGACCACTTCTGCTCTGAACGGCTCAAATGCTCTCTCCCAACACACTCTCTCTCACTCTAAACCAGGGGTGACCATGATTACATGCGACAGACAACCTATGAAGTAAGGAGACGGAGGAAAGATACTTGGCATGAAAACTATAACCAGTGGTGGTTCCTGTACTGATATGATCAGTCTCGCGGATAAAAATCTCAAGCTTTGCCGTATCAGTATTGTCATCAAGAGCCAGTGAATAATATATAATTCTTCTTGCTCATTTTTTTTAAATCTTCCTCTTGAATATAATCAGGAATTTTCTAAATTCTTCTCCCGATACTTGGTCGAGAAATTCGTAGTTTTTCAAAATTAAAAACTTCTTATGGACAAGTTATTTAAGCTATTTTAATCCTTACTTTTTGAGAAATTCTGTTCTATTAAAAGGCTCTAGAACACGAGATATTTCAAACCCCATTAGGTAGCTCACTTACTTACATTTATTTATCTCATCTTTCTCTTTCTGGCTATGATTTAAGTCATGTCAATTCCTGCCGTTTTACAGTTCGTTGGCACATAATTGAGTCAGTTTTTCTACAATATTATTATTAAATGAATAACTAATAAATACTTACCCTCATCTAAAGATTAAGAAGATTAAAATTGAGATAAAACCTAATAATTTTATTTATCCTTCTAGGAAGATCTAAAAATATCAACGTTCTTGCACGTACAGAAGAATTATAGAAACACATACTTAGTTATAATAATAATAATAATAATAATAATAATAATAATAATAATAATAATAATAATAATACATTATTCAGCGTGGCAATTAATGTTTCTATATACTCTTAATTGAACCGTTGAGCAAAGTAAACATATTACATTTTGTTCGACAGAACAACAAAAAAGTTCTCATTCTTTACGAAACCACCTCTTACTGCTTGGAGAGACAGAGTTTGTAGACAGACATGATATTGCCACTGCTTACCTTCAGTATGTGAATGAAAAACACAGCAATGTACAGGAAACTCCTCGTACCCGTTTGAATGTCTATGATTACACGATGTAATCACGACACCCGCTTTGGTCACCGCTGCTCTAAACTGTCTACACCATGTAAACGGTCCGGAGAGTAACATTAGACTTTAGAATTATATAATTCTAATGAGAGCTCTCTAATGGGTTTAGAGAATCTATATTCTGTCACCGTGTAAACACCCTGTTAGATAGTTCTCCTGATACTTTAGACCAGGGACCGGCAAAATGTCATCGTGATCACTAGCGGGGGCAGCGCAGTGAACTCTGTTTGCTTCACCCCCTCCTTTACATTCAACTCCCCTACAACTCCAGTACACAGGCATTTATCAGTGGCGGGTTACCTGATTACATTTAGACTGCTACTTTCTCAAAACCTTCAACGTCTGTTTGGAAACGTGTGTTTAAGGAAGAATGGAAGGAATAATTTTTGTTGTGCATATGGTGACAATGAACACGCTTCTTGTGTTCTAAAATTATAATAAGCACTTATAAATCAAACTTATACCTTCGGGTGTATCATTTTCACTTTCCATCAGTAATTGTAAACGGAAATGTATACGGTAGAAAATAAGTATAACAATAATTTTCTTTGCGTAGAGCTGAATGGGGCGAAGCAATTAAAACATACAAAAAAACTAAATTAAAATAACAGTTCCGGTACTAAAATATGATGAAACAAGCTATGAGTCAAAGGTAACTCCATGCAAGTTATGTTATTGCTTTGGAAAACGCGAAATCATTGAAGTGCTATAATGAAGGACAGTTCATTAAAACATGTCTGAATAAAGTTTCTAACATTATTTGTCCCGAATAATCTGATGTTTCTAACAGTATGAAATTATCCACACGGACAATACAAAGGAGGATAAGGGATACTGAAACACTAGCTGAAAGAGAAATGAAATAAAATATGCATAAACAGTGGTCTAATTTCTCGCTTTAGATAGAAACACAGATATTGATACAGTATAATTGGTAATGTTCACTCGCGGAGTTACGATGGATCTCTCTGTATAAGAATATTTGCTCGATATCATTGCACTCGAAGGAAATACAACAGGAGAGGAGTTATTCCAAGTGTGAAGAAAATATATAGACAAAATGAATCTGAACATAAAGTACCTTGTAGGCCTATCTGTAGTAATATGCGGGACTCGAAATAAGACTTAAAAAGTCTACTACGTGAACTTACGTGTTATTAAGAGATCTGGAAATAAGTGAGGATATAAAACGTTGCCATTGTACGAGGCGCATCCAGAAAGTAAGTTTCCCTATTTAAAAAAAAGAGCACACACTTTCAGGAAAACATTTATTGGCAACAGGTACAGCAATGTTTCAGCTATTTTTCAACATAGCCACCATCAGAATTGAGACACTTGTATCGTGGGACCAACTTTTGTATCCCTCTGTCGTAGAACTCTGCCGCCTGTGAATGGAACCAGCGTGTGACACACGTCTTCAGCTCTTCGTCGTTGCCAAAACGCTCACCGGAGGACAGGGATTTCTTGAGGTGCAAGAAAACGTGAAAATCGCTGGGAACAAGATCAGGACTGTAGGGTGGGTGATCAAACAACTTCCAGCCAAATTCCGTCAAAACAGCTGCTGTGCGCCGAGCCGTATGTGGACGAGCATTGTCATGGAGGAGCACAACACCTGCAGTAAGCATTCCACGCCTCTTGTTTTGAATGGCACGTCGCAATTTTCGCAGTGTTTCACAGTAACGGTCAGCGTTCACTGTTTCACCTCTTGGAAGGAAGTCAATGAGCAGAATGCCCTTACTGTCCCAGAACACCGTGCACATCACTTTCCGTACCGACAGCGTCTGTCTGAATTTCATCCTGACCGGAGATCCACTATGCCGCCAATGCATTGACTGCTGCTTGGTTTCCGAGGTGAAGTGCGAAATCCAAGTCTCATCGCCCGTGACGATCCTGTCGAGGAACTCGTCGCCGTCATCGTGATACCGTTGCAGAAATGTCAGTGCTGCTCCTAAACGTTGCATTTTGTGTTCGGGTGTCAGGTTTTTCGGCACCCACTTTTTTGAACAGCAGGTGCTTAGTGACAATCTCATGCAACAAGGATCGCGATATCTGAGGAAAATGGCTGCTCAGCTCCGTAATCGTGAAGCGACGGTTCTCCATGATGCACTGCCGCACCAGCTCAACACGATCATCATTGATGAGGGACGGTCGCCCACTGCGCTCTTCATCATGGACACTTTGACGACCTTCGGAAAACTGCCTACACCAGCGACGCACCATCTGCTTACTCATGATGTTCGGCCCATAGACCTGACAGTGCTGCCGATGAATTTCAGTTGGCGCAATGCTTTGTGCATTAAAGAACTTTATCACCGACCGAACCTCGCAGGCGGCGGGAGAAGGAATAAGAGCTTCCATTTCGGACCACTGCTGCCACGCTACTGGCACCAGGCGGGACCTGTCCGGCTGGCATATGATTGATACGTCATAGATCTGTTACGCATGCGCAATTGACACTGCTAATTACATTTACTATCAAGGGGAAAAAATCGGGAAACTTACTTTCTGGATGCTCCTCGTATTACAATTCAGACTGGCTTAGATATATTTAAAATGTTCTCCATAGAATAATATGTATAGTCCTGTCATAGGTCGCCTGCCTCTAACCTACATAGCTGCTATGTTTGGCTCTACATTCAATATATTTCCGAACAATTGTTTTTGAACGAAAACTTGTAAAACATAAACAAAGATCATGACTAGCAGACGAACATTTAGGAGTTGTATTAAGAATGGCAATTTGTATTTTCCTAGGTTATTGTAGCACAGTAAAAATAAAAGTGAAATGAAATATAATCTGTCCATCTATAAATCAATATTATGTAGTCTAAGTCAGACGATTGGGTTGAGAGTCCGCCACTGGGATCCGAACAGAGTGCTCTATACTCCTCGACTGATTTACATCTTATGTATTGTAGCTTGAGTCCAGTGATGTCATCGTGAGTACAAATTTGCCGACGGCTGCTTTAGACCTTCTCTAGCTCTAAACTGTCGCCGTGTAAACGTAGTATAAGATACGGCGATAAATTCCAAAATCTAACTTTCCGATTATTGCGGCTAATATTTTATTAAAATATAATCGTATATATTCTTGCAGAAAACGGTAAGGCCAGATTATTCAAGTGTAGAAATGTTATACAGATTCTTAATATAATTAAAGTTTAGTATTGAATCAATTTCTTTGAATTATTGCAATTTATTGTCGCAGGATATTTATTACATAGAAGAAAAATGAACAAAAATTACCATTGATGATATAATTTAAAATGAATGTCACGGATCTATTTCTCATTGGCACTGTCTCTCAGAGACATTAATTTATTACCGTGTTGCTGAAATGCAAAACCCTCGTTTAACATTCTGACACTTCTTTTAATTGTAGATCTATATTATGCAACGAGCCTATAATAGTGGTAATTACGACGCGACCATGTTTATGAAACGAGCATAACCTCGTTTTATAATTTTCATACGAGCGTCTTAATTATAATTATATGCAAGATGCATATGACTGTTTGTCTTCGGCCATAATATATGTCTGTTTTGAGTTTTTACAAATATCTTTCCTTGTTAATTTACTGAAAATGAAACGGTGATCATGAGTGCATTTTCAGCGTGTTCTCGAATATTGCAACAGATGGCAGGCACGGATAACTTTTGCGTCTACGCAATATTTATTGATTTTTTGCAGGGCTTTGATTTGGAGATTTTAACCTCAAAGCAACACACATTAAAACACAGGAAATGAATTCAATTTATTAGAATATTATTATATTATCGCGTCTGCCATTTTGGATTGCTGCTTTTAAGGCCGCGAGTTTGTTGTGCGTAAGATATTAATCAATAACACATATGCTTAGTTGGAAATCGATAATTCGGAATAACATAATGAATAGCAGTACTTCAGTATATTTTATTGAGGTACATTTATGTCATATTATGTAATTAGCGTATTATAGTATGATCGAATAAAAACTGACTTATGTGTGTGTTTTTAATGCCTTTCTTAATTTTACTAAACTTATATAATTTTTGCCGGCCGGTAGCTAATTTGGTACGAAAACTGACTGTGAACTGGATGGACCCGACCTCAATCGTGGTAGGTGGCGGCATTTTTCCATTTGCCTATACCTACAGGACGGCCCCGGTGTCCACTTAGTCTCATATCTAATTGAGTACCGAGTCTTTGCGCGAGTGTAAATAATAATAATAATAATAATAATAATAATAATAATAATAATGATTTATTTTAGCTGGCAGAGTTAAGGCCGTAAGGCCTTCTCTTCCACTCAACCAGCAAAAAGTGTATATACATATGCATGAACTTACAAAGAATCCAACAATTTGATTGAGATGAGAGTTACATGTATACAAAAGTTATTTACAAATTAAACAACAAAATACTATGAACTATTAATTAAACACTGAAATAAACTGTGTAGCAGAATTAAACTAAAATACATAGAATGTTAATATATTTCAAATAATATTAGATAATAGAAAGAGATTATTACGAGACAATTAAAATACAGCACAATCAGGATGATGTCTAAAGAAAAAAGTAACAATGTAGTCAGTGATAGTTTAAATCAGTATGATTGGAGTGAAATGCTAATAAGGTTATCTTTTAAGCTGTTCTTAAAGGTGTTTATTGTCTTGCAGCCCCTAATACTTTGTGACAAGGAATTCCATTGACGCGAGGTGGATATTGTAAAAGATGATGAATAACAAGATGTTCTATGAAGAGGTATACTTAGCGTGCCACAGATAAGTGATCTGGTATTTACATCGTGGTTAGAGTATAGATAAGAGAAACGAGACGAAAGGTAATTTGGTGTTGAAGTGTGCAGAATTCGAAAGAGTAAAGACAAAGAGTGTAAATGACGGTCGAAACTTGATGCCGTCCACATCACTTCATTGTAATACCACAGTCTAGTATATACAGTCACGAAGCTCAATACGTAGTAAATATGCATCCATAGATAGTTGCTACTCTACTAGGATCGCTACTATCGCCCCATTACAGTCAATGCGAAATAGTACTGGCACAGTCTATTGTTCCTAGCACCCTCAAAACTCGAGCTTCGTGACTGTATATACTAGATTGTGGTAACACCGAGGGCTTGAAGGCAAGATATTGTACCTGCATGCCCTCATCAAACTTCATGCCGTGCCAAAGCAATAACTTTACCTTTTCATTTAGTCTATACAGTAAAACTTTAAAGGACAGTTTAATAAATTTTTGACTGCTGTGTCTTATCTGTAATATGTCAAAAGAGATCTGAGTTCTGACATTTGAGCGGTCAAAGCATGAATTAATGTCCAGTGTTGCCATATATCTTATCGCAATTTTGACGAGAGTTGGACTCTAACAGGAGCACTAGGGACGATGCTTCTGTCACTCAAACTTCATCTGCAAATTGTTTATAATACGCCAGCTTTCGTACCTTATCCCTTTAATACAGAACAACATGTAACGTAAACGTACAGCTTTAATATCGTTTAACGTACTTCAATGACCTAATCATTTTGACCTGCTTCCTATTTCTTAATTTACAGTAGTTCATTTTCGAAATGCAGAACGTTATTGTACAGGGTTATTATAAAGTGACATATTTGAATTTATTATAACAGTCAAACAAATTGAGCATTCAAGATGAACTAAGTGGTTATGGATTGTGCTAAGAATGGATTTTAGTCTATATAAAATAGTCCTGACTTCACCCATGATTGTGAAGTGGGCCTTATATCTTCACAGTTTTCGAGATGAACATTCCGGTTCAATTTCTGAGAGAGTACACGTATTAAAGTTTTTTAGCCCTATGTCCTATCATATTCAGTCTCCTTCAATTCCTTCATTTTTAATTGATAAGAATATATTTTTTATGTTTGCTTAAAATTTTGTAAAGATTTCTGTATGATATTCGATTAGAAAATTTTCACTACTAACTGATAACGGGGGAAACCAAAATAGTAAATTTGAAAAATAAAAACGTAATAAAGAATGTTCATCAAAAATCTAATTTCATTCATCCTCAAATAATCATAAGACGAAAAACATCAAATTTCTCTGGGATGTAGGAAATTCTACATTGCCCTTTGAAATCGAAGATGACATTAGAATCAACAATAGAGTCACAAAGAAAGGCAAACTGGATAGATATAAAATTTACGAAAATAGGGTATAGTTTTCTTCTGCAAACGGACATGTCTTATTAAGAAATTAGAAAGGGAATGTGTATAAGATTGATTTTAAATTATGACACTGCAATAATATCAGTATAAATATACGTAATATACCATTTTAAAGAGCAGAAATCAAAGAATTCTTTTGAAAAATAAGAAATAAATCATTTTCCGCCGAGAATCCTTAATTTTTTTTTTTTAATTGTTGTTACAATTAGAACTTCAATATCCCATCTGAGGAAATCGGAAAATCAAAATGGATGCAATTTTACTAGTAGGCTAGTCAAATGTGATATTAGTTACCATTTTAAAAGTAGGAAACCAAATAATGAATTGGAAAAATAAAAACATGAACAAAATTTTCATCCGAAATCTGATTTTATTCCATTCACACTCAAATAATCACAAGGAGAAAAATGATCAAATTTCTGTGAGATCGAGAAATTCCCACATTCCATTTTGAAAACGAAGATGACCTTAGAACGAACAACAAAGAGCGTATTCCGAATCTCAGCGCTGAGCAATCTGATGGCATCACGGTGTTCCGAATTTCACCGATGGAGTCACTGATGCTCCACCGGTGTCGCACCGGTGCCATCAGCTTGCAGAGGTGGTGGCAGTCTCCATCAGCCGCCATCAGTGAATCTGACTGGTTCTTGTATAGGGCGGGAATTAGCGGACGAATGACATCGTGCACTGTTGTGTCATGCCGGTGTGTTCTGCTTTAGTTCTGCTGTATTGTTTGTAATGAGCACAACGTAAAAACAATATGTTAATGGCTTATGAGCGAACATGTCAACGGACCAGTTATTACTACCGGTTCAAGAAATAAATTGTTTATGCTCTCTTTTCTTTGAACGAGATGGGAGTACGAAAATTTCGCAAAATTTTGCTAGCGTAGCACAGACAACAACTTATACAGTCGCCATGACAGCCATCGATCCTTCCAGCAGTTTTGTTCCTTACTTCGCTGCAACGTGACGTCATTGATGCCACCGGACCGGTGAGATTCGGAATACGCTGAAAGTCGCTATAAAATTTACGTAAATAAGGTGCAATTTTCTTCTGCAAATAGATATATCTCATTAAATAAATTAGAAAAGGAATTTGTACAAGATTAATTTTAAATAATGGCGGTTTGAGCATGCAGTCATATATGTGGACTGTTTAAGAGCGTGGAAAGTAGGTGGACAAGCCATTCGGTTAGCTGTGATTGTAAGCGTGCTGCCTTTTGAAATCCGATGCCAGCACGGAGACGTTCGCTGAAAACACACGCCTACCACTTACTGACGTCTTTGTTGAGTAGGCCTACGTGTTCAAGGATGTCATTAAAAATACAGCAGTTGATCCGCGCCCCAACCGCAACACGTCGCTATGGTGACGACGACAGGAGTGTCATCTGAGCAGCTGATCGCGTTGGACGAATAATTGGCTACACATTAACAGCGTTCTCGAGAATGCTGTACAGTTGCTGGCAACTTGGAGTCCTTGGAGTAGCTAACATCGTCCAAACTGTAATTTTACTAGAATTAAAAAATAGAAGCGTTAAAGGACGCGACCACGGCAAGACAACTGAAGGCTTTTCAACAAAAGGGTTAGGATTTGATTCCCTGTAGGTTCTTTGAGGCTCGCATAATTGCTATGAAAGACAGTTTTTCTGAGTACTAAAACGCACGGACTTCATTTAAATGCAAGTAAATCGCAGGCAATCTTAATAGAACATCAAAGATCGAAGTGTGACAAACAAAATTTGCCACCGATAATTGTAAATAATACTACTATTCCATACAGTACGACTGTGAAGAACCTTGGTATTTATATGGATTGTCACCTGGAATGGAATGAACAAGTGAATCACCCTTCCAAAAAATATTTTCCATTATTCACTCATTAAAGCGACTGAAGCACTTTCTTCCTGATAAATTAAAATTAATCCTTGTACAAACACTCGTGATGCCACACTTTGACTACTGCGATATTATATTAAGTAACCTAAATGCAAATTTGAGCAGCAGGCTAAAACGTGTGCACAATGCGTGCGTCCGTTATATTTGTAATATTCGTAAGTATGATCATGTTTCCCCGTCTTTTCAAACTCTGTCTTGGCTAAGGCTAAGCGATCGACGAGCCCTGCATTCTCTTGTTCTCTTATTTAAAATTCTGCGCACCGCTACCCCAATCTATTTGGCTTCTCGTTTTCAAAATTTATCCGCATATCATCAGCTAAGTACAAGATCTCATCACAACAATTTACTCATTATACCCTACCACAAGACATCTTTATATTCTTCATCCTATACAGTTTCAGTTGCTAGAAATTGGAACTCGCTTCCGAGTGATATAAGGGGTTGTTGGACAATAACTTCATTTAGGTCAAAATTACATAAATTCTTACTTAACAGATGAATTGCTGATTAATATTTGTTACTCATAATGAAACTAACATCTGTCCATTCTTATTATTATTATCATCATTAATTTCTCTATTAAATAGATTTACAAAACCTCTAATGGCAATTACATTAATATTCTCATTATAGAAATAGAAATATATATATTCTCCCTGTAACATAGTCCTAGTAAGCTTATATTAAATTAATTTTCATCATTTTACTAGCTATCTCAAATATTAAATTAATTATAATTCATGGAATTAAATTAGCTCATAAATTAAGTTACTACTTTACCTTATATATTTATACGATGGAAGAGTAATGGAACGGAGAAAAATTCTCCTGTGCAAGATTAATCCAGTCTCTATCATCATACCCCACCTCCCTCAAATCCATTTTAATATTATCTTCCCATCTACGTCTCGGCCTCCCTAAAGGTCTTTTTCCCTCCAGTCTTCCAACTAACACTCTATATGCATTTCTGAATTCGCCCATACGTGCTACATGCCCTGCCCATCTCAAACGTCTGGATTTAATGTTCCTAATTATGTCAGGTGAAGAATACAATGCGTGCAGTTCTGTGTTGTGTAACTTTCTCCATTCTCCTGTAACTTCATCCCGCTTAGCCCCAAATATTTTCCTAAGCACCTTATTCTCAAACACCCTGAACCTATGTTCCTCTCTCAGAGTGAGAGTCCAAGTTTCACAACCACAAAGAACAACCGGTAATATAACTGTTTTATAAATTCTAACTTTCAGATTTTTGGACAGCAGGCTGGATGATAAGAGCTTCTCAACCGAATAATAACACGCATTTCCCATATTTATTCTGCGTTTAATTTCCTCCCGAGTGTCATTTATATTTGTTACTGTTGCTCCAAGATATTTGAATTTTTCCACCTCTTCGAAGGATAAATCTCCAATTTCTATATTTCCATTTCGTACAATATTCTGGTCACGAGACATAATCATATACTTTGTCTTTTCGGGATTTACTTCCAATCCTATCGCTTTACTTGCTTCAAGTAGAATTTCCGCGTTTTCTCTAATCGTTTGTGTATTTTCTCCTAACATATTCACGTCATCCGCATAGACAAGAAGCTGATGTAACCCGTTCAATTCCAAACCCTGCCTGTTATCCTGAACTTTCCTAATGGCATATTCTAGAACGAAGTTAAAAAGTAAAGGTGATAGTGCATCTCCTGCTTTAGCCCGCAGTGAATTGGAAAAGCATCTGATAGAAACTGACCTATACGGACTCTGCTGTATGTTTCACTGAGACACATTTTAATTAATCGAACTAATTTCTTGGGAATACCAAATTCAATAAGAATATCATATAATACTTCCCTCTTAACCGAGTCATATGCCTTTTTGAAATCTATGAATAACTGATGTACTGTACCCTTATACTCCCATTTTTTCTTCATTATCTGTCGAATACAAAAAATCTGATCAATAGTCGATCTATTACGCCGAAAACCGCACTGATGATCCCCAATAATTTCATCTACGTACGGAGTTAATCTTCTCAAAAGAATATTGGACAAAATTTTGTACGACGTCAACAAAAGTGACATTCCTCGAAAGTTACCACAGTTGGTTTTGTCCCCCTTTTTAAAAATAGGTACAATTATGGTCTCCTTCCATTGTTCTGGTAAAATTTCCTTTTCCCAAATAGCAAGTACAATGCACTTCCACCCTCTTGTATTAATTCTGCTGGAATTTGATCGATACCTGGAGACTTGTACTTTTTCAGATTTTCTATCGCAATTTCGACTTCTGAAAGCGTGGGTTCGGGTATAAATGGCTCAGCAGTTTGTATTTCAATTTCGTCCCGATCATTTCTATTTGGCCTATGTACATTTAGTAGTTGCGCAAAATAGTTTTTCCATCTGTTTAGGAT
This sequence comes from Periplaneta americana, assembly GCF_040183065.1. Classification (NCBI taxonomy): domain Eukaryota; kingdom Metazoa; phylum Arthropoda; class Insecta; order Blattodea; family Blattidae; genus Periplaneta; species Periplaneta americana. Next base: position 41,369,927 of record NC_091126.1, on the reverse strand, counting down.
TGATGGAGAGTCTGCAAGCAAGTCACCATTCTCATCCTTGATCACGTTTACTCTTGGCTGATATCCGTTCTTAAATTCCTTTATACCCTTATATAAATCTCGAATGTTTTTATTCTTACTATTTGTTTCTACCTCATTCAGTTTTTCCTTCAAGTAACCTCTCTTTTTATTCCTAAGTGTACGACTTGCTTCCCATCTTTCATTGAAATAATTATCTCTCTTCTCCTCAACTGGATCCTGTAAGAATTTCAATTTTGCCTGTTTCCTTCTTTCTACTACCATGCAACAATCTTCATCAAACCACGGTTTCTTTTTCTTAGTTTCACAATAACCTATGCTCTGCTCAGCTGCAATTTTGATACTATCTCTGATATTTTCCCACACGCTATTAACATCTAATTCTTTCTCAACTTCGTCGGAACTTTCTAAAGTGGCAAACCTATTCGAAATTTCGAACTGATAATTTTGCTTAGCTTCCTCGTCCTTTAATTTCAAAATATTGAATTTAGTAATATTAACTTGTTGCTCTACTCGCTTGTCTACTGATAATCTTTCTCTTAATTCCCCAATCACCAAATAATGGTCACAATTACAGTCTGCACCCCTGAAAGTTCGAATATCTACTATACTAGTATGTCTCCGTTTATCTATCAAGATGTGATCTATTTGGTTGTGTGTCAATCCATCTGGAGAAGTCCAAGAATGTTGTACTTTTGACAATTACATTTTTTGATGTGGCAAAGTTGACTAATCTAACTCCATTGTCACTACTAATTGCGTGTAGGCTCTCTTTTCCAATAGTTGGTCTAAAAATATCCTCCCGTCCTACTTTAGCGTTGAAATCCCACAATAAAATTTTCATGTGATATCTGGGTAACTGATCAAAAGTATGTGCCAATTCGTCATAGAAGCTATCCTTTATATGGTCGTCTTTCTCTTCTGTAGGGGCGTGAGCATTTATAACTATGATGTCGCACCATCTACCCTTAAGTACTAAATATGATAACCTGTCACTGAAAAATTCGACCTTTTTTACTGCTGATTTTATTCTTTTATGAACAAAGAATCCTGTTCCTAATTGGTGATTATTGTTTCCTTCCCCATAATACAACAAGTAATCTCCTATTTGTGATATGCCATTCCCATCTAACCTAACCTCTTGTACTCCTAAGAAGTCTATTCTATATCTAGCTAGTTCTTTTGCTACTAATGTTACCCCTCCTGTTCTATAAAGGCTAGTTACGTTCCAAGTGCCAAATCTCAAAACCTTATTCCTTTGCTGTGGTCGTGCCAGAGAATCAGTCCTATTCCGAGGCTTATTATAGGGATACGTAACAATCTGTTTTTTTACGGTGATGGGTTGTTAGCCCTGCGCCCAACCCCCAAGCTGGAGGACCACCCCTTATCGGCTGTTCACGACTGCTTATTCAATATATTCGCAGCTCTGCCAGCGAAAATAAAACATTATTATTTATTAAATAATAATAATAATAATAATAATAATAATAATAATAATAATAATAATAATAATAATAATAATAATAATTAGGGTTCGGAAGTTGAGGAAAAATACTTTTTCTTTCGAGTGTCCGAAGACGTGGCTCAACATGTGTTCATTTTGGGTCATTGTAGGCCAGAAAATTGTGGGTTTTATTTGTCCTTTTTTTTATTTATTGGTACTTTTTAGCCTCTCTTTTAGATCTTAGTTTAGTTTTGTCCAGAAATTTGATTTGAACAAATGCACGTTTTCTTTCTGCAAAGGAATTTTAAAATGTTCTATTTATTCGGGTCAAATTTCTGCATATTTAAAGGACGAAATTAAAATTCTTACAATCATTTATTATCGCAATGCACTGCTGTCTTAAATTAACTGAGTATATTTTTAATTAAATCAATGGCTTCCCCAAAACACTCCTTGAAATATATTATTATGATGTACCGAAGTACATATGATATTTTTATGCAGATATTCTGCGTCATCATATGATGAAAGATGAGTATTAGTATTTAGTATTTATTTATTTAACCTGGTAGAGATAAGGCCGTCAGACCTTGTCTGCCCCTCTACCAGGAGATTCCAACTGTAATACGAAGAATAAAATTACAATTAGTATTAAATTTACAATTACAATCACAAGTAAAATTACAGTTAGTATTAAATTTACAATTACAATCACAAGTAAAATTACAATTAGTATTAAATTTACAATTACAATTACAATAAAAATCAAAGTATGAAAAGATTACCTCACTAATTAAAGCTAGATAATTTATCATAGAAAAGCAAAGAATATTTTATATTTACTGAATTACACATTAAACCTAGAATAACAAAATTGTATAGTGATGAAATTACTGGATATTGAAATATTTTGTGATAGATTAAGGAAACTATTTACAAGAAATCAATTACTGACCAAGTGCCTAGTAAGTTTGCGTTTGAATTCAATTTTATTTCGACAGTCCCTGATGATAGCAGGTAGCGAATTCCAGAGTCTTGGCAGGGCTATTGTGAAAGAGGAATGAGTATGAGGAGGTGCGATGGAGTGGAACGGAGAAAAATTATCTCCGGTACCGGGATTTGAACCCGGGTTTTCAGCTCTACGAGCTGATGCTCTATCCACTAAGCCACACCGGATTCCCATCCCGCTATCGGATCGAATCCTCACAGTTTAAGTTCCACTTCTTGGGTTCCCTCAGTACGTAGAGCTGAAAACCCGGGTTCAAATCCCGGTGTCGGAGAGAATTTTTCTCCGTTCCACTCATCTTTCATCATATGATGACGCAGAATATCTGCACGGAAATATAATAATAATAATAATAATAATAATAATAATAATAATAATAATAATAATGATAATAATTCTTTATTTATACTGGCAGAGTTAAGGCCAGAGAGCCTTTTCTTACTCCCTACCAGGTCACAAAGTATACAAGCAGTTAAAATTTAACAAAAAGTTAAAGAACAGGATACTAACATATAATAATAATAATAATAATAATAATAATAATAATAATAATAATAATAATAATAGCATAATAAAATCGACACTAAACAATATGAAAATAATACCATAATAGAAAAAAAAGAAAGTAAAATACATTGGAGTATAGTGAAAGCAACTCATTTAGTATTATATCATATGTACTTAGGTATATCATAATAATATGTGATATGCGAATAATCACTTAGTGATTTAAGACGGCGCTTATTCCGTCGGATCCCGGCCACTTAGTCACTCATAACGAGTGCACCTCTGCACATGTGTGGACGTGGTCCCACTGCCAAACATCTATGACGCAGTGCATGAGGGTAGGCCACTAGATAGAACCCAAGAGGTGGAACTTAAACTGATAGGTCGGAATGGGAATCCGGTGTGGCTTAGTGGATAGAGCGTCAGCACGTAGAGCTGAAAACCCGGTTCAAATCCCGGTGCCGGAGAGTATTTTTCTCCTTTCCTCTCATCTTTCATCATTGCTTGAAATGTTTTATACAAGACAGTTTTTATATCGGAAAGGAGAGAAAAACGAGCACAATTGTATTAAACTCCTTTGTTTGAAATGTCTTTAGGAATAATCCTCTGAAATTAATAATGTTACTTACGGTTCATCCTCTATATAGAAGAGAGGGTAAAAATATTACGAAATTTCCTTAGTAACAATAAGAGGATTGTGAGAACTGTGAGAAGCTGAATGTATCAAGTAACTGTGACCATAGAGCGCGCCTCGTGATGGATGAGATGCAGTAGTTTGCACGGAGGTAACGTCTACGAGTTCTGAGTGTGGGAATGAGGGAACTTGTTGCAGCTTGTAATGTGCTGGATTTGAGGGTTGTGAGAGATTAACTATGTAAATATACATTCAAAACTTTGAAGATAAGTTTTCTTGGCACACGCGTCTTCAGTAGAGCAGGATTTCTCAAGTTATTTGTCAAGTAACTTAGTTTTAGTAATTGAAATATATAATCCCCACAACACTTCTGGATAAATTGCAATGAAATTCACTTAGAAGATTCAAATGATATTGTGTTCCTTAATATGGTTTCTGCTTTTAAGTACAATACCACGAATAACGGTGTAATATACGGGGTGATTCAGTAAAAGCGCGCAAAATTTAAACAAGGAATGCAGGATGCTTTACTGAACAGATGGGGAACTTGGGATCTCCGAAGCCAGGTTAAGGCGATCAAATCAGTTTCTCTGTAAATATCTGGGTCGGAATTGCAGACTACAAAACCACCTTTTACCTGCTTGTCTGAACGGCCACATGTACTCATGTACTTGTGATTTCTGTAAATAATTTTTTCTGAGTTGTTGGAGAATATACACTTTGCTGTCCATAAGAGGATGTAGCTACAGCACAACGGAATACCTCCACTCTTCAGTGTAGATGTCCTCAACCGTATGGATGTTACATATCCTCGTCGCTGGATTGGAAGGATAGGTCCAATTCTACCTGCGGCATCACCCGATATGAATCCACTCGGTTATATCCTATGACAGAGATGTCAATTATGCGCTCCCTAGAGAGCAAACATTACCATCCCTACTTCTCTCACCTCCTATCCGCGACTCTGTTCTCATTCTGTTTAGTCCAGGGATGCAGAACTGGCGAGAGAGGGTGCAAACAACCTTTCTCTCAGGGGTAAAAATAGTTTTTTACACGCCATGAAATCGCACGGTGCCATGCAAGCAGAAATTCATATTTTTATTACCTCGGCACTAGAAAAGAGTGTTGTGGCTAGCACCACGTTTTGACCACATTTTTACCACCTGGAAAGACCTGACACTCAATTTCATATGAGACTGAATTGATCCTGGTGCCGATCTCGTTTTGGCGAATAGAAAGATGACGCCACACTTCTGAATTGAAATTGGTACATCCCAGTCCGTAGACACTTGCCCTGCCAACTGAGCTACCCAGCCAATTTCCTGTTAGAGAGATCCAGGCAATATCTGTAGACCATTTGTCGCCAATGTTGAATTCCATTGCTGAATATACCGTGCAATTCAAAGAATATTTAAATGTCGAAACTTTGCTGCTCTAGAATTTCACATTACTTATCTGAGGTCTATTTTGACCCCATGAATATTTGGTGTTAATAATTCGACTATTTTATAGCTTCATGCAATTTTATTTACTGTATAAGCAAATTGAAAGTTTTTATTGCAACTATAATTATTCACTATGTTTAAACAATGAATGAATGAATTAATCATTTAATTGTTTTAATGGCAGACTATTCTGTATCTGTGTTTTATTTTTTCAGTTATCAGAGAATACATTCGCTTTCCTTGAAATAAAGCACAAAAGGAAATTGTTGTTACATCAAGTGTTAGTTATCATGTTTAGATAATTAATTTAGTCTCATCATCTGCTTCAGTAGAAAGAACAAGAATATAATTTTACAAATACAAATAATTACTCTTGAATCTAAAACATTTTACCCATAGCCTACGTGGCGGGCAGTTTATGCTGTATTTGTTTAATTTGTTCACGTTTCAAAAGTACGTGTTCACTTTGTTTACAACAAAACACTGTCACTGCTAAATAATTCTAACTAGAAAATAAAGACGTGTTCTATAGCTGGGGCCATCCACGAACCCAAGCAATAAACACGGAAAAAGTAATCAGTATATACAGAGCGTTCGCCTACGGGTGGGGCCAGGAAAGCGGCCTGCCTGCTGTGTCGCTTGCGGGAATCGTCTATCCGTAAGCTTCCGCTTTCTATACTATAATCTGTAGGGTTTTAATTTTAAAAATTTAGCAGCAGTAAGGACTGATGTTTTTGAAACACTAACTTCCTGTGAAACACGTCTTAGAGATTTATTAGGAGAGCGTGTAAATGATGCACTGATTTCATCAATTTTTTCTCCCGTCAATACTCTTTGTTTTCGCTTAGGAATTGTTGCATTTATCGACCCTGTTGTCCTTAATTTGTTAACAAGACGTCTAACAGTTTCTCTACCCTGAATTGGAGCACCCATATATTTCACTTCAATTGCCTACGCACCTCTCTACATGACTCTGTTTTCACATATGCATCATACATAAAAACTCTCTGTTCAAACGTGAATTTTGCGTTTTGCATTGTTAACAAATTTTACACACACGCTGAATATTTAAGCAACTGTGTCAAGAAACTGCACTGTACGTGTTAAATACTGCAACATCTGGCTCACAACTGATAAATTGATGTCCTTGATTGTCGAGCGTGTCTCAACAACTGTGCGCACAAAACAGCGTATCAGTAGATGCCGCTTTCCTGGCCTCACCCGTAGGCGAACGCTCTGTAATTATGAAATAATAATTTCAATTGTAAAGAAACTGAAATAACTTGTAATACACCTTTTAGTTATTCAATGTAAACTCCACTCCCGGCCACAACCTTTTGCTTGATCGGGAGTGCCAAGCAAAAGTGTACTATTATTATTTTTCAAATAACAATTATTGTTATTATTATTATTATTATTATTATTATTATTATTTACAAAACGAATCCATAAAAGATGCTATTCTTCAGGAAATACTTTGAGGCTAATAATGTAAATGTGCAATTTTCTCTGAAAATCTACATACTCATCCTAAAGAATGCGTATATATATATATATATAGACACACATACTGCCTTTATGTAATAATTAGTGCGTACGGAAATAATGTATTAGTTTTTGAAAGTCGACCTGGTTGGCAAGTTAGTATAGCGCTGGCCTTCTATGCCCAAGGTTGCGGGTTCGATCCCGGGCCAGGTCGATGGCATTTAAGTGTGCTTGAATGCGACAGGCTCTTGTCAGTAGATTTACTGGCATGTAAAAGAACTCCTGCGGGACAAAATTCCGGCACATCCGGCGACGCTGATATAACCTCTGCAGTTGCGAGCGTCGTTAAATAAAACATGATATTAATATTATTAGATTTTGAAGAACGGTTCTACCCTTAACTTTGGTACCTGTTAGTGGAAAACAAACCTGGGAATCTCGTAACGTTGATTTATTGCACATAAAGATCTGACAACGCAAAAGTTCTCTTATTTCACTCCCATATTGAATTTTGATTATGAATAAACTCTGGATTTTTCGAGAATCTTTAAATAATATCCAATTCTTGCTCTGGTGTGAACAGACATTATTTTACTTATTTTACATTCATTCATAGTCTCATTTGAGAATAATTTGAAAATATTTTGGACAATTTATCTCTTCTAGTCTGTGATAATTACAAGAGTCACATTAGGATCCTGTAGATCAGGCAGTAAAATTAAATACTTCGGGTGTTATAATGAACTGAAGATATGCTGGAAAAACTGTAGGACTAAAATTACATTGCCTTCTAGCCATACTAAGGATATGATCAATAAGGTGGATGCCGTCCATGAGGTTTTGAATCTCTCACAAAATTGGATCAGCTGCAATTAATGTGCAAGTCTCTGATTCCAGTTGGGATATTCTTTTTTAGTTTATTACTGGCTGGCTAGGGAGGCCTTAGGAAACAGGAAATGAGCAGGTAGCCAATATTGGAAAACAGATAACTTAAATGAGCACGGTGGAACTCGTACATACTGTAGATTCTTCAGAGCTTCCTATGTTCTACGTCATGCCCAGCGCAATCAGCTTTAGCGTTTCCTTCTTTACTCATACGCCACTACCCAGATGTAGACTCTTTACCTTCCATTGAATTAATAGGTCGCTGAAGAAGAATTATTAGGGCAGGATATATTCAAAGTCACGACCACTGCTTCCTTGCTGTGATGTCAGCTGACGGTTCCTCACTAAGGAGATCGATATTTGGTTCCATGTAAGTTTCTCAGCCTGAGGGCCTAATTAGTTAGGTCTTTCTTGCTGTCTAATTAATGACACTTTATTTATTTTGACACAGTAGTAATTATGGACCAAGACTATTGTACAATTCAGTATTGAAAAATAATCCAGACCTAAGCAATTTACACATTCTTAAGTTTAAAAATAAAGTGAAAATGTTTGTATGATATTTGATAAATTTTATTTATTTAGTTTTTTAAGTGTTACTAGCATTATATGGTACTAATTTTTATTGTATTTATCTGATGCATGTAACCTTCAAGATAAAACGTTGTAATAAATATAAATAGATCATTTTCTTAATTAATAACAGTGTATATCTCCAATAAATGATTTCTTAGCATCGAAACAGATACACTTCATTGTACTTGTCACTATTTCTTGTCACTAGAGAGTTTTTGAAATTCATATTTTCCCCGCCATTCATAAAATATTTTGAAATGATACCTCTTGCACAAAAGGGGAGATCTATAACTGAAACTAGATTAATATATTTCAATATTATTTGTATTTATCCCAGTAATAATGAACAGTTTGACTCGTAGACATTTTGTTTTTTCAGCATTAACTTCCCATGATTGTACGAGAAGATTCGAAGAGAACGGCAGTTACGTAGACTTTCGGCTCCCCCCTACTACCATTAATGCACAACACAATGTCAATACGGCGGTTGCTGTCGTCTGCGATACAACGAACTTTTCTGTTGATTTTAGAGCTCGTAATTTTTTCCGGTTATTATATGCTTATTTAAGTTGTGTTAACTCACGGTAGTGGTTTTATATTTTATTTTATCCGTCTTAGTATTTATTTTATTATTGTAAATATTTTTGTTTTATCACTATTATTATTATTATTATTATTATTATTATTATTATTATTATTATTATTACTATTAATGAATTATTTTGTATTACAATCTTTGTATCATTTCTGTCACGATTATTCTATTATTATTATTATTATTATTATTATTATTATTATTATTATTATTATTATTATTATTGTTATTATTATTATTGTCACTATTATTTCTATCATCAGCATTATTATTTGATCTTTGTAAAATTTATGTAGACTACTGGACTGTACCCGAGCACGAGCATATGCTCATTTCGGGTATCTATTCATATGTATTCATTTCAAATGTTAATTCTAAATAAATTTGAATTTGAATTTGAAAAGAATATTGTTGCTTCCCGATTATTACCAATAACATTATTATTATTATTATTATTATTATTATTATTATTATTATTATTATTATTATTATTATTATTACAATTGCTAATAATTACCATTAAATTCGGCCAGGGTAGCGCATTCGGTATAGCGCTCGCCTTCTGTGCTCGAGGTTGCAGGTTCTGTACCTGCCGAGGTCGATGGCATTTAAGTGTACTTAAATGCGACAGGCTCATGTCAGTAGATTACTGGTATGTAAAAGAGCTCCTACGGGACAAAATTGCGCCATACCGGCGACGCTGATATAACCTTGGCAGTTGCGAGCGTCGTTAAATAAACCATAACTGAATTTAATTTTTATTATTATTATTATTATTATTATTATTATTATTATTATTATTATTATTATTATTATTGCTTTCGTTGTTTCAGTGGACTTTTGAATTCAAACTCTAAGGGAGATTAAGAAACCATTTAATTAAACAACAAATTATTGATTTTTTAAAATTCTTATTAAAATTATACAATCATGTACAGTAAAGGGGCCAATGCGCAGTGTACTTTAACGTAAGATGAGATCAGAGGTCAAAATTGAAAAAAAAAGAATGAAATTTCCCCCCCCCCCAATAATTATTGTAGATTTTCTGCGTAATTTAGTTATATAATTTATTGAATAATTCGAATTGTGAGTGATTTAATTAAGTAATACTCTTTGTATTAAACCACTTTATTTTCTTCTTCCCGCACTACTGAATAGAAATAAAAATATCTCCGAATCTATATTTGGTAAAAGAGATTGTTTTGATGTTTTTGTAGCTGAATTTTTGTTTCATAAGCTAACTGTATTTCTGAATACTAACTTTTTTCTGTGGTTTTCAAAACAATTTTAGTATTCTGCGTTTTTCAAAAGTAATGTTCTCTAATGTCTACTTTGTCGCTCAATTTCTCGGAAGCTAAAATTTCACAGCTATGTACCTCTTTCTCAGAAGTTAACATAGCAAGAAGTGTGATATTTTTACGGCTTTTCTACAGTATCACATGAATTTCTGGACCCCAGATCAAGGTCCTTCGGGTAAAAACATTGTTCTACATGAGTATTTAAGTAATTTCATTTTTCTTAAAAAAGTATTAGGGTACAAACAAAATTATAACATTATTTTCACAAAGTACACTTTCTAAACGAGAGCTCAACACTTTTGAGATAATAAAAAGTGAGCAATAAAATTTTCATAGATATGCCTGTAATACTTTCTAAGGCAAAAGTACCAAATCATGGTAAATTTAACATAGGTAATGTAGGACCTCTGATCTCATTTTAACTTGTTGCTCTTACCTGCTGACAGTCACTGAGTAACGTTACGAAATCTGTTAAGAGTAACAACTGCATTATCTGTTCCATTGCTTGTCGATCTTTACGAAGTTTAAGAATAGAATTTAAATTCTTTGATTAATTAATAACTGAGAATGGCAAGGAAATATTTTGAGCTTTATGTACTCAATATTCTCAAATAGGACATATTTTCGTTTAAACCAACGAAGTCCCGGCGTCAAATTATCATAATGCATGCTTAGAAAATCTGAATTGGGAGTGGATTTGTAACATTGAATTAAATTAAAATTTCAAGGAAAATAAACATTTATTCAAATTACCCAATAATTCGAATTATTCAGTGTCAAATTAAATCACTTTTACTCTATTATTATTATTATTATTATTATTATTATTATTATTATTATTATTATTATTATTATTATTATTATTATTATTATTCAAAATACATTTGGACATTTGCCTTAAGACTTGGTCTAAATGTCGTAACGGGTGTCCAGCCAGACAGTTTCTATTGTTCAAACCACATAAGTTTATTGTTTCCAGATGACAAAGTAGTAAGTAATTGCAAAAAAGTTTCAAATTTCAGTATATTATTGCAATAATCTTGCAAAGAAATATGAGATATGAGAATTAATTAGGATAAACGTTAATATTTAATATCTGGTCGAAATGAAATTTTTATGATTGAAGCTTCGTATTCAAATATTTGGTATCAGTTTTTGACTGCTGTGGTATGCTCACTTCAGAACTCGAAAAAAGGATAAGCAATGGAAGAAGAGTAATAGATATGTTCAATTCGGATCTGTGGAACCAAAATAATGAATATAGGAGAAAATCTCTTACATACCAGATATTATTTTATTATCGGTACGCGGCGTTGGAACTTAGAAAATTAGTAGATATCAAATTAAGCTAATTATTTAACCCCTGGAATGGCTAATTGGTCAGACCTCTAGCCTGCCACACAGACGGCCCAGGTTCGTGTCCTGGTCAAGTCTGAGATTTTTCATTGAAAAACCCATAGTGAAACTTGTGGCGCACAAGTTCGCAGTTGAAGTTTATCTCGAGGTTCTCCAGTTATTCCCCATATTTGTCTCTACATCAGGGATGTCGAACAGCGCTCTCGAGTTGTGAACTGCAGAGACTTCACTCCTCCCTCACCGTGTAACGGTTGAACACAGGTAGCAGGCAGTCCGGCCGAATGATTTTAAACAAAAGCGAAACTGTGGCGGCTAGTACTTTGATAACTTTTATACATCTTACCAATTGATTAGGAACTCAGTTTAGATTTGCACTTGATGAACTCTGATAAACAAAGAATGTAGCCTACATGAGGATGAATTATGATGATGATGATGATAATGATGATGATGATGATGATGATAATAATAATAGAGTTTTATCTACTGGGTCATTCTATGAATGTTGTTCGTTAGTGACGGAAATAGGTAAATCATAATAATAATGTTGTTAATATCATGTTTAAAATATCAACTTAGTGTGTATGTGTTGTAGCAGTGTAACTTCAAGTTTAGAAACGTAAACTGTTTTGGTGTATAAAATTAATTACTTTTAGTGTGAGTTGAAATTTGTTCACAGTTTTTGTTACAGATTCAAAAATATCTCCTCCTCGAGTACTATCTTTTAGTGAAATGACATCTACAAGATCTCCATGAACATTGAAATCTGAATCGACACTCCTTATGAATATACTGTAGCTGACTGCGCCGTATCTTTCCGGTCGGTATTTCAGCAAGAGCTATAGTGAGTAATAAGTGAAAGTTTTCATTCTTGCTATCAGTTGTTCCTCCAATTTATCTCCCATTTATGATACGCGCTCTGCAACAATATTACAAGACAAACATATAGATTTAAAATCATTAACGTATTCCGAACATATCCCTTTTGCAAAAGCTATGAGACAGCTTTTCACAAATTCTCCGTCAGTAAATAGCTTTGAAGCCGTTGCAATAATTTCACAAATTTTGTAGCTAGCACGAACCAAGCTTATTCTACTAACACCCGATGATGATGGAAGGTTCTTCTGAATTCAATTTTGATTTTAATTCTTCTACAGCCTTTTCACAAGTGAAACCGGATATCTTTTCCTGTCCATAAGCTTCAGCATGACGTGTAGAATTAAAATACCTTTTAATATTATGATGGCTAAAGTATCCAAGTTCCTTTCTACATATTAAGCAATGTGCCTTTCCGTCCTTTAAGATAAATAAATATTCATCTGTCCACTCACTATTGAATCGTCGTTCCATATCCATACCAGCCGCCAGAGTTGATAAACACACTGCGTACAGAACACTGCTACAGCGAGCTGACTGACTGTCGTTTCAGCTCAGCTACGGTAGGAAACAGTATTAATCGTTTCACAGTTTGAGAGCGCTGTTCGACATCCCTGCTCTACATCATTCCTCATATTTCTCCATTTCGTCATTCCATAGCATTTACCGATCGTTGGATGGCGACGCACGGAAGGGCTGGCCTAGGGACGAGGGGGGTGGCTGCTGGAAACCCGGGTACGCAGAGAACTTTAGTCAGCCGTTGTGGGTTTGGGAATGCGCCTAGCTTGAGAGTCAGCGAAATAGATCGTAACAGGTCACAGTGCTGGTCGATAGTTTCCCCAGCCCGTAAATCTCTCACCATTGCACAATAAAACTGTACATTCTAATGAAATCTCACTCACGACTGCACAAAACAATTTCTTACTTTGACGAAGTGTCACTCAGAACTGACTGCAGGCGGGAAGAGTGCCGAGATTTCATGGTGGGGAATACCAGTTATAGCATGGGACTCGGCCCGCCGATCGGCCAGGCAATGTTTCGGGACTTTTAAACTGTCCGGTCTGTATTACTACTACTACTACTACTACTACTACTACTACTACTACTACTACTACTACTACTACTACTACTACTACTGCTGCTGCTGCTGCGTCAGATGTTGGGTTTGAAGCTTCTATAAAACGGGTTTGTGAAAATGTTGTCTCTTTTAGCAATAGGATTTAATTTCGTCGAAATTTCTGATCTACTTTCTCTACGTCCTGATATTGTCGTTAGTTATTGTACTACATGTAGCTTTAAGTGATACGATACTAAGGAAAAACTAGTAAGAATATATTTTTAAAACGTAGAAGAAATTAATTCTCAGTACTTGGTTGTGAATCTTAAAGCTCCGTCATTCTGTTCTGTTTTCTTCATTCATTTTAAATCAGTCTGAATGAAGTCTTATTCCAAGAACTTGCAGTGTGTTGTACAGGTGATAAGTTATCATTCGTGTACAAATGATGATATAGTAGCTTGAGAGGAAGATTTTATTGCCCTATGAAATTATAATTTGAATCGTTACGTGGAACGAGTGGTTAGTAAATCTTGACGCTCTGCACAATCTCACACCCAGTCACTAGCTTTCTCTGTTCAGACGTCGACATCACCGATGGAAAACTTTGAGTTGCCTCTCGGAAAACTTTTTGTCACTGATTTATGCTATGAAATGAAAAAATAGGAATTTCACCTTATAATTTTGTAGGTCAGTGAGACCACTGCGAAATTGATAAATCTTTTCACACAAAGCGGTTTCTACATGGCAATAATATATTTCAGGTCTCTTGTGACTGAAAGGAACTGCATTTTATTTGGTAAATTGTATTCGGATAAGACATATTTCAAAACATTATATGATTTTATTTATATTTATTATGTTATTTAACGGCATTGTATCAAGTGTGCTGTTATTTTGCGTTGGTGCAGTTTGTGATATCTGGAATATATTTTTGCGAGATGAGTGCAAGGATTTTACCTAGGATTACATGATATTCACATTACAAGTGAGTAGATTCTCGTAGAAGCTCAGAGCGTATTCCGAATTTCACCGGTGAGCAATCCGATGGCATCACGGTGTTCCGAATTCCACCGATGACGTCATTGATGCTCCACCGGTGTCGCACCGGTGCCATCAACTTGCAGAGGTGGTGGCAGACTCCATCAGCCGCCATCAGTGAATCTGATTGGTTCTTGTATAGGGTGGGAATTAGCAGACGAATAACATCGTGCACTGTTGTGCCATGGCGGTGTGTTCTGCTTTAGTTCTCCTGTATTGTTTGTAATGAGCACAACGTAAAAACAATATGTTAATGGCTTATGAGCGAACATGTCAACGGACCAGTTATTACTACCGGTTCAAGAAATAAATTGTTTATACTATCTTTTCTTTGAACGAGATGGGAGTACGAAAATTTCGCAAAATTTTGCTAGCGTAGCACAGACAACAACTTATACAGTCGCCATGAGCCATCGATCCTTCCAGCAGTTTTGTTCCTTATTTGGCTGCAACGTGACGTCATTGATGCCACCGGACCGGTGAGATTCGGAATACGCTGTCAGTCAGGTGTTCGGGACAAGTGGATTGCAACCCCTCCCCCAAGATTACGAGTCTTAGTTTACTATTCCGAAAGTACTGCTACATAACGGCATAGCACTATTAAGCGCTAAGAAATCGCCTGGGTGAAGTATGAAAACTAAATATTCCAAACACCTTTCAACTCTCATTGCACCTATAAACATAGAAATCTTGAAAATTCCAAAGATGTTCCAAAATATGCGACCGTTTTGAAAGTTTCCTTTGATTTGAATTACGGCTGTCTACCTCATAGCGATATTCAGTTCTAAAGAAAGTCTAGGTGAAATATAGAACCGTTATATATACAGAGACATCATTTTATTTTTACTAACATTTCTAATATTAACCTGGCTATACCTTTGGATTAACAGTTGAGAACCGGAAACACCGTTTGCTACCCCTTTCCACGACTGGAGTTCGAAGATACTGGCGTAAAATACAAACAAATCACTTTACTAGGTATAGGAGGGAAGAAAAACAGTTCATCCATTTACGTAAACTAGGAAAAATCGCGATTTTGAGTTTGATAATTTTCATTAGGTTTTTGTTCAATCAAAATACGGTACTGTATTAGCAATAAGTGTTTTTACTCAAGAATTGAGATATCCATTCGGACGTATTCATTATGCAGTGTATATTATACTCTCTACAGCACATTAGCATATAATATAGAGAGTGGAGTTAAATAAAAAAAAATAATCATAATATGCATAATTTAGCAGAGTCCGTATAGGTCAGTTTCTGTCAGATGCGTTTCCAATTCACTGTGGGCTAAAGGTCTAGATTAGGCCTGCACAAGGTTTGCGCTCTCCGAGCCGGCTCTCATCTCATGAGCGGAATGCAGATATTAGCTGCGCTCTGTATAAGGGTGGACTGGAAGAAGGAGTGATCTCGTACAAAATATACACAGAAGGAAGTACTATTACGAGTGTTTATGAAATGAATTCCCGTTCAGTGTTTGCAAAACTAACTTGGACTGATATTAATTAATAAAGAAAAATTTATTTTACAGAAATAATATAAATTCAATAGCTACTTAAATGTACAACATCATTTTGTTATATTTTTATTTATCAGTACATGAAAACGAGGTTTTATGCTGTTGGCAGCTGAAAGTAACAGTAGCCTACTGATCGTAATGAAACATCAGTTACAGATGTTCGATGTCTGCGTTTATTAAAGTTCATTATAGAAAACAGTTGCTCACAAATATAAACGTTGAGTCAAACATAGCAATCATTTTAACATCCAGCCTGTGTAGTCGTGGATATTATTGCTAATGTTTAGTCTTGTAAAACTCAACCAGGCTAGTAGTATTATTCAAACGATCTTTAGCCATTAAGTCCCATTGAAGATCAATAAGTTCGAGCTGTAAACCGTTAAATGTTATGTTCCGTCTTTTAGATTCCTCCAGTACTGTAGCAGTAGGTAAGCAACGTGAAACAGTTACTGAGAATAGGCCTACATACTGCACTCCACTAGATAACAGAGTGCTCGTTTCCCTCTCCTCTACCTATAGCAAGTCTATGTAATTCTGATGTATCTTCCTCTCCGTTTCGGCGAGCTGTAAACACGGCTCTCCCGCTCCGAAGGAGCGCGCGCGCCCGTTGAGCGCTGTTTGTGCAGGTATGTTCTAGAGCATTTCTTCTGGAATTATTGCAAATGTATGTACACTCTTGTCTCAAGCCCAGTTATTGTTGTCCGTGTCATGAACTACATAATACATGGGTGATGCAAAACTTTTGTTTATTTATGTATACTCAACTGTAGTGCTAGCTCTTGATAACGAACCCAATCGGTAGATTTCCTAACGTAATCAACTCTAGCCGTAACTCTTGACAACGAAGCGAACGGATAGATTTTCTCATGTACTCAATTCTACTACTAACTCTTGATAACTGACCAAATGGAGATATAGCCTCATGTCTTTAAACTTTAGGTAACGAACACAACCGTTAGAATAACTTCTTTCCTTGCTTCTTAATGGAGTTGATACGTAGTTCAGAATCCTAGGAGGCCACCGGCGTAGCTCAGCAGGCTAAAGCCTTGGTTTCTCTGAACCGACCCATGCGACGTGCGAGGTGCGAGGCCCGCCTCGCACAAATCCGGACTACACGAGAGATAGTGAGTGGTTTCTATGACTGCGAGGTGCGCAGACTTCGCATCTCGCAGCTATAGAAACCACTCATTATCTCTCGTGTAGTCCGGATTTGTGGGAGGCGGGCCTCGCACCTCGCACGTCGCATGCGTCGGTTCAGAAAATCCAAGGCTTTAGAGGCTTGCCTGTCGATCGGAAGTTGAGTTTGGACGCGTGTTAAATTCCCACTTGGGCTGATTACCTGGTTGGGTTTTTTCGATGTTTTCCCCAACCGTAAGGCTATAATGTTAGGTAATCTATGGTGAATGCTCGACCACATCTCTCCTAGTATTATCTCGCTATAACCAATTCCATCGACGTAAAATAACGCCGTATTTGATACTGCGGTGTTAAATAACCAAGTAAAAGAGAAGAATCCTGGAATTTTTTGTCTGTTGTAGGGCACGTTAACTTCAAGAGAACTTCACTCCATACCACCAATCTAATTATTTTAATAGCCTTTTATCAAGTATAACGGGTCGTTGTTGATTTAATGTAACATTTTCTCTCTCTGGCAATATTTGTGACTAGTGAACTACTAGAACTTAATACCTTCATGCGAGTTATTGAACTTAATAACAAATGTAGAGAGGATTGTTACGGATTAAATTTCCAATCCTTATCAAAATTGACGGTTTCCCCGAAAAACCTCCGCACAGTTTGAAATTTATAACTGTTATCCTCTTGTAATTGAAGCATGTAGGAAGTACTTTTTCATGGAGAGAATTTCAGGAATAGCGGAAACTGTATTCAGCCTCAAAATAGGAGGTGAATATCGTAGGGACAATACGTCACATATCCTGTTTCTTTCAATGCAATGAATTTTTTCTAAGATAGAAATATTAGGCCTTCATGTTTCATATGATACAATAATTTTCGGGTGTACTTTCAGTAAGTTAGTATCTTACCGTCAACTGTGGTCATTTTCAGCACCTTTTCCCATTCAAAAAAAAATTTTATGTGTGAAACGTATTTTTTTAAATGTCTAGAATATTATTCTCAAACTGTTTAGAGTCTAATGAATAATTTAAAGCCATTTTTCAGAGTTATAGGAATTTTCTAAGTCCAAAAAATGGGGCAATCTCACCTCGACCTGGGGTAACTTTGTGTCATTAGGTTTTTGTTTAATCAAAATACAGTACTGTATTAACAATAAGTGTTTTTACTCACGAATTGAGCTATCCATTAGGACGTATTCATTATGCAGTTTATATTATACTGTCAACAGCACATTAGCATACAGTACAGAGAGTGGAGTTAAATTGAAAAATAATCATATGGGAGAGTCGGGTAGTATCGGACATCGAGTAGTATCAGACAGTGCGTTTCTTTCATCTACCACCATATGGTAGTACCTGAATGACATGGTTACGTTTCTCTATGCGACATCACAGAAACGTAACCATGTCAATCAGGTACTATCATCGTGTGGTAGATCAAAGAAACTCACTGTCCAATATTACCCGATGTCCGATACTACCCGACTCTCCCCTAATATGCATAATTTAGCAGAGTCTGCATAGGTCAGTTTCTGTCAGTTGCGTTTCCAATTTGGCTCTAATGTGAACTTGCAGTTTTGTTAATACGCCCTTCTGACATTATTATTGTTCCGTGTGATTCTCATCTCCTGTCTACTAACGGAATATAATTGAAGGGTTGAAGTAAATAAGGATCTAAATGTCGTTTCAAAAATTTCAAGAATATGTAGTCAAAATAGACGTTTCTTTCATATGCAGCTCTTTCTTGTAAAAGTACCAAGAACAATCAATGACATCTCATTCATCATCACTATCTCCTATCTCAACGCCTCTAGTTGGCCATTTTAATATAGCATTATAAAAATCACTGTATTCCTCTGGAATGTAAGAGAGTACCTGTTCTATGTCTTTTAGTTTCTGAAAATTCGTTGTCACATTTTCTTTGTGGGTAAGCCTTTGTAGTAGAGATAAACAAAACTAACTGCCACTCTCGCTCGCTGTGTTCGCTGCATTTGTCTTTCGAATCTCGCCTCGTCATTCTTGTGTGCTTCGAGTCTCGCTCATCATTCTCGAAATAGCATTTGGTCGGCGTGGAAAGATTTCGTAACTTTGAATACCATACATCATTGAAGTAAACAACATTATAAATGTTTAAATGAGACAAAAAGACAAAACAGAACAGTATCTTAGTTATCAAAATGTTCTGGTTCAATTATATGATATCACCTATGGTTTTATAAATAGAAAAAAAACAATTCTCAAACAAATAAATTTGCATTTCTAAGAAACACAAAACATAACGTTAATATCTTTTTACTTGAGATTGCACACTTGATCTTAAACATATGTAAAGAAAATTCCTAGCCTTTTAATAAGGGCCTAGTAATTAAATGAAGACAGCGGAACGGATTATTATAACACTGAAAGGTAGAGATGATGTTTCAAATAAGCTACTTGATTGTTTATACATATAACAGTTGCCAAAGTAGATAAAAGTTCAGTCAGGCATAAACAACTGTGGGGATTGAAGGCTGCTTGACTTCGGGAGTGATCAAACTCGAGTCTCGGAACACTCACAACTAGTCTTTACAAGGTCGCGAAGTAATACAACATTGTCGTGCGGGTTTTCGGCTTTGCGGGAGTTGTTAGTCTCGCTTTCTCGATCGTTGTTCATCTCTACTTTGTAGTAGGTTGTGATGTATATGGTGTTAATTCCAACTTGAAGGAATGATAAAGAAGTTCATCTATATACTCCTTGGCAACTACAATGCTGCTGTCCACATTGTCATAATTAAATTCCACAAAGTTTGACATACAGAACGATACTATCTGATCTCGGGGTATTTTCCAGCCTTGGGACTGAAGTGGCTGACAATTAATTCTACTTCTCTTGACAACTTCTCGCTTATATTCCACTCTTTTTCACCCCTTTTTCTTTTCTTATTTGCTTCACCAGCACCAAAAACAAACAAGCCAGATTCCAGATTTCTTCGTTCTCCCATGAGCTGTTACAGTATGCTGAGGCTTATGGGTAATAAGCACTGAAAATGGACATCTCCTGGAGAGGTCCCGTTTCTGCATAAAATTTAAAGTTGCTATAGTAATATAAAAAAGCTTTATGAGAGCTGGAGAAGTACGATTTCTGATTAATATGATAGATCTATCCTTTGACATAGCATATCAACCATTAACTCTAAAGTACCAAAAAGTGGAGAAGTCTGCTTTCTGAAATAACTGATTCATTTTTCGTGTGGAGAATATCTCTTTTAACTGATCCAAATGTATATTCTATGTGAATAATAACTCTGCCGTAACTACCGAATAGTTTTCATCATTGTGAATTGTATCCGTCTGTAAGTGACAGAACGTAACTTTCCACGTGGAGAATGGCTATAAATGAAGGGTCCAGAACCATAGTGGGCCAAGCGCCATTTGCTAAAACCATGGAAAACAAGGGTTAAAATGAAGTTATCATAATTCAATGGGAACATATAGCAATTAATGTAAAGTATACACATTAAACTAAATTATATGTCAATCTTCATTAAACTATGGTATTCACTTAACTTTAACCCTTTCTTTCTCCGTTTTTAATAAATGGCATTTGGCCCACTATGGCTCTGAACCCTTCAAATGACACAATAGATAAGTCGATGTGAAGAATATCTATTTATGACTGTCCCAAAAGCCATGAAAACCCGGACCTTTAAAAAAAAGACGTTAAAGTTCTCGTGTTTTGCTTTTTACTGCGTTATGTTCTCTGAAATGTTCTCTTTCCAACGGTATGTTAAACGTATACACTACTTACTTCTAAATACCTTATTTCTTGTAATCCGCAGCTAGGATGTACTAAAAGTTTTTAGGGGCATATTCAGTAAGTTTATATTTTTTATATAAAATTAATATTTTCTCAATTTCTACCCCTTTGGATTACTTCAGACTTTCAGAAAACATTCATAATGTGTACTGCATCACTTAACATAGGTTATGAAATATATAATTAAAAGGGAGTTATCCCTAAAATTGTAGCAAAAATTCATGGCTTTGAGATTAAATTATATTAAAAAAGCGGTAAATTCAAGCTAAAAATGCCAAGAATAAGCTGTAAAAAATCTAATACTGTGCACCTAATAACTTTTCGGAAAAGATACTGTATATTAAATTCCATTAATTTAACATAGGTTAAGACAGGAGGGTCAGAGTTCCCTTGACTGACCCAGCAGATATGGTGCATGTGGAGAATAAGTCCTTATAACTGACACAACATATATGTTCGACGTGAAAAATATTTGTTTGTAACTGTTTCAAAAGATATGATCCACACTTACGACTGACTTACAAGTATCTTCTGTGTCAAGAAAAGCTGTTTGTAACTGACTCAACAAAACTTTTCAAGTGAAGTACAACTCTTTGTGATTAACATTATAGATATTTGACACGTACAGAACGGTCTTTAGTAGAGAACAAAACACGAACAATTATCTTGGTAATGGTAACAATTGATTCGTTATCCTATCCTTACATTGCCAGATTATGATACTGAATGTAAGTTCGAAATTCTCGAAGTGTAAATATGGCACATGCAAAAACCTAAAGGTTTTGCTCCAATTTTAGAATTTTTCTTGGAATTTATGTACATATTTCAGCTTTATTAAAAAGTAATTTTGGCAGTATCTATGTAGGTTTTGTATCTCTGCTTAAACCATTGTCAATTTCATTCGAAGTGGAATAGGGAGAGGAATAGGCTATGGATGTCTTTATCACCTACGTTTTTCAACATTTACTTGGAGGATTTGGTGAAGAACTGTCTTCAGAACATGGAAGGGGTGATAGTATGAGTAGAAGAGAAATAAAGTGCATAAATGTTGCTGATGATATGGCGTTGTCAGCAGAAGAGATTATATTAAGCGATATACAGCTGGAGTTAAACGACGGTTGTGAGCATTATGGGGTGAAGATTAATTCAAAAAAAGGCAAATATCATGGTTATCGGAAGAAAATAGAGAAGGTAAATGTGTGAATTCGAAATGAGACAGTAGAACAAGTGGACAACTTCAAATATTTGCTGTGTACTAAAAGAGTAGTAACATGAGTTGCTGCCAGAAAGTCAAAAGGAGGAAAACAATTGCAAAGGAAGCTGTTAATAGAAAAATAGGAATGTAGTGAGAGAGATTGTCCTATGTTTTGTGTGGAGTGAGGCATTGTAAGGGGCAGAAACATGGACATCAGGACGAAATGAAGAAAAAGATTAGAAGTGTTTAGAATGTGGATATGGGCTATTCCATATGAAATCGATCAGTAAAGAACTTCGCATTTTTATACTCTAATTTTTTCCCTATTTATACAAGGTGCTGAGGAGAGTGCATTTTAAAAAATATACCATCGAAAGTCAAACGGTTTTCGTATTATTGAGCGACAAATTTAGCGTATTTTATAAAAACAAGCCTCTTTCAGCGCTCAGAACTCTGGAACCATTTACTGCAGAACATTGAATGAGAGCTTATTTTGAAGCTGACATTTGGTAGGTTATGTTAAGAAGTAATCCTTATTTTTATTATACACAGAGAGACAGATAATCTGATTTTACTTACTTTTAGGCTTTTTGCCAATTTGTAAAAATTTAGAAAAAAAATATTGAGAAAAAACCTTGCATTATTAAGAGGGATTCGGCATTGTTGCTTAGTAGCACGACAATAAATTTCGAGGGTATTAAATAGATTATTTTCACACGCCTAGACTTGAACGGCGCAGTACCGCACGCACTGGCTGAGAACTCAAGATAAGAGAGCGTTGGGCGTTATTTTACTCCTGTGTTTATGAAAACCTGTGATAAAGCTAGCACATCCATGACTGCTAGACGACACATTACGTGTTTATGTCTCCTGGTCTTGCTTACCTCGGCTAGCTCCCGCCTCACAGTCAGCTGGTTAGTTCACGCGCGTACTATTTATTTTCTTTATTTGATTTTTCAACACTTTCTTATCAACGTACCATCAGTAAAAATATGTGTTTATTTGTACTTTCAATGCGGAACCTAGCTATATATTAAAAAAAATATTGTTTTCCTTGGCAAAGGCGTCTTAATGAGGAAAAATCTAAATTTCTCCATTTCCATAAAAAGTAAGAAAATCTGTTTATATGTCAATATCAACTTCAATTTCTCAGCACCAAAATAAACCATGATTTTGATCATTGGGTGAAAGGGTTTCGGAGCTACAACAATTTAAAGTTGCAAATTTTATGAAAATACGATAAATTTAAATATTTTTAATTTAAACACTATGAAGTTCTGATTCCTCAAACTTTGCACAAAACATTGTATTACAGTTCTCTACGTACAAAAAAAGTTTTATTGTAATTAGAAATTGTAAGGTCAATTTTCTCTATATTTCGGTCGATTTGAGATGGAATAGCTCATATGGAAATGGAGTATGTAGCAGAATGGACAGAGAGAATAAGAAATGAAGCTGTGCTAGAGGGAGTGGATGAAGAAAGAATCATGCTGAAACTGATCAGGAAGAAAAAAACGAATTGGCTGGGTCACTGCTGAGAAAAAAATTGTCCACCGAAGGATGAACCGGAAGGAATGGTGAACGGGAGAAGAGTTTGGAGAAGAAGAAGATATCAGATGATAGACGACATTAAGATATATACATCATATGCGGAGGCAAAGAAGGCAGAAAATGGAGAAGATTGGAGAATGCTGGGTTTGCAATGAAAGACCTGCCCTTGGTCAGAAAACTATCGCCTCGGTTGGGGTTACTCGTAAATTCTGAATTATAGGGTCCACACTCATGCACATTAACCACTAGACCTCCGGAAAACAATACTAATTTTGTATATAACGCCGAGTTCTTTTATTGCTTAGGAATATGGAGTAATACCGTCGAATTTTTACACTGCCGTATACGTCATATTGTCGTTTACAGTTGGGTGCTGCATCCGTAATGCGCGAATATCGTAAATACGCTGTTTTATTAATGCCGTAAAACCTGAGTCATATAAACCATCCATGCAGAAAACCATTGAATTTCCAGTTAGGACTGTAGCGCTTTAGCGACACGCTGCTACAGCCAAACGCTCATCATTCAAGAGACCCATTGAAATTTGATGAAGGAAAATTGTTATTTGATTCAAAAATCGAAGTTACTTGGACGATGCCGTTGATAGTGACCGGTGGTGGTGGGGATTAAATGAATTGTCAATGAGCTAGGATATGCGGTGAATGCTTCAATTTAAGTGAAGTAATATTTAAATTAACAGATATTTTATCTTAAATATTAACAATCTAGACAGATAATAAAAATAAATGAAAGGTAAATTTACATGGACGGAAGATACTGGGTGTTCAGTTCAAAATTTGTCTTGGCTCGCTGTATGCCGTCGTGTGGCTAGCTGATGAGCCTAGAGAATTCAATCTTCCTACACTTCCGCAGCTCAGGTGTATAATCTAAGAGGCAGAGAAGTTGGCTAGCAAGTACGGCGTTCATTCTGAAGAGTACGTGCCGATACGTACGGTAACGCCGGTAGTGGCAGGAATGTGAACTGTTTGGAAATACGTACTGTCGGGATATGGGGAGAGGGTTAAGACGATTACTTATGTATTTGTTGACATTAACTTCGACGGTCAACATGGACACGGAGCATTTGATTTGTGTTGTGGAATGTTACCGTACGCAACCGATGATAACAAATACCCTGCGTACGACTTGCCGGCGCAAAACACAGTTCGAAAGAGGTTATGGTAGCACACAGACCGTACAGACCGCCATCTGTTGCTACGACGTTCAAGTTATACCGTACACGTTCTCAAGTTCAGATTGAGGAACGCCTTAAATAATAGGCAACTTCTCTAACATATAAGCTGAAACTCGCTTCAAATCGGTGACCCAACAACAGTGACGTCATGACACACTTTGAAATGAACACCCAGTAGAGTCACTGCTGACTGCCCCTTAATTCCCCGCTCAACCTTCCCCGACTGAGAAAGTCACAGGTCTCACATTAATGCTCTAGTCTAGTGGTGGGCAAAATGAACGTAACCCACAAGACAGGGTTTAAATGGCAACTACATACTGTGGGAGGGGTTGCACTCTACCTAGCAGTGACGGATATACAGACAGTTGCGTCACTACACTCCTACCTACCATATGTAATTGGAATAGTCGATTCACATGATATTTATTTAATTATTAATTTTTCAAAGCAATTTCTTCGAAATTGGGATTTATATCTGTGCATGCTATTTTCAGTTGCGCAAGGAGATGAGCATCGCTTAAGCGGGATCCGTGGTTGGACTTTATAAATTTCATTTTATAAAACAGTTGTTCGCACTGGTAGGTTGATGAATACATACCGTCATTTCCCATAATTATGATCCTGGAACACAACTATGGTCCACGATACAACCATTCAAAGATCATTGTAGAAGTAACATAGACCGTTCGTAGATAGCTGCAGTGACTTGAATTCAAACTACAGTACAGCAAAAATATAGATACACGAGGTACTACGTTATGGAGTACAAAATTTGAATAGTTGTATCGTGGACAATAGTTATGTTCCAGGACCATAGTTATAGGAAATGACGGTACTCATTATTTTTTAAGCAAACTGTCTAAGCAGTAGATATGTAGTACTAGACATCTTTTAAAAAATTTTAGTCCCCAGTAGACCTTCACATTCTGCTTTCAAGAAGCCATCATTCTGCAAATCCAGTACCTCTAACAGCAATTCTGGGATAACATTTTCAATTTAAACATGAAAAGGAGTGGCAAAAATATTGAAATCTTTCTCCATCCTTTGAAAATCACTGAATCTGTGTTCTTTGGAATCGTATAACAGGTGATCTATTTTAAGAATATAGCCTACATATTTAAGTTCGCGTCTTGAATATTTGTAACTGATCCTAAACATGAGAAATCAAAGAACCGCCTTTCTTGTAAGTGTGATATCCTCTCGATTCATATGATTCTGCGAAAGACATTGTATCATTAATGAAGCTCCGAAGTACAGCAATCCAGTATAATCCGCCACGTACACGGGCAGTATTTTCATGGAGTGGGGGAAGGGGAAATTAGGGGGTAAGTTTGATGATTCGCTGAGGTCTGACATCACTGCGGCAATGCCGCAGGAATGCCCGCCATTGCTCTAGTCTATTTTCTTTTCTCTTATCTCGTATACTTAAGATTCAGACCAAATTAATTGAGTACTGTTGAGGATGTACTGATAGAGTTTCATTTCTGTACACGATGTAAAAGAGAACACCAGAGTCTTTACACTTCGAAACTGACTAAATGTGCTGAAAAAAAGTGTGAGAAAACAGCTTGTAAAATTTGTATTTAATTAAAGTTGAAGGGTGCAACCATTTAAATATTACGTAATTATTAAGCTTTCGAGCGCCGCAGAGCACTGAAACTTGTTCAAAATATAAATAAAACATTGTTGACTCATTTTTATAAGAAAACGGAAATGCTATTTTTTTTACTAAAATGACCCAAATTTCATCCGTCATCCCCCTTAAGGGAAAAGATGTTATTGTTCTCAGAATACTTTATATCAGGAGTGGGAAACTCGTATTGTAAAGAGAGCAGTCAGCATGACTTTCTATATATTACTCGACCGAGGCCAGTGGAGTCCTGCAGCCCGGAGCGCCACTTGTACTGCTCCTGCGTTCGTAATACGTTATCGCGATAGTTCACATTACGCCCGCGGCTCCACTCGCCTCGGTCGAGTAACATAAGAGTAACTGTAGCGGGAGAAGCTAAGCTCTCTGAGTGTAGCTGTTTCCCGTCCCTGATTTAGATATTTTGCGTCTACCCGTGCTTTTTTGTTACGCTTCGCCAATGCTTCTAAAACATATTAATTATTTGTACTTGTTTTAGTTACATTACTGTAGTAACGCCCGACAATTATGCACCCAGCAGCTCAACGCACGTGCTCATAATAACTACTTGATATAAAGGAGGAGGCAGTGTAGATGATCCGTTCATCGTATTACGTCGTAGCATTTCAAAGGAAATAATTATAATAATATCGTTGATGTTTGGGTAAAAGGGCTTAACCCTCATTTTCTAAATGTGAGGTTTTTTTGCTGTAATTGGTGTAATTAGTTAAAATTTAATTAGAAAACGTGAAAATATATTTTTTGTCAATTATATTTACATTCTTTCATATAAAGTAACTAATAATAATATGTTAAAATTTAGTTATAGCTCTTTCTGAAAATGTTTTCTTTTTTGGGATAAGCCCTTTTACCTGAACACCGTCGATATGATTTGATTTTATAATATAGACTTGTGTTAGTTCAAGTGAAATAGAGACAGCGATACGTTAGGTACTTGAAGACGAATAAAGTGAGATAAGATTAATTAATTGATATGAAAGTCTTACTTTTCATCATTAATCCTGTGAATGGAAGTGTAACTTCAGAACACAGTGTTGAAAACAGAGATGGATATCACACAGTTACACACTATAGGGACATATTTTGCACACATTTCACCTCCACATCCAGAGAATATGTTTAAATGCTCCTCCAGCACATTTTTAAACATTTGTTTTTCTTGCGACAAGTAACCAGAAGTTTGCCATGCATAACGTAAAAAAGGGAGAATATTTCGGAGAGCTCATCTGGTTATAAATGAAACTGTGTCTTTTTAGGATGAATATTCTGTCGTCCAGATTTTGTGCCTGCTCTTCTTGAATTCATCGTGCAAATGCCTTTTACTGACGGAAGAAATAAAACATCTAGTGGCTGGCAGCCACTTGTGGTTTTGACGGAATTACTTTTAGGCACAGATTCACATTATCCGATAAGGATTTTGGTAACTTGGCATCACTCTAACTGTCCATGAATGTATAAATAGAACTTTTCATGCAACTCTGGTTTAAAGACTTTTGCATCCAGGAAATGATCAGATCAGTGGGAAATTTACCACTCCAATTACAAACAATGCTCGGTGGTGTACGAGATTTAACATTTCCTGCAACTCGTTTACCAAATCTGTCACTTGGTTCCTGGAAATATATATACACTGTTTGTCTTCCCTGACATGGTCACAAGCCGCTGTATGTATAGAAATGTGTGGTACACGCAACCGACTTCATACTTCCTTCAGTAGTTCTCTCTCCGGTCATAGATAATGTGCGATTGGCAGTGAGTTCGTACTCGAAACGGCTCTGTTCGGTGTTGAAAACAGAGTCCTCTTCAACGGCATTGTTTTCAGTGTATTGTTGTATTTACTGAACAAAGTCACGAGCACTATTTATCATGGTGTCATCCTCTACAACAACAAGTTTCTCAACGAATTTCGTAAAACATCATTTAAGAGGCTCTATAAATGGACTACATGCTTTGAAGTATACCAGTCCCACTCGAATAGAGCCTTCTTTTGCCCATTTACGTAAATGCCAATAATGGACCTTTCCTCCAGCATTAAGTAGGCTACCTCAATACTGTGCAAACTACACATAACATTTCGACAATAAAAAAGTTTATGCGTGAATTAAAAAAAAATGTATAACTTAACTTATTTATTTAATCTGACAGGATTAAGGCCATAAGGCCTTCTCTTCCATCCTATCAGATAGCACATATAAATACGAAACAGAAATACAAACACTGATGAAAATAATACATACTAAATTAAAGCCCTATAGAGGGTCAACAGAGTCAAAAGAACACTATAGATCTCTCATCGAGCTAATACAAGAAAAAAGAAAGAAAGCAGAGATAGCAATGATGATAGTGATAACTGATAATAATAATAATAATAATAATAATAATAATAATAATAAATACATTGCATATTAATTGTCAATTTTACAACAGCATAGTTACAATATTTACTATATGTCATGGGTTAAGGCGAAGTTGCGCAACCTGACAGGTGTTCAACAAGCAATTCCATTAACTATAATGTGATTTTTTTATTTAAATTTGAATTTTGATATTGTCCGACAGTCTCTGACATGATCAGGTAGAGAGTTCCAGAGGCGTGGAAGAGATATGCTGAAAGATGTTGAGTAGAAGGATGTTCTGTGCAGAGGAATAGAGAGAAGGTACATGTTCCGGGTTCGAGGTAGTGAAAGGTAAACAAAACGAGATGCTAGGTAAGAGGGTGTGGAGGTGTGGATGATTTTAAATAGTAATAAGAGAGAGGAATCTTCTTTCTTTAAGTGGACTCCAAGACAATCGCAATAATCGAAGTGTGGCATCACTAAAGTTTGGATCAGGTTCTTTTTAAGGCTGAGAGGTAAAACGTTGGTCAGTCAGTGGTAGTCAGTTTTTATCAGAGTTGTGAGTACTAACATTAAAACAAAAATTAAGAGCTAAAGTAAGAGGGATTATTCTGCTAAGGTCACATTAGTTCAAGAAGAAAAAACACAAATTTTACTTTTTACTTTTGCTCTGCCCCAATACACATCCCAACCCTCGTTCTCTTCTCAAGTGGATTTGTCGGGTTAATCCGAAACAACTTGCAGTACTCATAGCAATACTGCTTTAAGCAGCCATTCCTAAAATTAGATGTAGTCAAAAGTTTTAAGAATTAAATATTATACGGTAGTGTTAGGAAGTTACTGTTGACACTGGTGCAGCCACCGGCGTAGCTCAGTCGTTTGAGGCGCTTGCCTGCCGAACCGGAATTGCTTTCGGGCACGAGTTCGATTCTCGTTTGGGCTGTTTACCTGGTTTTATTTTTCCGAAGGATTTCCCCAAACTTAAGGCGAATGCCAGGAATCTGTGGCGAATCCTCTGTCTTATTTCGCCAAATACCATCGCGCTATCAATCTCATCGACGCTAAATAACTTAGTAGTTAATACAGTGTCGTTAAATAACCAACTAAAAATCACTGTTTGCGCCGATTCCCAATTGTTTCCCACCAGATGTCAGACGGCAGCAATAGTAACCGATCAATAAACTGTTCAAAGCTGGGTCTACCACTAAAAATCACTTATTTGGTTAAGAAAAGTATACAATTTAAACAAATTATTTCAATAATTATTCTATTTATTTATTATTTTTGCTAATAATTATAACATAACATATATTATATATAGAAAAAACTTTATCTCGCCCCTGAAAGAGGAGAACTCGTGCTCAGGGGCGGATTCCTGAATTGAAATTAATAAGTATACAATATAATTTGTCTTATGTCTACTATGCAATTATAGTAATAAATTTAAATTTACAATTTTTCAATTCCTAAAATTAGTTGTAGTCAAAATTTTTAAGAATTAAATATTATACGGTAGTGTTAGGAAGTTACTGTTGACACTGGTGCAGCCACCGGCGTAGCTCAGTCGCCTGAGGCGCTTGCCTGCCGACCCGGAATTGCGGTCGGGCAAGAGTTCGATACTCGGTTGGGCTGTTTACCTGGTTGTATTATTTCCAAGGATTTCCCTAAACTTGAGGCGAATCCTCTGTCTTATTTCCCCGAATACCATCGCGCTATCATCAATCTCATCGACGCTAAATAACTTAGTAGTTTATACAGCGTCGTTAAATAACCAAGTAAAAATCACAAGTGCGAAAAGCATTTTACACTGACTTTCAACTCTTTGCGCCGATTCTCAATTGTTTCCCACCAGATGTCAGACGACAGCAATAGTAACCGATCAATAAACTGTTCAAAGCTGGGTCTACCACTAAAAATCACTTATTTGGTTAAGAAAAGTATACAATTTAAACAAATTATTTCAACAATTATTCTACTTATTTATTTATTTATTTATTTTTGCTAATAATTATAACATAATATATATTATATATAGAAAAAACTTTAGCTCGCCCATGAAAGAGGAGAACTCGTGCTCAGGGACGGATTCCTGAATTGAAATTAATAAGTATACAATAGAATTTGTCTTATGTCTGCTATGCAATTATATTATATAAATTTAAATTTACAATTTTTCAATTTTTGTAAAATCCATACATAAATTTTTAAATTTAATACTAGAACTATTAGAATTGACAAGATTAGGATATTTAAATATAAAATGGTAACCATAGTTCAGGGCTGGGCATCGGGAGCGGATCCAGACTATAACGGGGACGCTTGATATTCATCCGTCTCTGAATCAACGCTGCGTGGTGTTCGGCGGGGAAGAAAGGGGATGAACAGAAATCATATGGCTCCCCGTGAGAGGGTAGAATCCGCTCTTGCTGCCCAGCCCTGCCAGAGTTGTTAATACTGAAAAACGCTTTCCATTATTCCGGGAAGAGAATTACGGTTTAAAACATCGTCTCAATAAGTGGAAAAAATCTTTTCGCTATACTTATTTCAACATACAGTATGCGGAAGCCACCGGCGTAGCTCAGTCGGCTAAGACGCTTGCCTGCCGATCCAGAGTTGCGCTCGGGCGCGGGTTCGGTTTCCGCTTTGGCTGATTACCTGTTTGGGTTCTTTTCAAGGTTTTCCCCAACCGTAAGACGAATGTTAGGTAATCTCTGGCGAATATTGTACCTCATCTTGCCAAATACCAGCTCGCTATCACGAATCTCATTGACGCTAAATAGCTTAGTATTTGATACAGAATCGTTAATTAACCAAGTAAGAAAATACAGGAAGAATTTGGAAACCACAAATTAACTTTGTGGAGTGACTTATTTACACTTAACTTTCTATATAAATCAGTGTACAAACTTCGCTGTTTAGTGGTCAGCTATAACTATAATTATTTAGTTTCTGTAAGCCACAACCAATCAACATAGCTTCATGGAATTATATGCACTTCAATTAAATTCCTGGGCCTGAAATTGGCATTCCAGTAATAGCTTATTTTAGTTCAGTCCAATTGGACCACATTCTGCAGAAAACCCACAAACAAGTTCAATGTCTCAATAATGAAATAATTCCAAGGATCCAATTTTGAACAAAGATGCTTCGTATAATATGGTTTTGGTTAAAGCAATAAGTATGTAGTTGTATTTATTTGTGAATTTGCCACTCACGTTTAACTTTAAAGTGCGCTGTTCTCAGTTTAGGTATAATGTGGTTAGTGCCTTTCTGCAAAATGTGGTCAGAATGTGAAAACTTGTGTGAAGACTGTCAAGGCATATAAAGACCACAGCTGGAGAGCTATCTGATATTGCAGTATTATGCGAAAGGATTCTGCTAAACTCTACTTGTTCTTTTGAAAATATATTCTACTATATTATGACAAGCCTCGTTCCAGGGTACAGAAACGCAATAAGTTACGAAGGCACGTACGATTGTGTTATGTAGATCGGGGGGAATGAGAGATGGAGAGGGCAATTACTCCTTGCCTTAACATGTAAATATTCAGTCACATTAGGATACAAAATAAATGTGCACGTTCACAGATTTAATACAGGCACTGCATTTCTAGTATAGAAAATAATTTTCTGAGATTACACGTTTCAATTTACATTATACTGTACATGTTTTAACAACATAAAATAATTATTTTTTGAGTGTGAAAAGAAAAGGAAACATATATGGTACATAAAGTACAGTTCTTCACAGTTCCTTACACCGAATTACATGGTACATCCGTAATGTATCAAAAGAAATGTAACTTATCTCCTATTTTCACTCAAAATAAGTTTTTTTTTTCAAGAAAGCTCAAGTTCGTTCTGAAGAGAACGTTTTGTGCTCTTAATTTTCGACATGTTCCTCAGTACTGTGAATTATAAAACACTAAAATTAATACTAACAAAAATACGGATACATAAATAATTAAATAAATAAACAAAATAAGTTAAAATGTACTTGTTTGCTCGCAGGATCTTAAATGCTTATGGTGATCGCACGGACTCAGACAAGTTGCAATAAGAAAGACGGTAATGCACTTTGTTACGAAACCAATTCTAAATTTCCAGTGCCAACCCACCCCACGGGTCATGACGCCATTCATACTCCGTGCGTCCCAAATTTCAGTCTGGTGACTCGGTGACCCTAGAGCAAGGCATGATTGTGTCTTTATCGCTTCTGTCTTATTTATTCTATTTTATTGGATGTAGCATTACTCTATTCTATATCATTGTGCGTTTTGTTTACTTAAATATGCAGTGAACTCTCCTAAGTTCGATTGAACAGAATTCAAAGTTCAGTCCAATAAAGGTAGTGGGTGTGGCAGGTGAAATGAATACAAATTCTTATTGGTTATCCAACAACGAATGCAGTACCGTCAATGCGGGCTACTTGGACCCTTAAGGTGTTACTTGAACCAAGAAGAAAAAAAATGTTTTCGTCGATGTAAAATAACAGTTTGGTGTCGAAAGTTGTGGTTTTTTGCTCTGCAAACTTTCATCTGTACAAATATTTTCACCTAAGTTACTCCAATGGTAAGTAAACATTTTTTTCTTCTGGGTTCAAGTAACACCTTAAGGGTCCAAGTAACCCGCGTTGATGGTACTGTACTTGCATTTCCTGCCCGCCCCGAAACTTGTGTATGCGCTTCTAGTACCACAGTGGGTTTCGATAGTTCAGTCTCACAAACGGCACAATTCTCAAATAGAAAAAGAAGAGTTCATTAATTTAAAATCAGTGATTAAATATGGGTGTTCTAATCAAAAAATATTCTGTTTTCCTTTAACTAAAGTATCACTACAAGACACAGAACCAATTCCCATTCAAATGGCAAACTCATTTCTTAATGCCCGTATAGGGGCTTGTCTAATTCTCCTACTTAAGCAGTCGAACTATAGAATGTCGAACATAAGAGCTTCCATTGTGTATGTAATTTCGGTCTACTACAAGGGTGCCATCCCAGAAAGTCGACCAATAAATTTTATGATGAGTTTTCTCATGCTTGTAGTTTCTAAATTACACTACATATCGCAAGGAAATAAACGACAGTTGACAGATGAAGGATCAATGTATCCAACGTAATCCTGATTTAGAGCGGGTGACCTCATCTAGCGATGCGCGGGCGGAGGAATTTGTGGCACGAATTGGCACGTCACGAGGCAGCCAAGGGAGTGTAACTCGAAAATTCGAATCGATAGAACGTTTGCAGTGGTGTCAAATGATTCGTAAGGAACCAGGCTACAATTTCGATTGAGCAACACTCAGTAGTTAACAAGACAAATTGAAAAAATTCCCGAGTGAATTTCTGTTAAATTATTTACATATTTGCTAACGTATATAAAACAACAGAAGTAAATCTAAATACACTAAGTCCACCGTTGTGGCTGAGGAGTTAGCGAGTCTGGCTTCGAACCCAGCGGTCCCGGGTTCGATTCCCGGTCAGGACGAGTTGCCTGGGTGAGGTTTTTTCGAGGTTTTTCCCTCACTCCTATGGATGAATATCAGGTAAATTTATCAGGCCACTCATCTTCGCCATTTCCTTTCCTCCACCATCATCCTTTCCTCATCAACCCGTTTCTGGTTTTTCAGATCATCTACTGACGGCCTCCCGAAACTGCTGACTCTCTCGACCGGCCTCCGTGGAATGTAGCTCAGCGATGTTTGATGGCTTCTGCAACGACACCCGAGGCGAACTTACTCGGGGGAAGAGTTTCGCCTCGGACGGACAGGGGGGCCTTGGGGGAAATTGCCGAAGCAGGAATGGTATATGGATTCTGTCGGCTGTAGGGACCGGTCGTTAAAGGAGTCATGTGGTTAAGGCGGTGCGCGTAGGGGATCTGTGGCATGCAACTCATTCCATATCGAGGTTAGCGCAATAGATCTTAGTAGGTCACAGTGTTGTGCCATCCGTGCCTGCTCAGTTAAATTCCATTCTATTTCATTCCATTCCAAATACACTGTAAGCATTATTTCAAATATAAACGCTTTATATTGCTTATAGATTGATTGATGGATTTATTGAGTAATATTATATATACAAATTTTATATTATCATAATTTTGTCTAAAATCCAATGCACGGGTCTTCTGACCGTACGTGCTTTGTACCCAAAAAACGTCCTCCTTTGTAGGTTCCCCCCACCTATGATTACATCCAACTACTCTCTAAAAGAACATACATATTAAAATGGAAATGGCACAATAAAACACATTATATAACATATCCTAACCTAAAAGACCTAAAAGTGTACAGTTGGGTGGATACTATTATCCCTTTCTCAGTTCGCGTCGCAAACTTCAACAGCTGCAGTTCTAATCTTTCTTGCCTTCAAGAGGACAATCCAGTCTTTTGTTCCCATTCTCTATTCCCCATGAGGTCAAGACATGCAGCGAACTCCTATTCTGACTTAGCATCGAGGGTAGTAAATATTTTCTCCGTGCATGTTCCAATTCGACACACAGTAATAAAATATGTTTATAGGAATCCTTTCCTTTGCAAAGCGGACAAAGACGCTCCCCTTCTTCGTTGACAATTTTATTACCCTTCCATGCCCCCAATCTTAGCAACGCTAAACCTGCTCTGCTGTCTTCGTTACAAGAATTTATGTAGTCACACCTCCCCCAGTAATAGACTTAGGTCTATATGTTACTTTATTATCTATCGTCTGAGTAAGATGAAGATGATAATGTCAGCGAAATGAGTCCAGGGTCCAACACTGAATGTTACCTAGCATTTGTTCTTAATGGGTTGACATGCTAACCATTAGTCAACAGGGTGGATCTGAAGATCTTGAGAAAGCCTCCTTAAACGAGGCAAATTAAATTCTTGTTGATAATAATAATAATAATAATAATAATAATAATAATAATAATAATAATAATAATAACTTAATAACTTTCGAAATGTCTGTGGAACAATCCATAGATCTTTAAAAAACAAAACAAGAAAATATACACGGATAAAATTTTTCAATACAATCGCAGTACCTATGCTAACTTATGGAAGTGAAGCCAGAATAATGACAGAAAAAGATAAATCAAAAGTCCAGGTAGCAGAAATGAAATTTATGAGAAGTACACTAGGATGTACAATACAAGATAAAAATAAGGACATAGATATACGGAAGAAATTAGAGGTGGAACCATTGCTGGAGAAATTAAAGAGAAATAACAGAAGGTGGTGTGAACATCTACAAAGGATGCCGAACTACAGACTGCCAGCTTTAGCAATGGGATATAAACCAAAAGGAAGACGAGATGTAGGAAGACCAAGAGCGAAATGGGCGCCGGAACAGGTTCAACATGAACCTAATCCTTGAAGTGAAGAAGAAGAATAATAATAATCATCATCATCATCATAATTAATAATAGTACTAATAATAATAAAAATAATAATGTTTCTGATATTATTTCGTTACTATTAATAGTTGCAATAGTAATAATGTTTAGCAAATCTAACGACTAATTTGAGCTATTAGAGATGTCAGCGTACTGTAATCTTGTCGTGCTGGCATTGTTTCTATTTTGTAAGTCTGTGTGTCCAGATATTTCAATTCTCATAGGCTAGCACAGAGACACACGTAGTGTAATCTCATGGAAATATTTTTGTAGTAAAGAGAAATTATATTTATATGTAAAGTATTCTGCAACCTCTGAATTAATCTAATCTTATTATTTTGGTAGATACAGGGACACATATTCTCAAGTATATTACTAATAGGCCTATTAAATAAATATTTAGAACAATTCTTGTGCATACACTTAAACTGACAATTGTTATGGGAGAAGCATTTATTTTAAAATATAAATAAAAGCCGCTCCACTGAGAAAAACACGGCTTGAGCTTCAGTCCGGCACTGCACTATTCCTCGCCCCCCCCCCGTCCACATGCTATCTGCACCCGTGCTCCGAGAGCCGGTTCGAAGCAGCTCCCTTGTACAGGTCTAGGTCATAGTAGGCCTATACAGCGGGAAGAATTGCGTCTTTCTTCCCCACGATACAGATATCCCAGATCACATATAGATTGCTCATCTCTATGTTAAAATCGGTTGCACTTTCAAGAGGACAACCGCCAGAATCGCCACCCGTCCGCCGTAAACGAACAAGAGATGGCAGTATAGTCGCTAATACAATTCAAGTGGGAGTTATGACGTGACTTCTTACGTAACAACTAGATGGCAGCATAATAAACCTGACATGAGTTGTTACCGTCAAAGTCTATAACGCCGAGCAATCTGGGTATATATGATCTAGGCAGGTATTAACCATCACTGTCCCTAGCTTTTCAGTACCTGCCTTATACCAAGCGGTGAAGTGGAAATATTCCAGTAAATATTTGTTCGTTTTCAGATGTTTGAAGGAATTTTTCATTATTCAGTGACATTATATTACCTTTATTTATTTACTAGCTGCACCCGTGCGCTCCGCTGCACCTTTTAGAAATAAATATAAAGTAATTAAATAATTAAAATAGGACGTTTGATCCAGGGAACATTCGTGTTTAATAAAAGGATAAATCGTTTAATATGTTACTTAATTTAAATCGTATTTAAATAATTAAAATGCGATCATTTGGTCCAGAGAGCACTCAGAAGTTACTGTAATAACATTATAGCATTACGTCCATCTAGAGAAACTTTACTACACTTTCCAATGGTGAAATAATAATTAATTATACAAATCGGTTAATTTAACTTTCGATATTACTTCATACAAACACAGAAACATTCTCTGTACGCTCTGTTTCATAGCTTTCGATTGTTGTTGTCCAAGGCCCCTTATAGACGTAGTCATTTTTTTCATTTCATTACACCGCCTTAGATGGCATTATATTTTAATTTTAAAACTCATTTATCTCATTAAATATCAGTTCTATTAAAATTTTGCAAAGAGTAAAACTTATCGGAAATCATTTTTAAAGAAACTTTTGTTATGCAACATATTTCACAAAAATCAATAATAAGCGAGATATTTCGATTTATTTAATTCAGGCCCCCTTATAACCCCCCCTTTAAATAGTGTATTTTGCATGTCATATAGCCTAAAATCTAAGTTACAACGAACTTAATTTATATTCCAATTTTCATATAAATTGGTTCAGACATTATCGCGTGAAAAGCTAACAAACATCCAGACAGACAGACATACAAACAAAAATTTCAAAAAAGCGATTTTCGGTTTCAGGGTGGTTAATTATATATGTTAGGAGCAATTATTTTTGTAAAATCGAAAATTACCAGAAACATTTCGGCTACAGATTTATTATTAATATAGATTATACCAAAAGTATTTGTTTATATATATATATATATATATATATATATATATATATATATATGTCTGACTCAGGATAAGGACCGATGGCGGGCACATGTGAGGGCGGCAGTGAACCTCCGGGTTCCTTAAAACCATACATAATTGTCTATCTGTCTGTCTGTCTGTCTACCCACCTACCTGCCTCTCTGTCTGTCCGTCCGTCTGTCTGTCCTTCGTCCGCCTCTCTGTCCGTCTGTCTGTCCGTCCCTCAGTCCGTCCGTCTCTCCATGCGTCCATCCGTCCGTCCATGTGTCCGTCTGTCCGTCGGCCGGCCTGACCGCCCGCCCTCTGTACCCTCTGTCCTTCCTTGTGTCCGTCCGTCCGTCCCTCTGTGGGTCTATAACATAATTTGTTCAATTTCATTATACTTATTTTATTGCAACATATTAATTTCTACTCAATTACATTTTAATAATATATATGTTATTTTCTATCGCGTTCTGTTCTATTCCATTGTCTTCTACTTTCTTTTTGTCTATTGTAATCCATTCTGTTCTACTTTATTCAGTCGCATTTTATTATTTGTTTTCCTGTTCCAGTATATCGTATTGCAATTTATTCTGGTCTAGTAACATCTGTTATATTCCCTTGTAATGTAATTCAGTCGATCCTATTGTTCATACGTATTCTTTGATATTTTATTCTATTCTGTTCCATTCTATTCAGTTTCTGTTTCATTACCTTTTATCTCAATCTTACTTTTTCTCTAAAGCAAAATATTGTATTCGGATTTTTTATATTTATTCGTTACCTTTCCATTTTATTTTCTTCTGTTTTATTCCACACAATCGCAATTTATTATATTTTATTTTACACTATTTTCATTCCATTGCACTTAATTATTATTTCTTTTCATTTTATTTTATTTCACTTACACTGTTTTATCCCTGCATATTTCAATACTTTTACATCTTTTTATTTTTTACAGCATTCTATTCTGTGTTCTACATATCCAATTGAATGATACTCTGTTCTATCGAGTTCTATTTTGTACAACGCAGTCCATTCTCTTCCATTTAACTTTTATTCATTATATTTTATTATTCTAATGCCATCCCGTCATTTTCTATCCTGTTCTTTATTCTGATCCATTACACGCATTCCACTTTATTCTAGTTCATTCGGTTCCACTGCATTATCTGTACTCTCATGCTCTAAAATCAATTCTGTGTGTTGTATTCCATTCACTGGCACTCTGTTCTATTGTGTTATATTCTATACCATACAGTGTACAATGCTGCATCGTTCTGTTTCACTTCGCTCCATTCTTTTGTATTGAATACTACTCCGTAACATTTCGTTCCATTCTATTACACTCTCTGCTATTTCGTTGTCGTCTTTTGTGCTCCATTATATTTTATTCTGTAATATTTTATTGTATTCTGTTTAGTTCTATCATTTTATATTCTAAACTGTCTCTTCGTTTCGTAATATATTTCCAAATTTATTAGACCCCTTCACCTAGGAGCGAAATTTAAGAAAAATATATTTACTCTATATCCGCGTATTAGAAATCTGCGACATATTGCAATACAAGGCCCTAGCTTCTCAATAATTCCTGCTTAGTTTTTATTTCCTTAACTAGCTGTACCCGTGCGTTCCGCAGCACCCGTTAGAAATAAATATAAAGTAATTACATAATTAAAATAGGACATTTGATCCAGGGAACATTCGTGTTTGATAGAAGGATAAATCGTTTCTTATGTTACTTAATTTAAATTGTATTAAAAAAATTAAAATGCGATCATTTTGATCCAGAGATCATTCATTTGGTCATCAAAATTATTTTAGGAAATACAGGAAACGAATGTACAGAATAGCCTATCAAGTTTTCTGTGCATAAGAAGCTATTTTAATCTCACCTGTAGATTCACTCAGAAGTTACTGTAATAACATTATAGCATTATATCCATCTAGAGAAACTACACTTTCCAATGGTGAATTAATAATTAATTATACAAATCGGTTAATTTAGCTTCCGATATTACTTCATACAAACATATGAACATTCTCTGTAGGGTATGTTTCATAGCTTTCGATTGTTGTTGTCTATGGCCCCTTATAGACGAAGTCATTTGTTTTTTATTTCATTACACCGCCTTAGATGGCGTTGTTATTGTAATTTTGAAACTCATTTAACTCATTAAATATCAATCCTATCAAAATTTTGCATGGAATAAAACTTATTGGAAATTAGTTTTAAATAAACTTTTGTTATGTAATATTTTTCATGAAAATTAATAATAAGGGAAATATTTCGATTTATTTAATTCAAGCCCCCTTATAACCCCCCTTTTAAATAAAATATTTTGAATGCCATATATCCTAAATTCTAAGTTACAACGAGCTTAATTTATATTCCAGTTTTCATATAAATCGGTTCAGCCATTATCGCGTGAAAAGGTAACAAACATCCAGACAAATAGACATACAAACAAAAATTTCAAAAAAAAGCGATTTCCGGTTTCAGGGCGGTTAATTATACATGTTAGGACCAATTATTTTTGTAAAATCGAAAATTACCAGAAAAATTTTTGCTACAGATTTATTATTAGTATATATGTTTTCTACCAAAAAAAAAAATATTACAAATAATGCCCATGGCTTGTCAGTATATTTTTTCATTAATAATCTTCCTCGTATGTAATCGTGAAAACTTTGTAACTAATTCAACTGTTCATAGCATAAATATGCGTCAAAAAATGTCTTTCGTACTCCATCGGTAAGTCTATTATGCTATCAAAAAGGAGTGCGTTATATAGCATTCAAAATATTTAATAACCTCCCTATCGATATAAGAGAATGAAACTCAATACATAAGATTATTTAGGGCCAAATGAAGGAAATATCTAATTCTTTACGCCTTCTATTCTGTAGGTGAATTGATGACATTCAAAAACGCTTCATGAAATTGATACTAAAACAATGTGTTTTACTGGTAGACTATAGACTATATTGTAAAACTCTTCTGTATATATTTCAACTAGACTGTGATTATAAATTAAGACTTTATACTAGTATTAATTTTTTTGACTTGTTCCATATTCTAGTTGTGAAGAAATGTATGAATACCAGGAATGTTAATAAATACAATACAATACATATTGGCTTCCATAACTTAGCACTAAAACATAAAAAAATGGAATCTAATATGCTAGTAAATACAGTATTCTAAAGCCTCCAACTGTACCTCGTTTTTCATATCAGATGTTTTTTTATATTTTATTTAGTTTATTTAAATTTAAATATACAGAATAAAGAATATAATTACAAAACAAAACAAGAGAAATAGAAATAAAATAATACAAGCAATATAAAAAGAAGATACAGTAGTATTAACAAAATTTGAGACCGAATGAGCAGCGCTCGTGCTCGGTCTCAGTTCAGATATAATATTAAAATAAATAATAATAATAATAATAATAATAATTTTATTTGTTTTTTATTTATTTATTTATTTAATGTGCTGTACAACAGCCAGTGGCCAATTACAGTTCAGCACAAATATAACAAAAATATAAAACAAAAATAATTATTACACATAAATATAATTACAATTACAATAATGACGATGAATGGATAACTAAGAATACTATGAGAGAATGTTAATTGAGTATAATGCCTAAAAGAATACATAAATGATAAATCGTTGCCAAGAGCAAACAAAGTCTATACATTGAAGGGATCGAATTCGCAGCCATGCATGTTGGCATTTTTAATGCATCTGGAGACTGGTGAAAGAAATTTCGAATTTCTAATATAGAAAAGTTTGTGGGCTCTCATATCTTTTGTTGGAATACGTAAGGTAATATTGTTTAAGAAAGAGTCACAGGATATATCACCTTTGAGGACTTTACAAAAGAACAGATAATCTAGCTCATGGCGTCTAGCATATAGATTTTGACAATTAAAATATTCACATTTTCTCTCATAACTATACCCGGAATTAATGGCCAGAAATCTGAATGAACATAAGGATATAAATTTTCTTTGTATATTTTCTAATTTAGCCGAGTCCGTAGTTGTAATCGAGTTCCAAACTACAGATGCATATTCGAGTTTCGATCGCACCAATGTTTTCGATCGCACCAATAATAATAATAATAATAATAATAATAATAATAATAATAATAATAATAATAATAATAATAATAATAATATAAATAAATAAGTAAAATAAAATAGGAACTAAAATATAATTACAGCGGCAATGGAATTATATAATATAATATTAACACTAGAGAAGAATAATATCGCACGTGAAAAGTAGGACTAATATGTATTTCAAAATTATAGAATACAAATATAATATAGGTTGATTAATTCATACTCATAGGCTATAAATTTATTTAATCAAATTGAAGATATTAACACGTTTCTAATTTTCTTGTTATATGTTAGTGGGTTACATGTTAGAAGTTCTGGGTGTAATTTAGTTAAAGCATTGTACAACCGAGGGCCAAAATGTATGCTATGCTTTAGACCAGCAGATGTGAGACATTTAGGTTCTACTAATGTTGAATTAATATTTCGTCTTGTGTCATAATTGTGTGTCTGTAATACAAACTTATTACGATTTTTATGATAAAATTTTAACAGCGTATACTTATAAATTTGTTCAATATTAAATACATTAAATTCAGAATAAATTAATTTAGTTGGATAATCAAAACGTTTCTTCAAACAAATTATAATTATTCGTTTTTGTAGTAAATTTAACGGACTAAGATTAATTTTTGTACTTCCACCCCAAACAGTTATACCATATTGAATAATAGACTGAATAATGGCAAAATAAACATTTCGTAGAACTCTAATAGGTAAGTAGCATCGAAGATTAACGAATTTATAAATTGTTTTACGAATCCTCTTACAAAGATAAGTAATGTGATGAGGCCATTTTAAATTCTGATCAATAATGATACCCAGATATTTGACATACGTGGCTTCTTTCAAAGGTGGACATTTACAACTTTTGGGATCTAAACAATTTTCACTGTGTATTATTAGTCTATATTTATCGCTAAATTTTAAATTTTGAACACTGGCAGCTGTTAACGAAAAAGGAACTAAAGTTGATTTAGATATATTTAAAGAAAGGAAGTTGGAATTAAGCCATTTTTTAACAATGTTAGCACATATATTAGCATTTCTATATGCTTCCTGCCAAGAAAACCACTGAAAATAACTACTGTATCATCCGCATATGAATATATATAGATCCATTAAATTTTTCTAAATTTATATTTAGCAGATCATTAACATATATTAGAAATAAAATAGGTCCCAAAATTGTTCCTTGCGGTACACCTATATCAATATATTTGTATGCACTAAATTGATCTTCTATTTTGGTAATTTGCCTTCTGTTTCTAAAATATGATTGGAATAATTTTAAAACTATGCCTCTAACTCCAATAGTATGTAGTTTGTCCAAAAGTAAATTATGATTGATAGTGTCAAAAGCTTTCCGTAGATCCAAGAAAGTACCCAAACATTTGTTTCCGATATCTAGTTCATTGATAATTTTTCCAGTAACATTAATAAGAGCATCATCAGTAGAAATATTATTGCTTACGTATAATTTATTTTATTGATATATCTCTTTAAGAGTTCAGCATTCATTTGCGGGTGACGA
Source organism: Periplaneta americana (assembly GCF_040183065.1). Classification (NCBI taxonomy): domain Eukaryota; kingdom Metazoa; phylum Arthropoda; class Insecta; order Blattodea; family Blattidae; genus Periplaneta; species Periplaneta americana. Next base: position 41,326,343 of record NC_091126.1, on the reverse strand, counting down.
GTGAGCCATGTTTCTAGAATTTTCAAAATGTTTTAAGTTCTTTCATATAGGAACAAAATTGTGATCGTGGTGCATTTCGAGTAAATGTAAGTTTTGTATCATCTTTGTGTGGATTCCTATAAATACCAACAATTTTCGATGAAAGTTATAAGATTTGACACATACATCTCTCATGAATGAAATAATGAAAAAAAAAATTCATAAAATTAAGTAATTAGTTTATCAGAAAGAATTTTAGTGCACTGAAATTCTAACGTCCGGGCAGACTGACAAGCAAACATTCTGATGGGGGCAGATAAAAAAGTTATTTTTTTCTTCCACCATTTAAATAATGTCAAAAAAAAGTGCTTATACAAATTTTGGCCACTCGACTGCAATTACGAGGCCGTCCAAAAAGTTATTTTCTCTGGAGCTGTTTACAGAAAAAAAGCACAATTGCATGAAAAAATTTATTGAAACATATACAGTAATTGTTGCGCTATTTTTCAACATATCCCCTACTGGACTTGAGACATCTATCACACCATGGGATCAATTTTTGTATCCTTGTGTCGTAGAAGTCAGCAGCCTGTGATCGGAACTAGCGTTTGACAGCCGTCTGCACCTGCCTGTCGATCTCACGCTATGACAAAAATGTCTCATTTTTGGTGGGGAATATGTTGAAAAATAACTCAACAATTGCTGTGTCTGTTTCAATAAATCTGCCCAATGAAATTGTGTTTACTTTCTGTTAACGGCCCCTGGCGAATTAATTTTTTTTACGGCCCGCGTAATTGCGGTTGAGTGGTTAAAATTTGTTTATGCTTGACCATGCCGAAATGTAGTAATTATACACCTGGTAGCAGTCCTTTAATGCATGTCATTAAAGTACACCTATTCATTAAAATTCAGGTTTTCGATTATTCTCGGATATGCAATCGAAAGACAACTAGCGAAACGTCACGCAGGCTGGAAAACCAATACTCCCGCAGAAGGTTATGTTCTGTTACTATAATAATTAGCGTTAATTGTAAATAATATTCAAATAATTTCAATTTGTCATCTCGTTTTTCAATGTCGAATTCAATTTCAAGGTTATATCAAGTTTAACGTTTAGATTATATCAAGGTCGTCGACATTCGTTGCTCGGAAAAAATCAATACTTTCGCGTCTGCGCACATCTCACAATTTACGAGATTGCACAAGGTCAGTTCGCTCCCCAGTCACATGACCATAACATGAATACTTTGAAATTTCAAATTAGAAATATGGTCGAGCATAAAAAGTCGTATAAAACTTGCCTATAATGGTAATTAAGACGCTCGTATGAAAATTATGAAACTCTCTTGCGCTCGTTTCTTAAACACCCTCGCGTCTTAATTACTATAATTATAGGCTCGTTGCATAATGTACTAATAAGCAATTCTTTTGACATTATTAACATGGTGAAAGAAAAAATTAAATATTTTATCTGTCCCCATCAGAATGTTTGCTTGTGAAAGCAAGTCTTTTTGTTCCTTGTCCACAACGATCAGGAAACCTGCAGTTCCGTTTCAATTCAAACATAAATTTTAAAAAATTTATTCTATCTTGTTTTCTATAGAAAATGGAAAGTATTCAAATATCGCGGAGGAATTTGAGGGGAGAGGTTTACACGGCTGTGATGCGAAACGCTTTAATAGATGGAATTTTAACCGATTAGAGTTTCCAGATTTTCAGAATGCAAATAAGGGACAGTTGCAAGAATAAACTCTAGGAAAATACATTGAACTTTTAAAAGAGAGGGAATTCTGTGAGCGTCATCTCAGAGTATATTATACTGGCACGTTGAACACAGTACAAGGACAAAACATCTACCTTAGTCTTACACCAGTGGTGCATATTCAAGCCCGTACGTTCTGAAGCACGCGGTGGGCAGATGGCTCTGCGCGCGGATTAAATTACTTCCCCTACTAGAATGCACCGAAAGAGGGGCAGCTGTACAAAGGTTGTCCATGCATACATTAAGTAGAGCAGCGATGTATAGAAGAAGAAGAAGAAGAAGAAGAAGAAGAAGAAGACATACTGTCCTTAATATGTGGAAAACACTGCATTATTAAGAAATGAAGTATTCAGAGACGCTAAATGGATGTAATTCAACACAAATTTGAGCTCTTCTAATGCTCCCATTCCGCAATTCGAGAAATTTGCCTCCAGAGTTGCAGCTAAAATTAATTACACTGAGCAACAAGAATTTTGCTCCTACTTAAAACAATGTGTCCCTTATGGTTTGATGTGCGCTCAATCTGAAAATGCATCTCTTTTCTTCGTATCACGTAAAGTTTTTAAGATATACTATGATTTCACTCTTCGATAAGCGCTCCCCCAGGAAACATCTGGCTCAGTTTGCGGGTATAAAGCAAGTCAGAAACTAACGCATTTTATGAGTTTATGACTTATTTCCGGTTTCTTAAGGTTGTTGGCGTGTTATTTTGTACTTCTAACAAATAAACAGATATTTGGTCCCTTCTATTAAGTAAATTTCATAACAGTTCAAAGTGAGGTCTATGCAATGAGCAAACAAGGGTGTGGTTTTCAGTATTTAAAGGAAAGGTTTATCAGCTTGAGTGAAGGCAAATTAAAAGAGGGCATTTTCATCGGCCCATAAATTCACAAAGTTATAGTTGACCCTTTGTATGAGGAAAAACTTTCCGTTACAGAAAGAATAGCATGGCACGCTTTCAAAGACGTTTGCCCAAATTTTCTTGGAAATTCTAGGGCAGAGAACTACATAGAACTTGTTGTGGAAACAATATCAAGTGCACATGACAAAATGGATTGTAATATGTCTCTCAAAATACACTGTTTACATTCTCATTTGGATTTATTTCCTCCTAAATTTGGAGCGGTAAGCGACAAGCATGGGCAAAGATTTCATCAAGAAATATCTTAAATGGAAAGGCGATATAAAGGAAGATCATCATCCAGCATACTTGCAGACTATTGTTGGTTCCTTGTAAAAGACAGTCCCAGGTCTAGTTATAAACAGAAGTCATCCAGAAAATTATTTTAAATGTAAGTTCAAAATTCCGATATTTTTCTCATTATACGCATTAAATATTTTTATTGTTGTTGTGTTTTAAATTATAACATCGTTTTTGTATCCAGTACATATTTTTCAAGTATTATGAGGAATTTTGAATCCCTAGTATGTTGTAATTTTATCAGTAGCAGTGAAAAATTAAAAATAAATAAATTTTGTCATAAAAAATTCAATTTATTTTCCCCGGAAAATGGTACGTGATGGAGCAATTTGGATTTTAAATTCAGATTTAGGGCACACATATTAGTAATATTCACCTATTTTTATTTCGGAGGAAGACAAAAAGTAAAAATTTGTTGTTCAGTGTTATGTATCTTTCACATACTGTCCTGCTGAGATGTACGTATAAATGACAAGGACTTCTTTAACATTAATAATTACTTAAATTATGAATTGTATCCGAGGATTCGTAAATTTGCAGCGGAAATTATAGTTTCACCAGAACATACGTACCGCTAGGTTTTCATGAACCTAACAAAGCCAAGATTAAAGACCAGGCTATTCGATCATGATAAGCACCCTATGCTTAGATTTGCTTATTTAAATAACATTTTGCGAGACGTAATATGGTCGGTGTGAGGCGAAAATAAAAAAGAAGAGATTCTGGCGAAATTTTATTTTAAAAGGTTTATTTTCGCATAAAAGTGTTTCTGTTATGACGAAAATGATATAATACTCCAGCAGTTTCGAAAGTTGTATACGTGAACGCGTTATTTTTTAATTATTCAGTCCCTATTGTAATGTACATGAAACATTTTGTTGTGTATTCAAAATCGTACATATACCACATACAACATCATCTGATTGAAATAAATGTATTGCGTTTATTAAAAATATGTAGACAAAAGTGTAAACAGTTATTACACCTCGACTTCGTAATGCTAATTATGTTCACCATTGTCTCTTGGCCGTTCTTATTTGTACAGCCTACAACTGCTGCAAATGCAAAAAAGGAAAACTGCGACGATTTTTTAAATTAAACAAGTGATAACAGCTTTGCATTAAAGCAATGATTTTCGACACTCGTCACAATGTCTCAAATTCAAATTTCTAAACATAGAACCGCAACTTTACATTAAAAGTGCTTGTACTTCAGCAGGTATGAGTTTTTGACTCTATTATAAAAACCATGATTTGTGGACTTCTTTTTGAAACGATGCTTCTCATATGAAAGGATCGGAGTGAAACCAAGTGTTACGATGTATCGTTAGTACGAACTTACACTGTTACTAGATATATATTTTTTTATTTTAGTAGGTTATTTTACGACGCTTTATCAAAATCTCAGGTTATTTAGCGTCTGAATGAGATGAAGGTGATAATGCTGGTGAAATGAGTCCGGGGTCCGACACCGAAAGTTACCCAGCATTTGCTCATATTGGGTTGAGGGAAAACTCCGGAAAAAACCTCAACCAGGTAATTTTCCCCAATCGGGAATCGATCCCAGGCCACCTGGTTTCGTGGCTAGACGCTCTAACCGTTACTCCACAGGTGTGGACTACTAGATATAATAACTCAATACTTTTTGGGGTAGGCTAAGCCTCAAAAAGCTCTTAAGAGCTTCGCCACTGGTTTCATGCAGTGTGGAAGCATTCATTTCCGTTTGAAACATTTTTCGTTCTTCCCATATACTGCACACAACCCAATAACAATTATTGTACCGATAACTATGCGCTCTGTTGTTTGGGAATAAAATTATGTTTAACTGAAACTAAGGCAGTTACAGGTTTAAATTTATTTGCTTCATTGCCATGATTCTAAAAACATTGATATTAATAAAAATTGACCGTTTATCATAATTCTACACGATACCCGAACAAACACTAAGTGAAAATAATGAAGGAAAAATAAAAAATGCTTGACCATTATGTTATAATGTAAGTAAACACAGGATTTTTGCTATCCTCTGTGGATTTCATATTGGACAAGTTTTTCAGGTTTCAAATATGGGACATCCAGTACAAAACTGTACACCTTGCAAGCCTAAGACCCATATGTCCTTTACAACAAAGAGTTTAAATGAGACATTATGATTTTTTTTTCCAGTTTTCATTCTACTGTTCTTCTCTCGGCCATAGCCGTAATGCAATCTACAGAAGTATTGTGCTTGGCCTAGAATTCATTAATTTAATAGAGGAAGTGTTACAAATATTAAATCTGGGTACAAATATGAAATAGTGTGATATACAAACTGAGACGTGTTATATTCTAGCAGAAGTATTGCAAATTATTAGGTACGCATCGATACTCTCTTTCGCGGGAATGTGTTAGTTAGCAGTTATAAGCTGAATTGTTGAAACCTTTATCATTATTTTCTTTTAGATGAAAGTGAAAATTTTGGCGGTAAGTTATTTTCTTGTATATACATTGATAGTCCTCAGTGTTAGAGATATTAATGTGAAATTATCTGCTTTTATAGTAATGTATGTTTAATTGATTTGGTTTTTAAATTATGATAAGTTTTGAGGTTAAAGTTACAACATCATTGTGTCACAAAATATGAAATACTAGTATTATTAGTATTCCTTTTTTATACCCTGGTTTTATGTTTCGTTACTAGCGTTTGCACCTGTAGGAGAAGGGAAAATCTTACCTTATACCAAACTTAGAAAACAGTGGAATGAAAATACAATACAAGAAGGCATAAAACAAGTTCGAGAAGAGACGTGAGAAACGATTCATTTGGATTCAGTATTACGGTTGGAAAAACACCTTCTAATGAAGATGCTGTAAGCTTTTTCTCTGCTTTTCTTGGTAGAGGATATCTTGACTTTGCAATTTTGTTAATCTTGTAAATTGTTAATGTTATTCCATATTTGTACCTCCATTTTTATGAAGAAAATATGCTACATTTTGAGGAAATCATTTTTTTAACATTTTATAACATCTTACGAAGTTCTAAGTCCGGTGTACCACTCACAGGGACAATCAGCAATAAACAGGGCGATAATTTACGTTCTGTATTAAAAACATGTAGGTTCCAAAAGGAAAAAAAGGAAATGGTATTCCATATTTGTAACATTTCCTCTACTATAGCCCCACGTTTGCTGGAACTCGCCTTACGTGGCGAGATTTTGTTTACGATAAACAAGCTAGGAACAAACTTGGAGTTCAGAAAGTGCGACCTCGTTTTAATTATAGCTCAGTGTCGCGGCGCTCATTCAGTTAATAAAGGGGACTAATTACATGTAAATGTCTTCAGAGCGTTTCAACTAAAACAATTATTTTGCGCCGAGATGATGTCACGTTTTAAAAAACTAAGGCTGGAGAATAAAAGAAAATGAAAAGCGTACTCACGGTCGTGACATTTGTCAAAACAACTCTCGCCCCCACAGCACTTCCGAGAACATGTCGCAGCAGAAAGCCTCCATCCGCTCTCTGATCTTTCCGGTGCAGCGGAATCCGGAGTAATCCGAAAGTACATAGACACAATTTTTTTTTCTTTTCTCTCTCGAGGTTGTAAGATTTTGTTTAATCGATAGGCTTATAAATTAAAAATATTCTCCTTATCTTAAATGTAAATAATTTTGAATTAGAGGGAAATAAAAGAACTTTCAGAAAGCCTCCAGCAATGTACATCAATGGGAAGAAAAAATAATTACTATTTACGATGGACATAAATTGGAATACCTGCATTGCTCATAAAATACAAGATGGGTTAAAAGTCGGTTTCCCCAAAACACTTCCTTACATTTAATTACATTCAATTTATATTTGACAACACCTTCCTTTACAGATTTTGTTCGAAATGGAGGCCCTTTTTCTCGATACCTTTAGACACCGATTTACAGATGGCAGAACATAACTCACGATTATAATCGATTTTCACGAATGACTATTCGATCATCTATCGCAACTGATGTAGTTCCTGAACATCAGGAAATCTTGTCTCAAAGCCTGCTATCACCAATGCTGTGTTCGTACTGTGCTTCCACCAGCGTTTTAGCACAAAAACGTGTTGTTCTGTGGTTAATTTACGATTCATTGTAAGAAACTAGCAGTTATTACATATAGACACAACCCAACACAATAAAACAAATCAATAACAAGATATGAGGCGTTCAGAAGTCAACATGATTAACTCCTTTTCCAAAGATTTGGATATATTCAAGGTTAAAGTTAAAAGCACATAATTAATTCTATGATGTACTGTAGTCAAGAAGAATACTGAATTCTGTGGGCTTTTTACTGAATATGCAGTTAATCACATTGACCACTGAAAATATGGTCAATTTAATACATTGCTGACTTAGAAACTTTGAAATAACCAAAAGATGAGTTAATCATGTTCACTTCTGAACGCCTCATATGACATCGAAAAAAAAAAGTTGACCCAGTATACAGAGTGGAAAGGTAAGGTAGTATATTAATTGTAGGATGTGATTCCTTAAAATATAACAAACAAAAAAGTCTAATACCATTTTGCTTGTTTTTGCGAGTTTCTTGAAGAAATAATATCTTTATACTGACATTTTGATCGCGAATTTTACGAATACTGTTTAAAATAAGGTTTAATTTCTTGTATAACAACGAAGAGAACGTTTGTTATGTTGACGTTGCAGCAGGATTTTAATTAGAAAATTTACAGATTTTTAATTAATCGATTGAAGAAACATTGGAAACATTGATTGTCGAATCACGTACAGAAGGTCTAAAAATCTGGCATCGCTGTCGGGACGGCAGATACTTTTGCGTATTACTCGCAACTGATCAGCTGTTATGAAGTTTACATTGCATTAGTGTGAAGTTGGACGTACAGCGATACAGTTTAGTTTATTTCAAAACTACGAGATGCCAGAGTTCACAAATCGTGAGTACTTAGATATGATCCAGGCCGCGGAAGAAATTCGGAACAGTGAAGAACTACTGGCCAGAGTTCGTCATAATTGGACTAGAAGATGTGAAAGCTGCACGCACGCTGATGGTGGACGTTTTGAACAGTACCTGTAAGAAGTGAGTGGAATGTGGTTTACACAGTTTATTACGCTTTATTTAATTATTAACGCCCAGAATTAGTCATTAGTAAAACAGAAAACTGTAATGTTAATTACATCTTGTCCACAAAGTTACATATTTTCTTTTTTCATTAATTGTAACTGAAACTTCAGTCCTAAGTGTTTTCACTAATTTGGACATAATTTCCTGATTTTCACGTTATTTCTTGTTATTACTGTAGGTATTTCTTGCTTACATTAAAATTATTACGCCATACTCAGTATTGAATTGTTAGTGTATTGCATTGTAAGGTTATAATTCTGTATTCATTGATGAACTGCGTCCGAACACGAGCTATTTTGTTCATTCGGATTATTAATTTACATTTCTGACATTAAATTACATAAACTAAACAAATAACAGTTACGTCTCTATCCGGAGTTTACATAAGTCATTTTTGTGCGAAGATTTATCCCCAGATTAGCTCGCGAAGTTTTGCACCTGAAGCTCAGTACATTTGTTTGCTGCCGCCCCCCCCTCACATGCTGCAAGGTACACGGTGAAAGGTTGTTGAACTTAACCCACCCCATTCAAGTCGCTGACCGCTTGGGATGTGGGGTACTACTTATACGGCGTTGAGACATCTTGCAATTGCCGTCAGCGCTTTCGAAACACTTGTAATTATCTCCCTATCAGTAAGTCCTGTAATTTGTTTTATTTAACAAAACTTACTCTAAATAATGAGATCTATGGCTTCTGTCAATTAATGTACTACCTTACCGTCCACTCTCTATATGTACAAGTGTGAAAGCTAAGAACGAATATTGGGGAAAGCGAATTTTGACCCATATTATATAGAGACGACATTGTAGATTTTAATTAGGTGCGGAGAATTTTGAAGATTGGATAAACGTATACCGTATTTATGTAACAGGCTCCATAACACTTTTTGTAAATTTGTCAGTCTCAGAAATTATTTACCCATTAATATTTTAAGATTAATATGTTTGACAATTCTTCGGTCTATGATAAGACATAGTATCATTGGATGGGTAGAAAGTGGTTTGTCACATCGTATTGCTTTGTATTAGCTTAAAAAAAATATTTTTTTTTTGTCAAAATCTGTTGATTTATCCAATATATTAGACGTTTTTCAGACATTTTTGTTCATAATATTTATGAAATTTACAAATTCATTTCGTTGAAATTTTTCCATATAAATCGTTGTTTAGTATAAATATGACATAGAAACAATTCATATTACACGAAATGTTACTTAATTTACTTGAAACAAAATGCAATATAAAATCTGCGTAAATACGTTCTTCATAACATTACGAACCAGATTATACAATCACTTAAAAAAAAAACTTAAGTAAATATGGCATTTTTAATCACATAATTATGTAATTTTATATAAATCGAAACTGACGATCACTTACTTATTTTCTTACAGATACATTTTCTTTAATCTTTCCTTTTTCAGATAGTGTTTGTTTCTTAATTTCTCCTTGAAATATCAATTATGTCACTCGACATCTAGCATTAAATTATCGGTATGTAACTGGAACTGCCTGCAGCACGAAAATTGCTCTCTTTAATGCGAATTATACAGAGTGATTCGTAAGTAATGTCATTAATTTCAGGGGGTTATTCTGTGAGATATTTCAAACATAAACATTTAATATATACTTCGCTAGTTTTTGCTTTCTTCTCCAGATAATTCTTTTTTATAAGAAATATTTCATAGCGTGTTTTGAGAAAGCCATTGATGTAATTTCCAATATTTTCAGTTAATTTAATAGAGCAGTGTATTATGGTAATAAATGATTGAAATAATTTCAGTTTTGTTCCTTAAATGTGACGAAATTTGATCCGAACTAATGTAACTTTCCGTTCTGCAAAGGAATTTTAAAATGTTAAATTTATTTTGTTGGGATCCAATTTCTGCACATATAAAGGGGAAAACTAAAATTCTTTCATTAATGTATTATAATAGTACACTGCTTTCTTAAATTGAATGAGCATATTCGGAATTAAATCAATGGCTGTCTCCAAAACACGCTATCAAATGTTTCACATAATTTTTTTTCTGAAAAAGGAAGCAAAAACGAGCAAAATTGTATTAAAAATTTTTGTTTCAAATATTTCAAAGTATGTCACCTTGAAATTAATGACATTACTTACGGTTCCTCTGCATATTTTAAACTTATGTGTAATTTATAATTTGAATCTATTCAAATTAAATCAAAATTCAGAACGAAAGAGATTATGAATATACATTCGTAGATAAGAACACACTCACGCACATACATACATAGGCCTACATATATGCATGCATGCATGCATGCATACATACATACATACATACATACATACATACATACATACATACATACATACATACATACATACATACATACATACATACATACATACAGGGACATCATTTTATTTTTACTTCAACTTTTATTGTACCTGAGTTTTTGAATGTACTTCACTCCCACCCCTTCTACTAACGAAGTTCCAACCCAACTGTCCACACTGAACCAAGGCCGCAGTAGCCTACTGAGTTAGTGATTATAGTACGTTTCAGAAATATGTTCGCGTTTTCCAGTGACGAAAACTTCCAATATTGAATCATATTTTCGCACAGGTACTGTCGGCCGTTTGCCTACGTCGCATCCCGATTTCCCCCACTTGCTTCTGCTCGCTCCACTGTAAAGACTAGTGGCTGGGCTTTCTTTGATCTTTTCTGAAAACATTAATTTCTGTTAGGAATTAATTGGACGTCTACGTAATATTATGCAACTGTTTAAAATAACTTAAATAAAAGGGCCTCGTTAAGTAATTAACTATCACGTGATTGCCTCCCTTTCTACGATCCTGCGACATAACTACTTGGACGGACAGTAGATAGCATCTGATTAATTTTATCTGTGCGGGTCGGGCAGAAGTGAAGACTGAATTTACAGTACGTAAGGTACTCTTTTATAGAGTAGGTACATAATTATTTCAATATGAGTTACTAAGTATGAAGGACGAAACTGGTAATTGGAATTAGATGCAGTAGTCTATAGTGTGATAATAGGCACAAAAGAGCTGAAGCCTGTATCGAAATGAACGGCCACCATTTTCAAAAATGTGTTTAAATATCCATATTATGATTATTTTTCATTTTAACTTCATTCCCTATATTGTACGCTAATGTGCTGTAGACAGTATAATATACACAGCATAATGAATACGTTCGCATGGATAACTCAGTTCCAGAGTAAAAACACTTATTGTTAATACTGTACTGTATTTTGATTAAACAAAACCTAATGAAAATCGCGATATTTCCTAGTTTACGTAAATGGGTGAACTACTTTTCTTTCCTCCTATACCTAGTAAAGTGATTTGTTTGTATTTTACGCCAGTATCATCGAACTCCAGTCGTGGAAGGAGGTAGCAAACGGTGTTTCCGGGTCTCAATCATTAATCCAAAGGTATAGCCAGGTTAATATTAAAAATGTTAGTAAAAATAACATGATGTCCCTGTACATGCACACATACATGCACACATAAACACATAGTGTCCATAAAAGGAAATATAATATGAACTCCTCATTCGAATGTTGTGGCAGGGTTAAATGTGCAGATTAATTATTACTACTACATGCGAAATTCGGGTCCCTACATTACGGCGTTTCACTGACTGAGGATTACTTGGGAGACCACAGGTTCCTATTGGAGATCATGTAATGAAAGAGTGTGTTCTACCTTCGTGATGCTCATGCTTCATAAATTCGTAACGTCATTTTTAACCCCTTACCGCATTCTGGGACAGATATGGCACATACCAGTTTTATATTCATATAATTTGTAATATAAACATATAATATTTCAAACTGCATACTGGGACAGATATGACACTGTCAAGAATTGGATTTGACCATATGTAACATCAGTTGAGAAAGAAAGAACTACTCAAGATGTTTGAATATTAAGCCGGTGTGTGCAAACTGTCCCATGCGGTAAGTTTTTAACTTTGTCAGAATCACAATCTCAGGCATGTCCATAAAATTCGCAGTCTACTAACTGACCCTGTACCAAAGAATGCCATTGCTCGCAAAAATGTCCATCCTCTCATACCATCATGTTGTTTCTTATATCAACGATTATAAATATTATTTCAATGTACCGAAGTACATATGATATTTCCATGCAGATATTCTGCGTCATCATACGATGAAAGAGTAATGGAACGGAGAAAAATTCTCTCCGGCGCCGAGACTTGAACCCGGGTTTTCAGCTCTACGTGCTGATGCTTTATCCACTAAGTCACACCGGATACAACCCCGGCGGCGAACAGAATTGTCTCTGATTGAGTTCCAACTCTTGGGTTCCCTCTAGTGGCCGCCCTCTGCACTACGTCATAGGTGTCTATGAACATAGGACCGAAGTCCACACATGTGCTGAGGTGCACTCGTTATGAGTGACTAGTTGGCCGGGATCCGACGGAATAAGCGCCGTCTTAAATCACTTCGTGATTTACGCATATCATATAGCCCAAGAGTTGGAACTCAATCAGAGACAATTCTGTTCGCCGCCGGGGTTGTATCCGGTGTGGCTTAGTGGATAAAGCATCAGCACGTAGAGCTGAAAACCCGGGTTCAAGTCCCGGCGCCGGAGAGAATTTTTCTCCGTTCCATTACTCTTTCACCGTCAACGATTATAAACTCATCAGAAGAATTTATGACGTCACGGGCATTCTCCGATGAAGGATTTCAATGTGTTCAGTGACGTATTTTAATCGCACCCGACGTTTTGGCATACAGCGAATGATGCTGTTTGCTTGTGTTTGTTGTCATATTGAAATTTATACACTCTCCTAGATTCCTCAGGTCTCTGAAAAACATGTTTTCTCTTCAATATACGTAGCAAATTGAAAATTAATTTAACTGGTGAATTAAATGTTGAAAGGCTGTAGGTAGCAAAATTCCTTGTAAATTGCTAGGATTATCCTTACTGATCACAACCAGCTGAGTTGCGCCACTGAGATCGGTGCTGACGCAAGGCGGGTGTAAGCTGGACCACAAATCAGGGGCTCTGAGCCCTGTCAGTGTTTACATGAGCACCTCGGGGACGCGAGCCCTCAGCCTGTCCCTGAAATATTTATCTCACACGAAACGGAAATGCAAACAGACGTCACCCACCTTTTGCCCGTAGTCTTGGGGGGGGGGGAATCTTTATCTCGTCTGGGAGAAAGCGGGTTTCTAATGAAAACTGAAAATTGAGTTCAAGGGGATCGATTGAATCACTAGTAGTTGTATATTTATTCATTAATAAAATATTAAATTACTGATTAACTTTGTAACTCTTCACCATGTTAATACGAGGAAATTGCGATGATCTCGTGGGCTAATTGCTTGGTATGGTTATTAATCCTTGGCGAAAACTGAGTCTGATCTCGCTATCACTACTTCCATCTATACAAGTTAATTTTGTAGTTGACATAGTATCGTTAAATAACTCATTCATAATCGTCAGGAGCATAACATTTACAATGCTGCATATCTTTACGTACAACAACCTGTAGTGTCTTTACTTCTCAACAGGTTCATAGCTTTACTACGTTGCATATCTCTATGTATAACAACGTGTGAGTGTCTTTACTTCTCAACAGGTTCATAGCTTTACTAAGTTGCATATCTTTATGTATAACAACGTGTGAGTATCTTTACTTCTTAACAGGATCATAGCCTTACAATGTTGCATACGTTTATGTATAACAACGTGTGAGTGTCTTTATAACAGGTTCATAGCTTTACTACGTTGCATATCTTTATGTATAACAACGTGTGAGTATCTTTACTTCTTAACAGGTTCATAGCTTTACTATGTTGCATACGTTTATGTATAACAACGTGTGAGTGTCTTTATAACAGGTTCATACTACGTTGCATATCTTTATGTATAACAACGTGTCAGTATCTTTACTTCTCAACAGGTTCATAGCTTTACTAAGTTGCATATCTTTATGTATAACAACGTGTGAGTATCTTTACTTCTTAACAGGTTCATAGCTTTACTATGTAGCATACACTTATGTATAACAACGTGTGAGTGTCTTTATAACAGGTTCATAGCTTTACTACGATGCATATCTTTATGTATAACAACGTGTGAGAATCTTTGCTTCTCAACAGGTTCATAGCTTTACTATGTTGCATACGCTTTTGTATAACACCGTGTGAGTGTCTTTACTTCTCAACAGGTTCATAGCTTTACTATGTTGCATACGCTTATGTATAACAACGTGTGAGTGTCTTTACTTCTCAACAGGTTCATAGCTTTACTACGTTGCATATCTTTATGTATAACAACGTGTATCTTTACTTCTCAATAGGTTCATAGCTTTACTACGTTGCATATCTTTATGTATAACAACGTGTGAGTGTCTTTACTTCTCAACATGTTCATAGCTTTACTATGTTGCATATCTTTATGTATAACAACGTGTGAGTATCTTTACTTCTCAACAGGTTCATAGCTTTACTGCGTTGCATATCTTTATGTATAACAATGTGTGAGTGTCTTTACTTCTCAGCAGGTTCATAGCTTTACTATATTGCATATCTTTATGTATAACAATGTGTGAGTGTCTTTACTTCTCAACAGGTTCATAGCTTTACTATGTTGCATATCTTTATGTATAACAACGTGTGAGTATCTTTACTTCTCAGCAGGTTCATAGCTTTACTACATTGCATATCTTTATGTATAACAACGTGTGAGTGTCTTTACTTCTCAACAGGTTCATAGCTTTACTACGTTGCATATCTTTATGTATAACAACGTGTGAGTGTCTTTACTTCTCAACAGGTTCATAGCTTTACTACGTTGCATATCTGTATGCATAACAACGTGAGAGTATCTTTACTTCTCAATAGGTTCATAGCTTTACTAAGTTGCATATCTTTATGTATAACAACGTGTGAGTATCTTTACTTCTCAACAGGTTCACAGCTTTACTACGTTGCATATCTTTATGTAGAACAACGTGTGAGTGTCTTTACTTCTCAACAGGTTCATAACTTTACTACGTTGCATATCTGTATGTATAACAATGTGTTAGTATCTTTACTTCTCAACAGGTTCATAGCTTAACTACGTTGCATATCTTTATGTATAACAACGTGTGAGTGTCTTTATTCTCAACAGGTTCATAGCTTTACTACGTTGCATATCTCTATGTATAACAACGTGTGAGTGTCTTTACTTCTCAACAGGTTCATAGCTTAACTACATTGCATATCTTTATGTATAACAATGTGTTAGTATCTTTACTTCTCAACAGGTTCATAGCTTAACTACGTTGCATATCTTTATGTATAACAACGTGTGAGTGTCTTTACTTCTCAACAGGTTCACAGCTTTACTACATTGCATATCTTTATGTATAACAATGTGTTAGTATCTTTACTTCTCAACAGGTTCATAGCTTAACTACGTTGCATATCTTTATGTATAACAACGTGTGAGTGTCTTTACTTCTCAACAGGTTCATAGCTTTACTACGTTGCATATCTCTATGTATAACAACGTGTGAGTGTCTTTACTTCTCAACAGGTTCATAGCTTTACTAAGTTGCATATCTTTATGTATAACAACGTGTGAGTATCTTTACTTCTCAACAGGTTCACAGCTTTACTACGTTGCATATCTTTATGTAGAACAACGTGTGAGTGTCTTTACTTCTCAACAGGTTCATAACTTTACTACGTTGCATATCTGTATGTATAACAATGTGTTAGGATCTTTACTTCTCAACAGGTTCATAGCTTAACTACGTTGCATATCTTTATGTATAACAACGTGTGAGTGTCTTTACTTCTCAACAGGTTCATAGCTTTACTACGTTGCATATCTCTATGTATAACAACGTGTGAGTGTCTTTACTTCTCAACAGGTTCATAGCTTTACTAAGTTGCATATCTTTATGTATAACAACGTGTGAGTGTCTTTACTTCTCAACAGGTTCATAGCTTTACTACGTTGCATATCTCTATGTATAACAACGTGTGAGTGTCTTTACTTCTCAACAGGTTCATAGCTTTACTAAGTTGCATATCTTTATGTATAAAAACGTGTGAGTGTCTTTACTTCTCAACAGGTTCATAGCTTTACTACGTTGCATATCTTTATGTATAACAACGTGTATCTTTACTTCTCAATAGGTTCATAGCTTTACTACGTTGCATATCTTTATGTATAACAACGTGTGAGTGTCTTTACTTCTCAACATGTTCATAGCTTTACTATGTTGCATATCTTTATGTATAACAACGTGTGAGTATCTTTACTTCTCAACAGGTTCATAGCTTTACTGCGTTGCATATCTTTATGTATAACAATGTGTGAGTGTCTTTACTTCTCAGCAGGTTCATAGCTTTACTATGTTGCATATCTTTATGTATAACAACGTGTGAGTATCTTTACTTCTCAACAGGTTCATAGCTTTACTGCGTTGCATATCTTTATGTATAACAATGTGTGAGTGTCTTTACTTCTCAACAGGTTCATAGCTTTACTATGTTGCATATCTTTATGTATAACAACGTGTGAGTATCTTTACTTCTCAGCAGGTTCATAGCTTTACTACATTGCATATCTTTATGTATAACAACGTGTGAGTGTCTTTACTTCTCAACAGGTTCATAGCTTTACTACGTTGCATATCTTTATGTATAACAACGTGTGAGTGTCTTTACTTCTCAACAGGTTCATAGCTTTACTACGTTGCATATCTGTATGCATAACAACGTGAGAGTATCTTTACTTCTCAATAGGTTCATAGCTTTACTAAGTTGCATATCTTTATGTATAACAACGTGTGAGTATCTTTACTTCTCAACAGGTTCACAGCTTTACTACGTTGCATATCTTTATGTAGAACAACGTGTGAGTGTCTTTACTTCTCAACAGGTTCATAGCTTTACTACGTTGCATATCTGTATGTATAACAATGTGTTAGTATCTTTACTTCTCAACAGGTTCATAGCTTAACTACGTTGCATATCTTTATGTATAACAACGTGTGAGTATCTTTACTTCTCAACAGGTTCATAGCTTTACTACGTTGCATATCTTTATGTAGAACAACGTGTGAGTATCTTTACTTCTCAACAGGTGCATAGCTTTACTACGTTGCATATCTTTATGTATAACAACGTGTGAGTGTCTTTACTTCTCAACAGGTCCATAGCTTTACTACGTTGCATACGTTTATGTATAACAACGTGTGAGTATCTTTACTTCTCAACAGGTTCATAGCTTTACTACGTTGCATATCTTTATGTATAACAACGTGTGTCTTTATTTCTTAACAGGTTCATAGCTTTACTACGTTGCATATCTGTATGTATAACAACGTGTTAGTATCTTTACTTCTCAACAGGTTCATAGCTTTACTACGTTGCATATCTTTATGTGTAAAAACGTGTGAGTATCTTTACTTCTTAACAGGTTCATAGCTTTACTATGTTGCATATATAATTCACCTAAACGTAACACAACACATTATGAGTTTTATGATATAGATAAGGTACAACACGTTTTTGCACTTTGCATACACTAATAACCATAATCTCACCAGCCTTTTGAATCCACAGTATCGATATTTTTTATCTGTACTCATCTATCTTTCTCCGAGTTATAACAGTCGGTGCTAGATATTACAAGCTACTAGAGTTGCCAAGATGCTTCCCGCAGACACAGTAAAATAATTAATGAGGTGGGAAATATACTTTCCACCACCTGGTAAAAGCTATAAATAATCACACAGTGCATTAAAAATCGTAATACATTAATAATGAACTCTTGAGACCGACAGTGGGTAGATGTAAATCTGGTTTGTGACTTGTATTAAAATTGAACTGTTGGGAGCCAAAGTGGGCCAAGCTCCATATATTAGAAACGGAGAAAGCAAAGGTTATAATTGAATGTACGATAATTTAATGAAACATATAGCAAGTAATTTAAAGTATGCACATTAAATCTAAATGATATGTCAATCTTCATTAAACTGCGATATCCAGAGCCATAGTGGGCCAAACGCCATATATTAATAACGGAGAAAACAAGGGCTAAAATTAAGTGATTACCATAGTTTAATGAAACATATAGCATGTACCTTAAAATATGCACATTAAAACCAATTCATATGTCAATCTTCATTAAACTACGGTATTCAGAGCCATAGTGGGCAAAACGCCATATATTAATAACGGAGAAAACAAGGGCTAAAATTAAGTGATTACCATAGTTTAATGAAACATATAGCATGTACCTTTAAATATGCACATTAAAACCAATTCATATGTCAATCTTCATTAAACTACGGTATTCAGAGCCATAGTGGGCCAAACGCCATATATTAATAACGGAGAAAACAAGGGCTAAAATTAAGTGATTACCATAGTTTAATGAAACATATAGCATGTACCTTTAAATATGCACATTAAAACTAAATCATATGTCAATCATCATTAAACTACGGTATTCAGAGCCATAGTGGACCAAACGCCATATATTAATAACGGAGAAAACAAGGGCTAAAATTAAGTGATTACCATAGTTTAATGAAACATATAGCATGTACCTTAAAATATGCACATTAAAACTAAATCATATATCAATCATCATTAAACTACGGTATTCAGAGCCATAGTGGGCCAAACGCCATATATTAATAACGGAGAAAACAAGGGCTAAAATTAAGTGATTACCATAGTTTAATGAAACATATAGCATGTACCTTAAAATATGCACATTAAAACTAAATCATATGTCAATCATCATTAAACTACGGTATTCAGAGCCATAGTGGGCCAAACGCCATATATTAATAACGGAGAAAACAAGGGCTAAAATTAAGTGATTACCATAGTTTAATGAAACATATAGCATGTACCTTAAAATATGCACATTAAAACTAATTCATATGTCAATCTTCATTAAACTACGGTATTCAGAGCCATAGTGGGCCAAGCGCCATATATTAAAAATGAAGAAAATAAGGGTTAAAATGAAGTTAATACTATAATTTAATGAAACATATAGCAAGTAACATAAAGTATGCACATTAAAACTAAATATCAATCTTCATTAAACTACGATATTCACTTAATTTTAACCCTTGCTTTGTCCGTTTTTAATAAATGGCGTTTGGCTCACTATGGCTCTAAACACTTCAATTTTAAATGTTGTAATTAGTAGTAAATGTATCTTGGTTTTTAACATAAAGCATCATCAGGGACCTCACCATAATATCAATATTTGCATTGGGTCTCATCACTTAAATTTTAGGGAAAGTGAGATGGACGTTGAGTAATCAACTCCCATGCTGCTGGACTGTCCAGTTTTTACCCGCTTCAGACGTCGATACCTCAGAAAGCTCATGTAATCTCCCAAGAAAATTCTAGATTGATCTACAGTAGTATATGGGGCGTACAAAAGACCATTTCTCCCTAAGTGTTTTAGTAGATGACTACACACTTATCGAGTAAGGCGAATAGTTCAAAATTCTGTAATAGTAATATGCGTTACAAGAGCGGTATGTTGAAGTTTTCATGTTCGAGGAAAAGTTTGAAAAAGCGAAACGTAGTTGAGCTTTTTTAATTTCCGAGAATGGAAAGAAAACATATCGCTCGTGTATCGTACATTATTTTGTGCGAAGATCATTTATTACATACCTGAAAGAGGAATTTTTAATTAGTTGCAATGAAATCTCCATCTTGGTTTCAGTTCAATGACGGCAAATTTGCAAAACAAAAATATCTATTTTCAACATTGTTGCTTTAAAATGTTTTCTGTGTTTACTATACTCCAGTAGGCCGTAATATACGCCTGTATTTTTTTCCCCCAGTCTATGATGAGTCTGGAATCCTGTTGATTTTTTTCACGGCTTCCTTAATGTTACTTGCATCACGAATGAAGTAACTTTAGTGGAGTTGTAGAGTTTACTTAATTTTTGCAAATATCTAAAAACAATAACAGTGCAATTTAGGTGAAATTGCAGTGGTAAGTTTCCAATTTATAATTATTACTATATTGAACGTCTCTAAAAATAATATGTTAAAAGCCTAAAGCAGTAAAATCAATATGTCACTTAAGCGGTAAGAAGAGGGAAATTGTTATGTGTGTTAGGTTTGGAATACTGAATGTGGAATTTTAGACTTTCCGCGGATTGGTTTTGTGCGGAAACCAAGCAAATACGCACGATCTGGCACAAAATCTTTTTACATGATGTTCTTATAAATAATATTTTCTGTGAGTCTTTACCGGTACAAATTATTATCGAATTCCTCACTAATAAATTTGTGCTTGTAACAATTCCGTTTAATATTGTAGAAAAGTTCTCCTGTTTTCAGAACATGAGAGGGGTGATAGTAGGAGGAATAATAATAAACTTCATAAGATTTTATGATGATACGGCATTATTAGCAGAAGAGGAGACGATAATAAGGGACATGCTATTGGAGGTAAATGACATCTGTGAGCAGTATGACATGAAGATAAATGCAAGCAAGACGAAGACCATGGTTATCGGAAGAAAAATAAAGAAGGTAAACCTGTGAATTGTAAACGAAGCAGCAGAGCAAATGGACAGTTTCAAATGTTTTGTGTATAATATAAGCAGTAACATGAGCTGGTGCCAGGAAATCAAAAAGAGGATAGGAATGGCAAAGGAAGCTTTTAGTAGAAAAAAGAGCATTTCCTGCGGATCTCTAGAAAAAGAACTAAGGAAGAGACTAGTGAAGTGCTTTGTGTGAAGTGTGGCATTTATGGGGCAGAAACATGGACTTAACGACGAAATGAATGAGAAGCGAATACAAACATTTGAAATATGAATATGGAAAAGAATGAAGCGTGTGAAATGGAGAGACATAATAAGAAATTAAGCTGTGTTGGTAATGGAAAAGAATGAAGCGTGTGAAATGGAGAGACATAATAAGAAATTAAGCTGTGTTGGTAAGAGTCGGTGAAGAGAGAATGATGCCGAAACTGATCAGAAAGAGAAAAATGAATTGGTTGGGTACTGGCTGAGAAGAAACTGCCTACTGAAGGTTACACTGGAAGAAATGGTGAACAGGAGAAGAATGCGGAGAAGAAGAAGGTATGAAATGATAGACAACTTTAATGTATATGGATCATATGCGAAGACAAAGAAGAAGGCAGAAAATAAGAAAGACTGGAGAATACAGTGCTTGCAATGAAAGACCTGCCCTTGGGCAGAAAGCTGTGAATGAATGAATTGTAGGAAAGCTGAAAATGATTATGTGTTTTTTTATTAAATTTTATTACACTAATTTTATCAATATGATAAAATGCTACTTAGTTTCTCTAAACTTTTCATTCCTTAGATTTAACACTGTATTCCACTACGTGCTTGAGGGGAGTCCTAAAACGACGCAGTTTCTAGAGCCTGTCAGAAGTGTTTCATGATCCCCTTTCAGTGCTTTTACAACGATTTCGAAATTTGTTAGTCAAAAACCGTTCATATATGAGATCAATTTTGAAACTGTTTTTTTATAGAATAGAAGTTTTTGAGATTTTCAGACTTTCTAACGCCAGAATCGTCGAAGTTTTATACTGTCCATAGGATTTAAACCCCCA
The DNA here is from genome assembly GCF_040183065.1 of Periplaneta americana. NCBI lineage: Eukaryota > Metazoa > Arthropoda > Insecta > Blattodea > Blattidae > Periplaneta > Periplaneta americana. The sequence continues at coordinate 41,304,682 of NC_091126.1, read as the reverse complement.
AAATAATTCCTTCGCGTTTTGGGATAACATGGAGATTTTGTAATTTCTATTGTTTATTGCAAAACCTACGTCCGCCACAACATTTAGTTCAGCCATCGTCAACTGGCCTGCATACTAGTTCGGAGCGCCGAGACGCTGGCTGAGGAGGTAGTAGTGTGCAGTGTGTCGAGCCAAGCCAACGCATCCCATCACAGAAGCCAACTTTCTGACCATAATTTACAATGCCTTCTTCGATTGTGTTCTACACGAGCATTGACACCTAACATAAACCAGTTAGTGAGGGAAAAACGAATTAAAAAATCCAGGAAAACCAATGCTAATGATCGGCGAAAATAATTTTTATCATTTGTTATTTACATTGTAATAAAATAATTTAGGCCTACTTCAGTTTGTAACAGAAATGACAATATGTTTCATATGTTATACAAAATAACAAATAATTTGTTTTGTGATATATAGTGTCAGATGAAAAATGGATAATTAAATATTAGTAATGGGTTCGATTTGTTTAATATTTTGTAACAGTGAAAATGCATTATAGGTCTGTAAGTTCTCAATTACTTTAATATGAAAAAAACTATTTGTTTACAAAACCGCTGCAATACATAACGAAAAAGTAAAACTTGCTTGTTGTCTTAAACTAAAAAGTGATTTAAAAATCCAGGAAAACCAATGCTAACGAACATCGAAATTAAATTTTATAATTTGTTATTTACAGTGTAATAATAGTACATTATGCAACGAGCCTATAATGAAGGTAATTAAGAAGCGAGTATGGATATTTATGAAACGAGCGCAAGCGAGTTTCATAATTTTCATACGAGCTTCTTAATTACCATTATAGGCGAGTTTCATACGACTTTTTATGCTCGACCATATTTCTAACTTGATATTATTAATTTTCTTTGTATCTGACCTTGGCCAATGTCCCGTATGTTGTGAGATGTGCGCAGACGCGAAAGTATTGTTTTTTTCCGAGGGACAGATGTTCACATTGACCTTGCTAGGCCATAAGAACCTACAGAGATAGCATTAAAATTAAATTAGATATTGAAAAACGAGATGACAAATTGGATTTATTTGAATATTATTTACAATTAACGCTAATTATTATAGTAACAGAACATAACCTTCTGCGACAGTATTGGATTTCCAGCCTCCGTGACTTTTCGCTAATTCTCTTTCGATTGCATATCCGAGAATAATCGATACTTGCGGTTTTATAACGGTAGAAAGCTGACCTGTCATTGGCTGAACAGTTGTAACCTGAGTTGTCATTGGCTGAAAGACCTGACCTTTAATGAGTAGGTGTACTTTAATGACATATATTAAAGGTCTGCTACCAGGTGTATAATTACTACATTTCGGCATGGTCGAGCATAAAATAATTTAAGCCTACGTTATCCTTGTAACAGAAACGATAATATGTTTCATATGTTATACACAATAACAAATAATTGTTTTTTTTATATATAGTGTCGGATAAGAAATGGATAATTAATTTCATTTTATTGACGACACTTGAACAAAGGAATAGGATGACATGATTTAAATATTACTAATGAATTCGATTTGTTTAATATTTCGTAATAGTGAAGATGCATTAGGCCTATAGGCCTGTAAGTTCTCAATTACTTTAGTATAAAAAAAAACTATTTACTTTCAAAACCGATACAATACATCAAGGCAAGATACATATTGTTTCTTGTCTTAAACTGAAAAGTGGTTTACTTATTACACAGTGCCTCTTAAAATAAATTAAATACATGCTTCTTCCGTGTTTATTATAATTATTAAAGACTTATTAAAAGGGTTGAACAACTGAACGGACGCCACTGCCTTCACCCGATTCCTTCCCCCCACCTCCTGCTGCACAGTTGATGTCTAAGGCAGTAGTGTCAGAGTTGTAAGCTCCGAAACCGGTTGTGGTGCTAGAGACGTCCAGTCGGAGCGTGAACTTGCTTATATCTGTGGAAGCACCGGAGCACGCAACGAGTTATAGTGGAGCGCTCCGCTCCGTTTAGGCTGTGTCTGACAACGCTGGTCTAAGGAATAGAACTGAGCAGCGAGCAAACTCTGCCTGCACCATAGTGCACTGAGATGACGGCTCCTGATTTAGTTAAACCAAGAAAAAAAAACGTGTAATTCCTTTCGAAATGTCGTAGAATTCATATCTTATCGCATGAATAAAAGCCGAAGAATATTTTACAGCTCTAACAAGACTTTACATTAAACTTCTGTTTAGAGTCACATATAATTGCTACTATACGATGCAGGAGTTTAGTTACTAAATGTGTAGAGATGGTTCATTCTTTTGTTACTCGCCCAATTTGCGTAAGTATTTGTTGAAAAATCTAAAACCGGAAGAACGAGGGATTACTGTTTCAAGAAGCGATCGATAGGCTGCGTACCAAGAAGACGATTTAAAAAATCAGTCTCTTAATTTCATTGAATATGAGATAATTGAGTGAAATGGAATCGTTTCTCTATTCCGAAAACTTTCTTTCTGCGTAGGGAATCATCTAATGGGAGCAGATTACATAATGTGATTTATCACAAACGACAAAATCAAAACGCTAATTGAAGACCTCCCAGGAAGAAGGATTTAACGTCAGATTCTTGAAATATGAGTTATAGGTGGAAAAAGTAATTTTAATACATTAACTTATAGGATTAAATTATTGCGTTCAATGGATGAATAAACTTGTATCCTTGTTTAGTCAAATGGTTGCGACAGTCAATATAGCGCTTATGAATTATTTCTCTGAAATTATTTTCATTCCTCCTGAAACATGAATTACAGTTTTGTTGGTTACATCCTTATTCCGGTAAGGTCTTCAGTTGTCGAGTCAGCTTGTTATAACACTGATTGATTTAAGGGGAGGCAGAGGTGAATATTTCAAAATCCACAAACTTTATCCGATTTGTTTGAAATTGACCATGGATACTAAGTATGTTATTAGTAATGGACATACCAAGTTCCAACTTTCTAAGTACAATAGTTCTGTAAATATTAATAATTTAATAAAACTTTATATCGTTTGATATAAAATGCTCCATGCACCATATTGTAAGAAATTTTCAATATTTCTTTTTATTTATATGTTCAGAGAAAGTATATAAATAATGATAAGTATTAGTTTATTTTGGGAATAATATAGTAATACAGTTATCTTGGTTTTAATTTCATACTTTTAAGGGCACAAAATCAAAAACTAACATCGGAATATCAAAATAAAGATAATAAAAATGGAAAAAACCAAATTTTCATTTTTTCTTTAGTTTTGTTCGAATATTTCACCTCTGCCTCCCCTTAACCTCATGGTCTTCAGTAATATTAGATAATGGAATCAACTCGATGGTGTTCGGGTAAAGTGGGTTAAGTGATTTTTATGCAAATGGAGTTTTGTTCGCCAGCCGAATACACAAGTTAAATTTTACAAGTGGGTGTGCAAAAAAAAAAATAATAATTCTAGCAATTGATGTGTTTCATTTGTGTAGAGAATTATTTGTAATAGGGATTCGAAGTTTAAATTTGATTTATCTCAAAAGCCATCTTTATTGAATTATCTCACTTTATCCTAACATCATCGAACTATTCAAATTCACCAGCTTTGTTTTAATTCCTTCATAGACGAAATTGGCGGTATCCACTCACCCCAAAGATGAAGTTATTCGAGAAATAACATATTTGTATTCTTGCACATATGTACGGGTATGTATTAATGCATATGTTATGTAATATAATGCAATTTATTGCATGAAAGTATGTATGTATATGTAGCCACCGGCGTAGCTCAGTCGGCTAAGGCGCTTGCCTGCCGATCCGGAATTGCGATTGAGTGCAGGTTCGAGACCCACTTGGACTGATTACCTGGTTGGCTTTTTTCCGAAGTTTTCCTCAACAGTAAGGCGATTGTCAGGTACTCTCTAGCGAATCCACGGCCAAGTACCAACTCGCTATCACCAACTCCATCAACACAAAATAAACCCAGTAGTTGATACTTATGGCTTTTAAGGAACCCGGAGTTCCATTGCCGCCCTCACATAAGCCCGCCATCGGTTCCTATCCTGAGCAAGATTAATCCAGTCTCTAACATAATATCCCACCTTCATCAAATCAATATTTTTTATATCTACGTCTCGACCTCCCCAAATATTTTTCCCTCCGGCCTCCCAACTAACACTCTATATGCGTTTCTGGATTCGGCCATACGTACTACATATTCCACCCATCTCAAACGTCTGGATTTAATGTTCCTAATTATGTCAGGTGAAGAACACAATGCGTGCAGTTCTGCAGTGTGTAACTTCTCCTGTAACTTCATCCCAAATATTTTTCTAAGCACCTTATTCTCGAACACCCTTAACCTCTGTTCCTCTCTCAAAGTGAGAGTCCAAGTTTCACAATCATACAGAACAACCGGTAATATAACTGTTTTATAAATTCTAAATTTCAGCTGGAGAGCAGACTGGATGACAAAAGCTTCTCAACCGAAACTTGTGAATTCCTTTCTGTTCTTAATTGCAGCCTTTATAATTAACTGATCGGACGGAGTTAAAGGCTGGTTCACAATAAACCGGGAATGGAAACGACAACGAGAAATAGAACGGAAATATTGTTAATATAAATGTATTTAAATGTGAGCATTCACAATTAACTATTGTGAATGCTCACATTTAGATACATTTATTTTAACATTATTTCCGTTCTCGTTCTCGTTGTCGTTTCCGTTCCTGGTTTATTGTGAACCAGCCTTAACATTGAACTATCTCGTAGTAGTAGATCGGCGTGATTTGAAATATGCGCGAATTGCTCATGGCCATCAGCCAAAACAACATTACTTGCCTCAAATGTGTTAATAGCTGCCGACATGGATCCTCTGAAATAGGTTCTAGGAGCATCCTACTATGTGAAGCAAATGAGTACTTCTACATTTGAGACAAGTCGCCTGATGTTTATGGACAGCGGAGAACGTTGCGGTAGTGAAGTTTGCGTCTTTTTATACGTATTATACAGGGACATCATTTTATTTTTACTTCAATTTTTATTCTACCTGAGTATTTGAATATACTTCACTCCAACCCCCTCTACTACTAAATTTCCATCCGTTCTCCACACAGAGCCGAGGCCGCGTATGGAGTACTGAGTTAGTGAGCATAGTTCGTTCCAGAAATATGTTCGCGTTTTCCAGTGACGAAAGAGCTTTCAATATTGAATCATATTTTCGCACAGGTACTGTCGTCCATTTGCCTACGTCGCCTCCCGGTTTCCCCCACCTGCTTCTGTTCAACCCTCTGTAAAGTCTAGTAGCTGGGCTGTCTTAGCTCTTTTCTGAGAACATTAATTTCTGTTAGGAACTGGACGTCTACGTAATATTATACAACTGTTTAAAATAACTTAACTAAAAGGGCCTCGTTAAGTAATTAACTGTCACGTGATTTCCCCCCTTTCTACGACCCTGCGACAAAATCACTTGAACGGACAGTAGATAGCATTTCTGAGTAATTTTATCTTTTCGGATCGGGCAGAAGTGAAGATTAAATTTACAGTACGTAAGGTACTCTTTTATAGAGTAGGTATAGAATTATTTCAACATGACGTACTAGTACGAAGGACGAAACTGATAATTGGAATTAGGTACAATAGTCTATAGTGCGATAATATGCACAAAAGAACTGAAGCGCGTATCGAAATGAACGGCCACCATTTTCGAAAATATGTTTAAATATCCATTCATTCCCTATATTGTATGCTATTGTGCTGTAGACAGTATAATATACACTGCATAATGAATACTTCCGAATGGACAGCTCAGTTCGTGAGTAAAAACACTTATTGTTATTACTGTACTGTATTTTGATGAAACAAAAATCTAATAAAAATTATCAAACTCAAAATCGCGATATTTCCTAGTTTACGTAAACGGATGAACTACTTTTCTCCCCTCCTATACCTAGTAAAGTGATTTGTTTGTATTTTACGCCAGTATCATCGAACTCCAGTCGTGGAAAGGGGTAGCAAACGGTGTTTCCGGTTCTCAAGCGTTAATTCAAAGGTATAGCCAGGTTAATGTTAGAAATGTTAGTAAAAATAAAATGATGAATCTGTACAATGCTTGTTGGTATTGTGCGTTATTTTTACAAATCCACTCCATGATATTTGTTAGGGAATTTTATAGTGAATTTTTAGAGAGAGAGAGAGACAGACAGACAGACAGAGAGATGGGGGATCATAGTGTAATAATACTGTAAATGAAGGACGAGCATTCCTGTCGAACGTGGAAAATTTGGGATAACTTCACCAATGCCATTTTACTCGCTTAAAATCCAGCATGATCCTTCTAGATTTGATCCGGTCTCATTTGTCTACAAGCCGTAATCCGTCTGAAGCACTCGGTTCTATGTTGTATCCTATGCGTTTTAGCTGCGACTTGAACCCCGTTGAGCACTTGTTTATAACTTTTTACAGAGCTTTAAAAAGTAAATCACAGCCATGCAGATAATTTTTTCGAACGCCTGTTTTACGAGTTCTGCAATGAATTTTTTATAACGAGTGTCGCTTTCTTTTACTTTACGATTCCCTTCGGAGTGACAATGATCAAATGGAAGCACAACATAGGAGCAAGCAAGAGGAATGTAAAGTACGGAATGTGAAAATACATGCGCCATCGGATATTATTTCAACATCTTGATGGATGAAAAGGATAAAAATGGAAATAAGATATAATTCCTCCTGTCTCGTATCTTGTCATAACAAATAAATCGGACGCGAAATGAAATTATATTTTTGACATCCTGAATGCTGTATCTTAATTCTCGCAATCTTTCGGGTTTATAATTGAAGAGTCCACTGCAAGAATGATGGATGTCATTTGGAATACATTTTTCAGGAGAAGCAATTGAAAGTTTGAAATGCTTAGTGCTCAAAGCTTAACTGTGATTTTCCGATCACTACTGGGCAATGACTATCAGTGTTACTGCCATATAACTCTCTATGTACATTCTATATGTCTTAAGCTATGCATTGACTGTCTTGGTTCATTTTCGACAAGAAAGTGACATCCATCATTCTTGCAGTGGACTCTTCAATTACGTACAACCTGTCTGGGAACTTTGTTTTTTTTTTAATTACATATTTGTTGTCTTCTTTTTATTTTATATAGGCCTATGCCACATGATGTGTTATATAATTTATTGTAATTATATTATATTTGAAGAGTCCGCTGCAAGAATGATGGATGTCATTAGGAATACATTTTTCAGGAGAAGCAATTGAAAGTTTGAAATGCTTAGCGCTCAAAGCTTAACTGTGATTTTCCGATCATTACTGGACAATGACTATCAGTGTTAATGCCATATAACTCTGTATGTACATTCTATATGTCTTAAGCTATGCATTGACAGTCTTGGTTCATTTTCGACAAGAAAGTGTCATCCATCGTTCTTTCAGTGGACTCTTCATTTATTGATTAATCGTAATAAAATTGTTATCATAGCTTCATTGCGGAGGTAATTACACATGGATTTCCAATATCCAAGACTTACGACATATCAACCAAACATGACTACGAAAGATTACGCTATGCGAAATATTTACAAAGTATTTTCCCCAGTTTTCGCCTTTGAAATTCATAATTTCTCACCCCCCCCCCCCGCATCTGATCAGGAGTAGTGATTTACGACTTAGCTTCGTCACAACAAGGCTATATTTCGTTCCATAATGTCTGACAGGAGAAGTAAATATTGCCTGCAGAGCAGAAGAGAAGTATAATTGCTATTCAACCAATGGCAGAGGACTCCTTTCATGCCCGTCTTCAAGTTTGGCGGGGGTAGAACGCTTCAGACCACCCAGCTTGAAGATAAACGTGAAATGAGACCTCTGCCGTTGGTTCAATAGCAATATCTTCCTTTATCAGCCGGGAATGTTTACGTCTCCTGTCAGATATTATGGAACGAAGTATAGTAAACTAACGGAAACGGAGAAAAATTTCGTCGTTTTAATCAGCAAGTGTTAGCAAACAATCAAATTTCTTCAATAAATTTAACGTTGTTGATATTAAACATGTAACAATCGAATGTTTTAAAAAAGAATACGCAAAATACTCGACCACCAGAGTTTGTAAGTACAGCTTACCCAAGTCAAGTCTGCGAGTGGGGATATCGGGATGGAATGTAGAGGAATGTAGAGGCAAAACACAGTTGCCACATAGGTTACTTGACGCTCAGATTTCAACGTGTGCACATCGTTTAAAATACACTACGGAGCGCACGCATTTTTTGTCCTTGTCTTCAGATAAAGGCAACAGTTACGCTGTCTCCCAGCCTTCCCCCCTCATACAACCTTCTCCACGCTTGCCAATCAGAACGCCAAACCTCACTGTCAAGCAGAAGTAGAAGTACAGTCTATTTCAAAGCGTCTTAAATTGTTACCGCTCTATGAACTGAAGCGCAGTAGGAAAACTTTGCTGTCATATGAGACTGTACTGGTGTCCTCTCGTTACCGCCTTTCACTACAGAACTGGCTCCAACTGCCCCTCTCGGCTCGCAGACTTAAGTTGGTCGAGCTGTATTCTTGTGGCCTCGAAATTCAGCTATGATACAATAACTTTTCTACAGTGGTATATTGAACGAAATTTTCAGTGGATGTATGTATATTTCTGGTAGTAAAATATAATTCTCGTTGAGACGCCTATTTGTAACTCAATTTGTAGCGAAGAGTGATCTCATTCTTGGCTTCAAATGATTCTTTTATTTTCTTAAGGAAGGAGACTAATGAAATTTGTTCATTTCCGATAAAAAAATCGTATTTTTGTGTTCTATGAAAAATTAATCTGCAGTTCATTCATTCATAGTGTTCTACCCAAGGGCAGGTCTTTCACAGCAAATTCAGCTTTCTCCAATCTTTCTTATTTTCTTACTTCTTCTTTCTCTCCGCATATGATACATATTATCTTAATGTCGTCTATCATCTGATATCTTCTTTTGCCACGAATGTTTCTCCCGTTCACCGTTGCTCCCAGTACGTCCTTCAGTAGGCAGTTTCTCCTCAGCCAGTGACCCAACCAATTCCTTTTTCTCTTCCTGATCACTTTCAGCATTCATTCTTGTTTCACCCTCTCTTTCCAACACATCTTCATTTCTTACTCTATATATCCAATTCACACGTTTTCTCCATATCCACATTTCAAATGCTTCTATTCGTTCCATTCACTTCTTCGTAATGTCCATGTTTCTGTCCCATACAGTGCCACACTCTACACAAAGCACTTAACTTGTCTCTTTCTTTGTTTTTTTTTCAGAGGTGCGCAGAAGAAGCTCCTTTTTTATTAAAAGCTTTCTTTGCCATTGATATCGTCTTTTTGACTTCCTGCAATCAGCTCATTTTACTGCCTATAATATACTACACCCGATTCAGCAATATCGTATTTACATGTTGGCCAAGTTTCAGTGCTATAGAGCTTATAAGCCTAAAAAATTACGTCATATTGAAATGGTTGTGCTCTTCAATTTCAATCAAATGCGAAGTTTCAAGGGTGATTTCTCGCATTATATTCTCAGCACATTTCCAGGTAATATTAAATTGTAAATGCTATCATAATTTTGATAATAGGAACATGGAATATTTATTGCATATTCTATTAATTGTAGTTCACAGATCCGAGTTCCATTTTTTTATAAAGCTAATACATTTAATTAAAACTAAAACATAAAAATGATATTTAGACATTTTAGAATGATGTGGATTTTAATTTGAATAACTCAATCAATATATATATATATATATATATATATATATATATATATATATATATATATATATATTTATTATTTTGCTAATAATTGTAACGTAAAATATAATATATACAGAAACACTTTAGCTCGCCCCTGAAAGAGTAGAACTCGTGCTCAGGGGCGGATTCCTGAATTGAAATTAATAATAAAATTATACAATACAATTTGTCTTATGTCTACTATGCAATTACAGTACATAAATTTAAATTTACAATTTTTCAATTTTTATAAAATCCATACATAACTTTTTAAATTTAATACTAGAACTATTAGAATTGACAACATTGGGATATTTAAATATAAATTTGTTATATATTCTTGGGCCTAAATTACTACTATGATTAAATACTGTAACAGTGTTGCATTTTGGTTCAAACAGTCTTAAAGAATTCATACTTTTTGTTTCATAACTGTGAGAATACAATTCAAAATTATTTCGATTTTTATGTATGAATTTTATTAATACAATGTAATAAATTTGTCTTACGTTAAGTACATTAAAGCCTAGAAACAAATTTTGAGTTGGAAAATCAATAGGTTTATGAAGACATATTTTAATTATTTTCTTCTGTAATAAATAAAGTGGATTAAAATTGGATTTAAATGAGCTACCCCAACCTATAATTCCATACATAATTACCGATTGAAATAAAGTTAAATATATTGTACGTAATAAACTTATTGACAAGTAATTCCTCAATAAAACAAAATAATATAGGGGAGAGTCGGGTAGTATCGGACATCGGGTAGTATAGGACAGTGCGATTTTTTCATCTACCACCATATGGCAGTACCTGAATGACATGGTTACGTTTCTTTATGCGACATCACAGAAACGTAACCATGTCAATCAGGTACTATCATCGTGTGGTAGATGAAAGAAACTCACTGTCCGATATTACCCGATGTCCGATACTACCCGACTCTCCCCTACTATTTTACGTAATTTATTACAAAGTTAATTAATGTGTTGGTTCCATTTTAAATGATTATAAAAATTATGCCTTAATACTTAACTTCAGAGGACTCTTTAATAATCGGACATTTACATTGTAAAAGACAACAATCAGAATTATGTAATTTAATATTTAATATAGATGTAGGAGGTTTGTTACATTTTTCAGGTAATGAAAATGGAATAATTATGGTTTTATTTTCGTTGATAGAAAAATACTTTATGTCAAACCATTTTTTTTATTAATTTAAGTCCATTATTTGAATTATTATATGCATCATACCAGGTTTTTTCCGCCAAAAAGTAAAACTGTGTCATCTGCATAAGAATAGTGAACACCATTGTATTGTTGTAAGTCAATTTTTAATAAGTCATTTATATATATATATATATATATATATATATATATATATATATATATTAAAAATAGAATAGGGCCTAGAACTGTGCCTTGGGGAACACCTATATTAATAATTAAAGGTTCACTCGAATAATTGTCAATGTTCGTTATTTGAATTCTGTCGTTAAGATACGATTTTATTAAGTTTAGAGCATTACCTTTGATTCCTAATAAGTCTAATTTCTCAATTAAAATATCATGTTTCACTGTATCAAATGCTTTTACTCATAGCAGGAGAATGGTGTGTAAATCTATAAAAGCCATGTATGTAGCTTAAAGGTTTTAGAAAAGAGAAATTTCTCCTAACACTTATCTTAAGGCTGTTAAACTTGATATATGCTACAATATGAATATGAGTGTATCTTTCCAATTTTTACAGAAACTGACCGTTCAAGCACAATCCTTGAAACATGGGATTTATTTGCGTAATTATGTGTTTTCTGCGAAACCAGAGTGAGCACAGCGGATTTAACTTTAATTGAGCAACTAATTTGTCATAGGCAAAATGCGATTTTCAATGTATATCTAAGATAATTATGGCAACGTTAGTAGTTCAAAATATTTCTCTTTGAAATGAAAGTAGACTGTAATAATATCTTACGTCTTTCCTTAAGCCGAAACATGAAAAGACAATTTTTATTCAAAAAAAAAAAAATCCTCCGATAAAGCAATGAAGGTAATACACATAACAATTTTCATTCGATGAAGATGAAAGCGATTGATGCGCTTTTTCGAATTAAATATTCGTAGAATCTGTTCTGTGAAAAATTAATCCAGTAATTCCTAGAAACATCAAGCATATATGTTTTCAGAAATTCACAATTAACTTGGTATTATAGAAAGAGGGTTTGTTGCGCAAGAACACCAGTTACAACGCTATTCCTACTTCACTAACGTCAGCCAGAGTTTCTACGCAAGGAATATCTCTCTGAAACTTGACTTCCACGTGGAGTAATGCCCCTCACGCACGGAATCTGCCGGACATTTCAATTTTTTTTTTAATTCCTGCCGAACAGGATAAAATAATTAAAAAAGAAGACATGTCCTTTCGCCGGACAGATGCTAACCCTAATATAAACTATCTAAGTAAGAAATTATCTAGGATAATCTGCTTAATGAGAAGTTTAAAATCATCTGTGCCTGTACTGTATGTAAGAAGTACATACTTCGCATTTTCTTTCCTCAAGTGTTTTAAGTTATGGAATCTTGGTATGGGGAAATAGTTCACAACCAAAGTCTTTAGTATCTCTTCGCCATGTCCCTTCCTCATTTTGACATATTTTGCTGCCCTGCGTTAGACTTTTTCTATTGAATAATTTGATTTTGTCTGTGCGGATCCCAATCTAACGCTCCATATTCCATTATTGGGCGAACAAGGATTTTGTACGCCATTTCTCCATTCATTCAATGCCTTTATTCAGTGCCTTCATTTCATTGACAAAGGACATACCTTCACTCTTAAAAACGTGTAAATAAATATGTGTCATATTGGAAATATTCGATTTTATTCAGGGACATCATTTTATTTTTACTAACATTTCTAATATTAACCTGGCTATGCCTTTTGATCTATGACTTGAACCGGAAACACGGTTTGCTACCCCCTTCCAGAATTGGAGTTCGATGGCACTGAAGAATATAACAAAACAATTCACTTTACTAGGTATAGGAGGGAAGAAAAGTAGTTCATCCATTTACGTAAACTAGGAAATATCGCGATTTGAGTTTGATAATTTTCATTAGGTTTTTGTTTAATCAAAATACAGTACAGTATTAACAATAAGTGTTTTTACTCACGAACTGAGCTATCCATGCGGACGTATTCATTATTCAGTGTATATTATACTGTCTAAAACACATTAGCGTACACTATACAGAATGAAGTTAAATTGAAAAATAATCATAGTATGGATATTTAAACACATTTTTGAAAATGGTGACCATTCATTTCGATACAGACTTCAGTTTTAATGTGCATATTATCGCACTATAAACTATAGCACGTAATTCCAATTACCAGGTTCGTACTTCGTACTAGCAACTCATGTTGAATTAATTCTGTACCTAATCTAGAAATGAGTACCTTACGTACTGTAAATTCAGTCTTCACTTCTGCCCGATCCGAAAAGATAAAATTACTCAGACATGCTATCCACTGTCCGTCCAAGTGGTTATGTCGCAGGGTCGTAGAAAGTGAGGAAATCACATGATAGTTAATTACTTGACGAGACCCTTTTATTTAGTTACATCTTTAGTAAAATCCTTTTATTTAAGTCATTTTAAACAATTGTATGGGTATAATATTACGTAGACGTCCAATTCCTAACAGAAATTAATGTTCTCAGAAAAGAGGTAAGACAGCCCAGCCACTAGCCTTTACAGAGAGGCGAATAGCAGGTGGGGGAAACCGAAATGCGACGTAGGCAAATGGACGACAGTACCTGTGCGAAAATGATGCAATATTGAAAGCTCTTTCGTCACTGGAAAACGCGAACATAATTTTGGAACATAATAATAATAATAATAATAATAATAATAATAATAATAATAATAATAATAATAATAATAATAATAATAATAATTTATTTTAGCTGGCAGTGTTAAGGCCGTAAGGCCTTCTCTTCTACTCAACCAGCAAAAAGTATATATACATATGCATGAACTTACAAAGAATTCAACAATTTGATTTAGATGAGAGTTACATGTATTTAGTACATGTTATTTACGAATTAAACAACAAAATACTATGAACTTTTAATTAAACACTGAAATAAACTATGTAGCAGAATTAAGCTAAAATACATAGAATGTTAATATATTTCAAATAGTATTAGATAATAGAAAGAGATTATTATTATACAATTTTGAAAATACAGCACTATCAGGACGATGTCTAAAGAAAGAGGTAACAATGTAGTCAGTGATAGTTTAAATGAGTATGATTGGAGTGAAATACTAATAAGGTTATCTTTTAAGCTGTTTTTAAAGGTGTTTATTGTCTTGCAGCCCCTAATACTTTGTGAAAAGGAATTCCATTGACGCGAGGTGGATACTGTAAAAGGTGATGAATAACAAGATGTTCTATGAAACGTACTGTTTACTTTGACCGTAAGGCTACTATGACCGTATATGCGGCCTTGGATCTGTGTGGAGGACGGTTGAACTTCATTAGTAGAGGGGGTGGGAGTGAAGTACATTAAAAAACTCGGGTACAATAAAAATTGAAGTCAAAATAAAATGATGTCCCTGTATATTCTTCCGTGCAACTCAGCGCATTGGGACAGCAACGTAATGTTGTGAATATTTTGTTATGAAATTCTTAGGCCCTCTTACAATCAAGGTGACGAAGATCACGGACCGAGGACAACAACCGATTCCAACCGGCGGAACAGGACTCGTCGCCCGCCAAACTTCACACAGGAATCCCGGGAGGGGCGAAGCTTACGAGGAAGGATATTTCCCGGCCCCGGATTGGCCGATCCGCCAACCAATCCCGTATCACCTGAGGCAGCCTAACATCTATATAACCCACGACTTTTCTGATGGGCCACGGACCTATATGCCCTTCCAATATATATTCCCCTTTTCTTGTAAACGACGTATGCCCTAGTTCATAACCTATAAATTGTCTATTAAATGTACGAGGTCACTCAATTAGTCGCAATTTGAAAGGACTGGATCTCTCAAATTGCAGATTTAGATTTCACGGCGCTTCTTCCGACGGCCTTCACAAGCCTTGTCATCGAACAACAGATGACAGCGTCTTGCCATCCTAACGGCAAACACCAGCCATCTCCTCCTCGCCCCGTCCCGATATCACTTGATCAAATCTCCGTCCCCCTCGCGTATGTGGTACCTAAGAGGTTACGTCCAATTTCGGCTTCCCCTTCAAAATTTTCTAGAGCTCCTTCAGTGGAGCAGCGTAAACCGCAGTGAGACTAGTGGCCAACAGGCTTGGAGCTCACATATTTAGTTTTGTACAGCCCCCAACCCCTTGCAAGGACGCGTTTTGCGTACCTTTTAAATTTGTCCTCCCAATTCTCTTTCGATTTTTCGATTTTTTCGTCCAGACACAACTTCCCTGAAGATGGCTGCAGAGATAGCAGTTGAAGGCTTGGAACATTCCAAAATTTTAACTCGGCTGATATCCCACGAAAACATATTAGCGTATGAAATTCTTTTTCACTAGTTTGATGTGAATTTGAAGTGGACGACTGAAGTGACACTCAGTAGCAGCGGACAAGTGCAAAATTGTGAGTAATGCGAGGTGGGCGCGACCAGACGGCGGACGGGCGGACGGGCGTGTGGTTGACATCGGCTAACCAGCTACCCCAGCTGGCATACAGAGAATAGAGATGGGGATCAATAGGAGGCGAAGGGTTTTCGGAGCTTGCTTGACCCAGGCACTTCCTTTTGCCCGTTGCAACTCCTTATCTGCAGTCACAGGTCGATTAGTCATTGAGTGGGTGTTTCAATTCCACGACACTCGGGGGAGTGACACCAACTCGTCTCGCTTTGTATTTCAGGGGTGCCAAAGCACTGTTTCTTAGTCCTATAAGTCAGATTACAAAGGAAACGATGGGACCTGGAATCGTGGCATTCGTGGTTTTAAGCATATCTATATTACAGGTGCAAATAATCTATTCCTCCTAAGAAAAAGTTAAAACAAAATGTCCGCAGTAGATATTATATTCAGTGGCGGTTCGTGATAAAATATTATGTGTATTCACAATTTTGTGTTCCAAAATCGAAGAGAATTTGAAATCGTACGTTTTTAGCCTAATATGAAATGTCATGATTCTAATGTTTCACTGTCGAAAAAACCGTATATAAATTGAAGACAACAACATAATAATAATAATAATAATAATAATAATAATAATAATAATAATAATAATAATAATAATACTTACTTATTGGCTTTAAGGAACCCGGAGGTTCATTGCCGCCCACACATAAGCCCGCCATTGATCTCTATCCTGAGCAAGATTAATCCATTCTCTATCATCATATCCCACCTCTCTCAAATCCATTTTAATATTACCTTCCCATCTACGTCTCGGCCTCCCCAAAGGTCTTTTTCCCTCCGACCTCCCAACTAACACTCTATATGGATTTCTGGATTCGCCCATACATGCTACATGTCCTGCCCATCTCAAACGTCTGGATTGTATGTTCCTAATTATGTCAGGTGAAGAATACAATGCGTGCAGTTTTTTCTGCATTGTGTAACTTTCTCCATTCTCCTGTAACTTCATCCCTCTTAGCCCCAAATATTTTCCTAAGAACCTTATTCTCAAACACCCTTAATCTCTGTTCCTCTCTCAAAGTGAGTGTCCAAGTTTCACAACCATACAGAACAATCGGTAATATAACTGTTTTATAAATTCTAACTTTC
Organism: Periplaneta americana; assembly: GCF_040183065.1. NCBI lineage: Eukaryota > Metazoa > Arthropoda > Insecta > Blattodea > Blattidae > Periplaneta > Periplaneta americana. Next base: position 41,288,134 of record NC_091126.1, on the reverse strand, counting down.
AGAGTTTTTGACAGAAGACTGGCTGATAAGAGCTTCTCAACCGAATAATAACACGCATTTCCCATATTTATTCTGCGTTTAATTTCCTCCCGAGTGTCATTTATATTTGTTACTGTTGCTCCAAGATATTTTAATTTTTCCACCTCTTCGAAGGATAAATCTCCAATTTTTATATTTCCATTTCGTACAATATTCTGGTCACGAGACATAATCAAATTCTTTGTCTTTTCGGGATTTACTTCCAAACCTATCTCTTTACTTGCTTCCAATAAAATTCCCGTGTTTTCCCTAATCGTTTGTGGATTTTCTCTTAACATATTCACGTCATCCGCATAGACAAGCAGCTGATGTAACCCGTTCAATTCCAAACCCTCTCTGTTATCTTGGACTTTCCTAATGGCATACTCTAGAGCAAAGTTAAAAAGTAAAGGTGATATTGAATCTCCTTGCTTTAGCCCACAGTGAATCTATATTACAGGTGCAAATAATCTATTCCTCCTAAGAAAAAGTCTAAAAAAATGTCGGCAGTAGGTATTATATTCAGTGGCGGTTCGTGGTAAAATATTATGTGTGTTCACAATTTTGTGTTCCAAAATCGAAGAGAATTTGAAATCGTACGTTTTTAGACTAATATGAAATGCCATGATTCCAATGTTTCACTGACGAAAAAACCGTATATAAATTCAAAACAACAACAACAACATAATAATAATAATAATAATAATAATAATAATAATAATAATAATAATAATAATGAAACCTAGTCTTTTTATTTCCAATTTTTCCTGGAAAGCCAGTTTACCTAGTTCTTTACTCTTCATAATTACTTGAACAGAGTTCATTGTTTACGTTTGTTAAAAATTAATACATAAAACAATTTACAAAAGCGTGTGTTCAGTAATATGTTTTGATTCACAACACACTGATACACTATAGCCTATACCAGTACTGTAATCCCATTCGCATAGATTGATTACTATAAATACATGCCAGTAAATATTATTCTTAAATAATGTACACCACCATACAGTTATTTAACCCAGATATGCCTGAAATATTTTTTTGCAATTTTTGTGTATTTTTTAAATCTCATTTAATGCAGTATATAAGTAAAGTATTTGTATGGTGTCGAAACATTCTAGTTGTAACTGGTTGAGCTAGAAATAGGTGTCCTTTTAAAAGGACAGTAGGCATATGAGCATACATTTTGAGGAATAATTGTATACTATGCTTACATGAAAGGAAGCAATGTAATTGTTGTAATTTACAATTATTATTGTTATTATTATTATTAACAAATTATTACCTTGTTATTTTATTATAGCTTCTTTATTATTACTACTAATATTATTCTGAAGAATGATGCATTGTGGCTAAATTCGTTTTAACTCTAGAATGCTTTTGTCATTGAATAGTACCGTATTGCTATTGATACGTAAAAATAAGTAATAGGCGAAAAAAGTGTTGAAGTTTCGAGGAGAAAGCTATATTGGGAGAGAAGTAGCGATACATATAATGAAGCAATTGCTGTGGCAATGTCGAGAGACAGGTTTCAGTTCATTTCCTAAAATCTACTTTGTTATGACAATGATAATTTAGATAGAAAATAAGACCTCTTCCAAAACTACTAAATGAAAAACAATAGAAACTTATGTCCGTTCAATACCTCCCTCCAGAACGTCACCAGTCCTCCACTTGTAAACAGATCTTGCTATGCAAATCTGGCTTTCAGGTATATCTTCCTGTGAAGCAGACTTGAATAATTTCAAAGGAAAAATTGTTCCGGAGCCGGGTATCGATCCCGGGACTTTTGGCTTAGCGCAACAACGCTTGCCGACTAGCTACCCAGCAACAACACCCGACACTGTCTCAACTTTTCCCTTCATATCCACACACCTCAGTTGGCTGACAAGACGCCAGAAACCCAGTTCTGAGTGCACACGAACTCTGTGTGGCATTTGTAGGCTGAATTATAGTGATATGTTTGTATTTGAGATGAAATTTCACCCCTAGCATAATTTTCAAACGTAGATAGCATTTCATGCAGGGAAAATCCACTAAAATTGAAAAAGTGGAACAATTTCAAAATATATGGGGATATGCCTACTGTCCTTTAAAAAGGACACATAAGTTTTCGTCAATGTCATGTCGCAATGAATAGATATTTCGAACGCATTGTGGTTTCACGTTATATTTATGTTTATTAGGAGTCATTTGATCTACAACGATTTGTAAAATAATTCCGAACTGTAAAAATATTTAACATTCTTATCTGATTTGCGTCTCGGATGCCATAGCTGAAATAAACGAACAATTCTCATGTCCACATCTCAAACTCAACGATGACCAGAACTCTAATTACCAGTCTTACCACACCAAGCATGCCTATAATTAACACCAGTAATAGTGACACCTGTGAAAAAGTAAATGCGTTAACTGTAGAGAGGGTAATTTGAAATATTGGCAATTGTCCTTTTAATAGGACAGTAGGCATATCTGGGTTAAATTCGTACCACCATCACATCCAGCCAGCACGTCTTTGAAAGCCAAACTATGCTATATGCCGACACTGAAGTATAGTAATTCACAAACTACACTCTCGTAGCAGCACTGTACACACATCCACATAAAGTAAACGTTCCGACAGTGAAATACTGACACCTGCAGGCTAAAATACAGACTACTTAAATTTTCTCCTCGAGATATAGCACGTAAACGATAGGCATCCATGCACCTGACATCTATAGGATAGATTCACTGTTCACTTAACGCTTTGTGCTCTTGACGAGTCATAAGCGGCCAGCGAAAGACAATTTTCTCCCGCGCATGCGTGAAATTTCTGTAACCTTTTTGAAAAGAGCACGGCTTGTACGTGAACGGATGTTGCCAAGTTTACATAAGAAGTTTATGCAAGATGCGGGAAGTTTAAAATACTCGATCGTGATATTATACATCCCCACTACGTCAATACCGTATTAAATAATAAAACTAGTCATGCATTAATGGAAACAAGGTGTTCATGTGCTCGTGTGCTCTTATTGACGCACCGCCACTGATTATATTAGACCAGTGATGTCAAAGCAAGCGCATTTTTCTGACCTTGACGTCGTGCGCGGGCATCAAGCGCTAGGTATGCTAGGAGAAATAAGCAGCCTGTTGGATTAAGAAAACAGTGGTGCACAAATTTCAAACGGAACGTGAAATTTTATGTCGTTATTTTTATATGGCTTCTTTCTGTTTGTTATTTTCTATATTGTCTGTAAAACAAAAGTGCTAACACCTATTTCTTAGCCTAATATTGCAGTTGTGTTTTAAACTGTAATAACATAGTAAAGAGTAAAGAAGGAATATTCACACAAATTTCATAATAACTACAACTATACTGTACAAAGTGAATTAAACACATCATTCATAAAGAAACTGTTATCCCAAAGAAAGACACTGAATATGACGCGATAAGTGGAAATTAATATTGATAGTATCTTTAACCTTATAAAAGTAATGGAAACAATATTACATTACAAAGCAGTGTTGCCTAAGCATACAGTATGTTTTAATTGTAACTAATATTACATAATAAAACTCTTATCGCATTATGCTTTTAGGTGATATTGGTGCGCAACTTTCTGTTATCAGAATATTAAATTATCTCGAAATCTGCTGAAGCTATAGAGCTGACGTTTTACCAACATATAGGCACATACCATTTGTTTGTGATGGAACAGTATTTGCTTTTTTAATTCATTTCCTTACAAACATTTTCCATGCGATTATTTTCAAACATTTTAATACACTAACTTCAGTAATACGTATTTACGATATATTAGATTTACGAAAATATTGTTTTAGTATCTGTAAGGCTACTAAACAAACATCTGAAAATTTCACTTTTCTGTAAAAAAGTTCAGAAAATATTCATTTTGAATAAAAAAGCAAACTTGTGAAAAATGAGCATTAAAATTAAAAAATACATTCTTATAGTGCACTTATACTTCTCAGACAAATCTAAAAATTAACATGGATACAGTTTTAATAAGTTCTCTTCCCTTTATTCATTTAATCAGTGCTGGCCATCCCTGTATATAGTCTAGCTCGACCAAGCGGCATATACTACATCTTTCATCTGTCTCTTTCCTTTCCGCTGTAAAGCGCTCAGGCTCTTCTGGGCTCTAAAGAGCGCGCTTGCTCCTGTGGGCATCAGTTGACATCACTGTAATAGACATTTGTGATATTGAACGCGTCCTGAGGTTTCTTTGGGGAGGGTTGCCAGGGTATGTTGGATAAAGAGAGTCAAAGTTTCAGAATTACATAGGCCTATTGTCAACGTCATCAAAAAGACAAGGAAATATAATGCTAGAAAGGTGATAAAAACAAATGCTAGGGACGTGATAAAAACCAAATGCTAAGGAGGTGATAAATACTGTAAGGCAGGCAGCCATGAGTGTTGAAACACGTCGTTTCGTACCGTTTTATTGGCCATTACAAAGAACTTTCGAAGATTGGCCGTCAAGTGCAATGTGGGATGTGGCAGGGCCATAGAAGAAAAGTCAGTATTGGTGATATTCCAGACTAAGGGAAAGTTGAAGTCTGAAACGATCAAATATATAATTTTTTACTTTTAATTCAATTAAATTAGACTTTTTTCTGATTCAGAGTGTATGTATTTTATTCACGTTATCATTTATGCATCGCCTGCTCCCCTACGAATACACACACACACACACACACACATACACACACACTCAGTTTGAATAGCAACATTCAATCCTTTACTCACTGCAGTAGGTTATTGGCAGGAAATAACGATATGTTAATTTTTTATTTAATTTGCAAGAAAATTGCTCATTTTTTTAAAATTGCAAAGAGATATGGAATGGAATGGAATTTACGGGAGGGGGCACTATGGCCCAGCACTGCGATCTGTTATGATATATTGCGCTAACCCTCAAGCTAGGCGCATTCCCAAACCCACACCGGCTGACTACACTAAGGTTCGCTGCATACCCAGGTTTCGAACAGGCAATCCCCCTCGTCTCTAGGCCAGCCCCCTCCGTGCGTTGCCAGCCGGTGATCGGGAAATGCTTTGGAATGATGACGAAATGGAGAAATGGTGACGGAATGATGTAGATGCGTAATATGAGAAAGAACGAGAAAACTGATAAAAACCCCAACTGCGACCTTGTCCACCTTAAGTGTCACTATAAATTTTTCAATGAAAAATCCCAGATCTGACCGGAACTCGAACCCGGGCCGCGTGCATTACAGGATGGAGGTCTGACCACTCACCCACCGCAGGGGTTTGCAAAGGCATAAATAATTCCTTATCATTTTTAAGATAAAAGGAAAAATCACAATCGTACGGATGTACGTACTTAGGAAGTAAAACAGTGTCAACATATAGGGGATTTTTTATGAGAAAATTATTCATTTGAGACTAAAATGGTATCAGTTATTGTTATTGTTATTGTTTGTTGTTCTCTATCCAAGGATTAAAATCTGATAATCTGTACAGTTACATTACTTCCAACTTGTATATTTGTGTGTATTCTTTGGTTTCTGATTGCACTCATCATCTTTGGGTTTTAAAATTTACATTTTCTGACATATCGTCTATTACCTCTTGATATTTGATGGATTGAGAATGTTTCTATACGATCTCTTTCTAAGTCTACCGAAAATTTAAAAAAAATCCGCTTAGATTGGACAAAACTGGATCCAATTGGAGTAGAACAATATAGTTTTTCCTAATACTTGCCAAAAATATACCTTTATTGCGGTATATCTTTCGGGACAGGAAGAGATTGAATTTTCTATGTTGAATGTCCGTCGAGTCTGAGTAGGATTTATGCTGAACAAAGATGAGGATGAGAAAAATTTTTGAGGTTATTCACATTTCCTCTGCCATTATTATATAATTTCCCTACAATTCAAAATCTTTCGTGCTTTAGCAAAGAAAAGTTACTGATCTTCGCAAAGGCGAATATTATGAGATTTAGAAGTCAAATTCCACAAGACGAATACCAAGAGACATATCTGGAGTTTTCACAAGCTCCTGATTCAGTGAAATTGTAAGATGATAGTTGAGCAAATGCATAATTGAGAATGGTATTTGATGTCAAAAAACCGGTGTGAAGTCGACAGAAAACACCTTTGTTTTTCAAATCTGAACGGGTCTGCCAGAGATTGAATTCAACTGTCATTGAGGACAAGGGTAAGCTTTGTTAATTGCTCTGGAATAAACTAGTGGCAGTTGCACTAAAATTAGTATCGTCATCATCTAAATGGTCAATAACTAACTTCTTTAGTCTGTTTACTGTCAATTCTGCTAATGCTTTTTCTCGTTGAAGTGAATGAACATGATTTTTCTTCTTTCATTACTTTAAGATTGAGCGCCCCTCTATTCAATACTTATTTCTCTACAGTCTGTTGTGTCTTCTTGTAACAGGACAATTAATATTATGTACCTCTTGGAATCCCTCCGATAGTACGGTGCCCCCTGACTATCAGATTTTGTCCACCTCGTTCGAACGCGTTCTGAAGTAATAATCCTAGCATCCTTAATCTTGTTAGTTACATATAATTTTAAACATTTTGAAAACGTCAACTTTGTGCATTATTTATATTTAAAATCCACGGTCACCATCTCAGTGTCTTTACAATAATTCTCTTGCAATACTAATTATTTTCGCTCGAATGAGTGCATTTGGAATCACTAACATTTCTGTAACTTCTGACTCATATGATTTATCTGATGATTCCATTTGGTATCCTCAGGAGTAGTTTCGTTCTTTATCGATAGAATGCAGCACCCGCTATTTCCTTGGCCAGCTGTTCTCAGGAAGAGGATTGCTTTGTTTTTTTGTTTTTCCATGGTCTTAGGTCAAAATACGAGATAGAAGCAAAGAAAAATATTTTCACCCACAAAAAACAATTCAGGTCAGAAAGGGTTAAAGAAAAGTCTGCTCATTTGTTTTACTTTTCCTATTCATCCGTGTTTCTTATTCCTTTTAGTTTCCTGTCTTAAGTAGTAATAGCGGTCTGTTGAATGACTGATGTCTTCTAGCATACTCATTCAAGTACATATGCAATGGAAACAAAGTTTCCATTAATATTTATTGGCGTTTAAAGCGTGATATAAATTTAAATCTACAGAGTGAATTCGAAGTTGGAGTACATTATAAGAGTGCATAATATGAGTGTCAATATGAAAATATTAATCTCAGCACTCTATGAAGCATGACATTTCTTTTCTGGCATTTCAAATATCAAGGAATGCAATATCTTTAGTTCCAATAAACTTTTCTCAGAAGATTTGTTACATTGGCTCTCGCGTCTGTATGTTTATAGACGTATTGAATAAACTGTAAACTATCACAAATATTTTGAATCACCCTACGGATTCTATGTATACAGATTGGAAGACGTTGGAGTGCGCTTCTTTCAAGATGAATAATATTTGAATTGCTTTCCAGAGCAAATATGAATCACAGTTATTTATATTTCTGACAAATATCCAGACCATATGTTGTATAGTTATTGTTTATCTATATTGATCTCACTAGGGATTTTTTATATATCTAGAGGAACTCGAAACTCGACTGGGATTTAGTTCATTATTACACGATTAGACGAAAGTAAAGGGACATAATTTTATTTTTACTAATATTTTTAATATTAACTTGCCTATACCTCTGGATCAACGCCGTTTGCTACCCCCTTCCACGACTACAGTTCGATGATACTGACGTAATATACAAACAAATCACTTTACTAGGTATAGGAGGGAAGAAAAGTAGTTCATCCATTTACGTAAACTAGGAAATATTGCGCTTTTGAGTTTGATCATTTTATTAGGTTTTTGTTTAATCAAAATACAGTACAGTAATAACAATGAGTGTTTTTACTCACGAACTGAGCTGTCCATGTGGACATATTCATTATGCAGTGTATATTATACTGTCTACAGCACATAAGCGTACAATATAGAGAATGAAGTTAAATTGAGAAATAATCATAATATGGATATTTAAACACATTTTTGGAAACGGTGGCTGTTCATTTCGATAAAGGCTTCAGTTCTAATGTGCATATTATCGCACTATAGACTATTGTACCTAATCCCAATTACCAGTTTCGTTCTTCGTACTAGTAACTCATGTTGAAATAATTCTGTACCTACTCTATAAAAGAGTACCTTACGTTCTGTAAATTCAATCTTCAGTTCTGCCCGATCCGAAAATATGAATTTACTCGGACATACTATCTACTGTCCGTCCAAGTGGTTAAGTCGTAGGGTCGTAGAAAGGGAGGAAATCACGTGACATTTAATTACTTAACAAGGCCCTTTTATTTAAGTTATTTTAAACAGTTGTATAATATTACGTAGACGTCCAATTCCTAACAGAAATTAATGTTCTCAGAAAAGAGCTAAGACAGCCCAGCCACTACCTGGCGAATAAAAGCTGGTAGGGGAAAACGGGATACGACGTAGGGAAATGGACGACAGTACCTCTGCGAAAATGATTCAATATTGAAAGCTCTTTCTTCACTGGAAAACGCGAACATATTTTTGGAACGTACTGTTTACTATGACCGTAACGCTACTATGACTGTATATGCGGCCTTGGTTCTGTGTGGAGGACGGTTGAACTTCATTAGTAGAAGTGGTGGGAGTGAAGTACATTCAAAAACTCAGTTACAATAAAAATTGAAGTAAAAATAAAATGATGTCCCTGTATATAAAGATTAGAAGAAATAAAGTAGTCTAATAAAGTGTTCTGCAACCGGTGTGACGCGGCACACTGGTGTGCCTCCACAAGGTGAAAGGTTTGACGCGCACTTTTACCTATTACTGTAAGAAATTAATAAAATTAAATTAAAATCAATGTAATAAAATTGCCTGTTTTAAGTAATATGGTACTAGTTTATTCTTTATAACATGCCGCGAATTTAATGTGTTGAAAAAAATTAAATGTAATTTATTTACTCAACATTGTTGTTGTATCGTTGTTTGCTTATTGATATATTAATTTTTGTATTCTCGTCTCTACCTCTGCGCCGGCTATGGTGCGGTTTCTTTATAACTCTTACTACCTGCAAAAAAGTATTCTCATTAATCCACTCGTTTAGGCGATTGAAGAATTTTCTACCCTTTTCCATGAAAAAAATGTTAGTGCAAACACTCGTGATGCCCCACTTCGATTACTGTGATATTCTGCTTGCTGATCTAAGCGTTACTTCGGCGCAGAGACTACAACGTGTTCATAATATGTGCGTCCGTTTCGTCTGCAATATTCGCTGGGCTGATCACGTAACACCATCCCTCGTAATGTTGTCCTGGCTCCGTCTATAAGATCGTAGGAAAATCCACTGTCTTTCCCTTCTCTTTCACATATTGCATTTCTCCACTCCTGTCTATCTTGCGTCTCGTTTTCAAAATTTATCCACCCATCATAACTTAGACACACGATCACAACACTCCTCAATATTATCCATTCCCTCCCACCGAACATCCTCATATTCATCTTCTTTCACTGTGGCTGTTCCTCGGCTTTGGAATTTCCTACCGAGTAATGTCAGGGACTGTCAGACATCAAACCAATTTAAGAATAGGCTAACGAAATATTTTTCTAACAATTCTTGTTAACAATAATAGCTGTTTCAAGTTTCTCAATGTTTAATGGTTATATATATATAGGATATCACAGATAAATATCTAAATTATCTCACTATTATTATTATTATTATTACTATTATTATAACTATTTCTTACAAATGTTTATTATTGTCACACTAACATTACTTATCCAACTTTCATTATTTACTTTCATGTTGTTTTATGGTCTAGATATTAATGTAATAACTATGTAAGCAATTGTATTCCATTAGAATTAGAGTCTGGCTGGGCGGAAGAGAAGGCCTACTGGCCTTAGCTCTGCCAGATTAAATAAATAAATTATTATTATTATTAAATTATATATTTTGTGTACCATACCCAGGCCTTTCGGATCATTATACTGTATTTTATTACTTTATTGCCAGCCATTTTGCAGAAGCTGGGATCATGACTGACCTGACTAGGAACTGTCGCCAGGTTTGAAGTTTCCCATTTCTTACAATAACTTACAGCTTCACAACCTTAAGATATTTGTTATAATAACCGACAATAAAGACCCCTCTCTGACATTTTTGAAAACATTTACAATTTTCGCAGACAGTATATCTGAGTTACTAAACTCTCTTAATATCACGTACAGGTTCAATAAAACGTGTCAGATTACCCTTAGCAGAGGATTTTTCAAGAAATGTTTCTGCATGATTTTCCAAATGTAAAATTTCGCTAGAAGGCGCCGTGAGAAAAAATTTTGACAAATAGGATGGGTCATTTGGATGGCCAATCGCAAGCCACCAATTATTTCATATCTCAAAGCAATAATAGTTACAATTATTTCAGTTCAATCACAGTTGTGCTCTGAAGTGGTTGTAAAATTGTGATTGTTAGACAGTTTTACTATTTTCTATTACTATTAAACTATTCTATATTTTCAAGATGGACAATACGGAGTGTTTCGTCCGCGAAAGCAAGTAGTGAAACCAATGCGCCCGAAAAAAAGAAACAAAAAGTAGTGCATCGGCAATATAGTGATAATAATTATTCATCTTACCGGTTTTCTTGTGTGGTGACAAAACATGCCCAATTCCCGAGTGTGTTGTGTGTGGTGAAAAACTCAGTAATGCTGCTATGGTTCCCAGTAAATTGAAACGAAATTTGTTAACGAAATTAAAACATCAAAGAGGGAGAGACTCAGATCCATTGATGAAGAAATGAGGCTTGCACTGTCAACGATTCCGCCACGGATCAGCCACCTGTGTGCAGCTAAGCAGGTCCAAGTATCACATTGAAGATATGAGTAGAGTTATTTTACTTTAATATTAGTAATAGAAATGTGTATTTTCTACAGTGAATTAAAGTTCATGAATTGTTAATAAGATAATTCAAGAGTCGATTTCTCTTTTATAATGATGATGATGATGATGATGATAATAATAATAATAATAATAATAATAATAATTACTATTATTATTACTATTATTATTTTTATTAACTTTATTTTATTACGTAATTATATTAAGAGTCACATCATAGTGACCTAAGTTCTGAACTGTCAGTCAAGTTACAGCAAGTTCAGAATATGTGCGTCAGATACGTATGCAACATCCGACGATATGATCACACATCACCGTCCTTCGCAAGTCTTTCGTAGCTCCGACTTAAAGAACATAGAACTTTACACTCTTTGTCTTTACTCTTTCGAATTCTGCACACTTCAACACCAAATTACCTTTCGTCTCTTTTCTCTTATCTATACTCTAACCACGACGTAAATACCAGATCACTTAATCTCTGGCGCGTTAAGTATACCTCTTCATAGAACATCTCGTTTTCATCATCTTTTACAGTATCCACCTCGCGACAATGGAATCCCCTGTCACAAAGTATTAGGGGCTGCAAGACAATAAGCACTTTTAAAAACAGCTTAAAAGATAATCTTCTTAGCATTTCACTCAAATCATACTGACTTAAACTATCACTGACTACATTGTTACTCCTTCCTTTAGACATGCATCCTGATAGTGCTGTATTTTAAAAATTGTCTCATAATATCTTCCCATTATCTAACTTTATTTGAACTATATTAACTTTCTATGTATTTTAGCTTAATTCTGCTACATAGTTTGTATTTCAGTGTTTAATTAATAGTTAATAGTATTTTGTTGTTTAATTCGTAAATAACTCTTGTATACATGTAACTCTTATCTAAATCAAATTGTTGAATTCTCTGTAAGTTCATACATATGTATATATACTTCTTGCTGGTTGAGTGGAAGAGAAGGCCTTACGGCCTTAACTGTGCCAGCTAAAATAAATCATTATTATTATTATTATTATTATTATTATTATTATTATTATTATTATTATTATTGTCACAGGTTTTTGAGGGGATTAACATTTTGGTGTGCCTTGTTGAGTCTAGGCCCGACTAGGGTGTGCGGTGAGTAGAAAAGGTTGCGGAACACTGTCTAATACAATAAAATAGTAATTGACTTACAAAAGTACCGTCTTCAGAATGTATTATTGTACCATCACATCATTACAAATAATCCGCTAGATGGCAGTAGTGTGTTATGGTTAGCTGTTCCCTTGTTACCAGTTGTGCCAACTATACAATCCTCACTGAACTCTATGGACGATTACTAGTCAAGAAGGCTGTGTTGATTCAGTTCCATTTTTATTAAAACAATTGCATTCCACTTGAATTATCAATATCAGAGTGTAACAAAAGTTTCTGGTACAGTGACAATTGTAGTTTTTTTTTTCAAATATTTGATGGTAAATATCACAGTTTCAGCCAAGTTATTAATAAAGGATTGCATCACACCACAATCAAGTAGTACAAACTCCTAGACCATAAAATTTGGTCATGGTTCCAGAGAAAATGGAAGCTAAACAATAGAATAATTTTAACATACTGTTTCAGAAAATTTTGTTACACTCTGTATATTAAGCAGTCTCTGATACGTGACTATCCATAATCTCATACAGCGGAAGCTGTAATAATATAACCTAAATAATATAAACAAGATAAATGATAGAAAAGTTTCAATTAAGAATGATGAATCCGTTGGGATTTGGAAGAAATTGCAATAATACAAAAATCATTTAATAGTAAAAGATTTTACACTAATGGTAGTCTCACCTTGAACTATGTAATTTCCTTCTATAGTGTTGTAAAATCCACAATGCAAAACTTGAAATGAAAATCGTGGATTGTTTAAACTTCTAGGCCTATTAAAATATCTACTGCTTTTGAGCAGAGGGATAAATGCTACATCTGGAATGCTAAATTTAGGACTGTTATGAAGTTTCAATGCGAATTTCTTCATGCGTATTATGTGTGTACGGACCCAAACATTTCAAGATACACGATCATGTTTAAAAATACATACAGGTGGTCGCAAATGAAACCCCTAAAAGAGAAACAGTTGTTTCCCAAGCATTTGCATGCAGCTCTATGAAACGTTTAAGACGAATGTTATCAGAGACTGATGAACCACATATATGAAATTTCAGCATATTGTTAGAAAACCTTTTCTCATACTACATACAAGGTGTTAAAAAATAATGTTTACAACGTTTCAGGGATGATAGAGGTGGTAAAAACAATCTTCTGTTTTAAGTGACAAAACTTCAGCAGGTGCGCCGTTTTGCCGCTAGATGACCTGAAGGATAGATGACTTGACTTCCGTCACAACACACACTGGTTAGTTCTGTTTGTGCACGGCCATTTTGTAGGGCCTTATCTGTTGCCTAACAGTCTACGTGGTGGTAGTTACTTCGTTTTTCTACGCGACGTCCTACCAGAACTTTTAGAAAATATCCCATTGAACATCAGAGAACGAATATGGTTTCAGCATGACGGCGCCTCTCCACACTTCGATCGTCGTGTCAGGAACCACCTAAATGCCACATTCCCCGATCGTTGGATTGGCAGGGGTGGGCCGGTACCTGGCCACCTCGATTACCGGACCTAACCCCACTGGATTTCTTTTTGTAGGGAAACGTGAAACATTTTGTGTATGGGACACCGAACGATACGGCAGAAGGCTTAGTTGCTCGCGTTGTTGAAGCTGCACATGTTATTGGAGACAATGATGGCCTTTTTGAGCGTTGCAGACATCCATAGCACGAAGGTACCAGTTGTGCAATGCCTTCAATGGACGGCAGTTTGAACACCACCTCTAAAAGGACAATTGGTCTTGTTCTTTATGGATTATACTAAAACTTACGTACACAATAAACGGCGCATCAGCCTAAGTTTTATCACTTAGAAAAGATATTTGTTTTTACTTCCTCTATTATCCCTGAAACGTTGTAAACGTTATTTTAACACCCTGTATAATGTATACAGGCGTTACGAAATGAGGATTTTTAGTCACAATTCATTAGCACACATGATGTGCCAAAAGATACGAGGATGAGGAGTAGGAGGAGAAGAAGAAGAAGAAGAAGAAGAAGAAGAAGAAGAAGAACCACTTTGTCACGGACGAAGCTTCATACCACGTTAGTGGGAAAATGAACAAACACAATTGATTCATATGGGGGAAAAAATCTACATGTTACTTCCTATCAGGATGAAAGGGGTAAGTCCAGGATCGTATGGTGTGACGTAAGTTGCAATAATATCTATGGCCTGTTTTTTATTTGCGGAAAATACAGTACGCTAAACAGAGTGGAAGAGGACCAATGCTTCAAAATTTAAGAGGTGATTCTGGATGTTAAATATAACGAAACTCTTATTACACGTTTTCTTCGATAAAGCAGCATTAAGCAGAAAATAAATAGTCTTTGCTCAGAGTTTGCAGTAACGGCCCTAGCGAAATGGCTGATTTCTATACAAGCAACTAGGTAAAAATAATCTGAATAGTTAGTGTCTTGCGCTTTTTTTTTTGCAAATTAAAGCGTATAGCCAATTGAATAATTGCGAAAATCGTTAAAATAAATCTTGCAACGTAGCGAAGTGTCGCGTACTTGTGACTGAGTATAGCAGAGGGGAAGGTAAGGGGTGGATTGCCGTGCTTCCTAGAGTTATTGCAGTAGCAGTGATGTTGCCAAATGTTTCATAGAAACATGACGATTTCTTCTAAAACGGTGAATATTATTTAGATTGTTCAAACTTCTCCTCATTGATCTATTACCAGTTTCATTTTGGTGCAGTGATTATTTCCACCTTGTATACCTAACTTGCATGCTTTGGAGTTGTCTCTGATGCCACAGCTGGAGCAAACAATAATAGGATTATATTTTAGGAGACAATGCATCACCTCACTTGGTAAGGGATGTTCGTTAATTTTCTGGATATTGTTTTCAATCGCAACTAGTGTGTGGTGGACCAATTAATTAGCACCAACATTCTGCAGACATGTTTCCACTCACAGCTTTGTGTGAGATTTGTTAAGATCACTGTGGAAACGTATTGTGTATTTGTTATAAGTTGGTAATTGGCAACGTTTCACCAAGGCCGCAATTCAAAACTGACTCTGACAAAAAAAATCTGTTTATGAATTGCGACCGTGGTGAAACGTTCCTAATTACCAACTTATAGCAAATACACAATGTGTTTCCAACAGTACATCAGTAACTGTATCAATTTTACTGGCCACAGTAGAATCCAATGTGTGGTGTTGTGTGCATAACATAATTATTACAACTTACGTACATTAACTTCCACAATTTTCATAAATGAGGAGTTGTTGATTACATTGTATTTTAGATGTTCATTGTCTTCACTTTTTAATTGATATGTTTTGTATTTATTTGTAATCTGGAATCAAAATGGATATACAATAGAGCATTCATTATCCGAAACTATTGGTGACTGGAGGTGTACGGATAAATTATTTTTCGGATAACGTCATTTACAAAAACAAATTGTAACAGTGTCATATGAGCAATATGAAACAAGGAAACACTGAAATTAAACACAAAACTCTACATAGAGTATATATATATATATATATATATATATATATATATATATTGTAACACACGTCTTACAAGTAACACAGAAAATTGACTAGCCTAGTTTGACAAGTTCAAAACGACCATTAAAGTAGGCCTACAGATTAGGAAAAGAAGTCCAAACTTGTCTTCTCTTTGCTTCAGAGTTGAGACTCTTTTTTTGCCGCTAAATCTCGCAAGCAGCACTAGCGAAACTTCTACATGGTGCGCGCGCAAAATTCAAATTTACCGACTGGAATGCTTTGGGTTAACCGATGTTTCGGTTGATCGGTATTCGGATAATCGATGTTCTACTGTAGTTTATGTAATTTTATATATTTTGGCGGTGTAATATTCTTACTTATACACTGGATGGTTTAAAAATGTTTTCTATTTTCCGATGTATTCATATTCTTTGTAATTAACATGTTCAGTTTGGCAGACTTTAAGATTGCTATCGGTTTGTTATAGTAACAATCCATTCACGTTCATGAGAGTGAATTTTCCAACACAACCCGATGATGCCTGAAAAGGCGAAAGTACTCGTTGTTAATACTTGACTTATTCTTTATTGTTCACATATTAAAGTGATTAAACAAAGATTGTGACAGTTAATGAAGGTTGCTATATAATAGTTACCGATGGTGCCGCCAGACTAACTCACCGACCACGACCATAGAGCGCTGCAGTATCCTAAAACTGTGTTTCCCAATTGGTGGTCCGCGGACACCTGGAAGTCCGTTGTACAAAATTTAGGGAATCCATGGCATTATTTACATCTCATCATTTACAACCCAACTAATTTTGAGAAGAATCCCTGCAACATTTTTCCTATGGATAACCAGTGCACTCGTGTATGCAAAAGTGATGATGTACAACTATTTCTGAGTAATAATAAATTTCATCTGATCAGTTGAATAACTTCTCTTGGTTGTCTATGACAGACTACTTAGCAGATACTACTTGAACACACTCACTATGAGTCTTCAAGGTAGTGGTATGAATATTTTTGACGTTGGAGACAGGATTGAGGCAGCAATTATAAAAATACAGCTGTGGGCAAGCAAAGCTGAAGGTGGTAGTCTCAGTACCTTCCCAACATTGAAGTCATTTCTGAAGTCCACGGATGAATTTCCTCAAGAAGTTCAACTTGTCATTCTTGAGCAACTGAATGATTTAGCGACTAGCTTCAGAGATTTATTTATTTATTTACTTATTTATTTACTTATTTATTTACTTATTTAGTTATTTAATTATTTAGTTATTTATTTATGTATTTATTCATTTAGTTATTTATTTATTTACTTATTTATCTATTTATTTAAATATTTATTTACTTAATTGTTTATTTATTTATTTGTTTACTTATTTATGTATTTATTTATTTACTTGTTTGTTTACTTGTTAGTTTATTTGTTTGTTTCTTTATTTGTTTACTTGTTTGTTTATTTTATTTTTATCTATCTATCTATCTATCTATCTATCTATCTATCTATCTATCTATCTATCTATCTATCTATCTATCTATCTATCTATCTATCTATCTATCTATCTATCTATCTATCTATCTACCTACCTACCTACCTACCTACCTACCTACCTACCTACCTACCTACCTACCTACCTACCTACCTACCTACCTACCTACCTACCTACCTACCTACCTACCTACCTATCTATCTATCTATCTATCTATCTATCTATCTATCTATCTATCTATCTATCTATCTATCTATCTATCTATCTATCTATCTATCTATCTATCTATCTATCTATCTATCTATCTATCTATCTATCTATCTATCTATCTATTTATTTTACTTCCTTCAATCAGATTCTAAAAACTCATAGATAAGAAATTCTTTCGAGTATGGTGTGGCACAATTAAAATCTTTTTCTGAGAAAGAGCCAAGATGAACTTGTTGCTGTTTTGTAATGGCTCATTCAAAATATTTTTCAAAGAATGTACACTTGATCAGTTTTGGTGAAGATATTTTCTGAGTATAGGGAAATATCTGAAAAGGCATTGAAACACCTATGTAATTCCATTTTATAGCACATATTTTTGTGAATAAACATTTTCAATACTTTGTTTCCTGAAAAACAAACATAGAAATCGCCTTGATGTTGAACGTGATTTAAGGCTAAAAGTAGGAAATATTGAACCAGAAATGTCCCAAACAAAAAGAGGAGTGATTTGTCCCATGCCATCTAGTTTCAGGCATCAAATGTATTTTAAATTTAGTTGTTAATATTGCTACCCACCTCTCAACTATACTACTTTTACGCAGATACCAAAATTTAAAGATTTGGGGTCCGTAGCTTGCCATAAAAGTGAAAAGGGGTCCACAACTCAGAATTAATTGGGAACCACTGTCCTGAAACTTAGGTGCGCACCATTATCCACTGCGTAAGAAAACCCCACTCTGCCCTAGAATCATCAGACACTTTTAAAACCCATTCTTTTAAATTAAAAATTTCCAACCACGCTATTTAAGATCTAGGAACCAACTGCAGTTTATGTTTCCCAATCATTTATGATACGTTAATCACAAATCTGGCACTACCACAACGACTAATGTTCTAATATTTAAAATAAAGGTGACTGCAGTTCCTGATTAATTGGAACTGTTCATGGGCCGCCCGCTATCAAATGAGATGAACTATTTTGTATTTACTTTCCTTTTGTTGCTAGTGGATAATTCAAGGGAAGTTCAAAACGAAGCAAACAAATTGTTTTCACTTGTCGAGTTTTATTGATGGACATTCTGTCCAGCGTTGACGCCGCAAACAGAGGTACTAAAGAACTTGCACAAACGTTAAAAACCTCTCAAAATTCCTCTGTTCCACTAACGGCAGTATTTTCCCTCTAAGCACTACTTGAAATAAACCATATTCAGTGGAAAACGACGGAAGTTGATAGCATTGCTATGTGTAGCAATACTGTATAACGATTTCTAAATTTATATACAGGGTGAGTTAAAAGTTGCTTTCCCCAAACACTTTCTTACATTTAATTATATTCAATTTACATTTTACTACACATTTCTTTACAGGCCCTGTTTCTCGATACACAATGTGTTCTTACTGTGCTTCCACCAACGTTCTAGCACAAAAACACGTTGTTCTGTTGTTAATTTGCGATTCATTGCATGAATCTAGCAGTTATTGCATAGAGACAACCCAACACAATAAAACAAAACAACAATAACAAGACATGGCATCGGAAAAAAGTTGACGCACGAACATGGTTGCGAACTCACCCCTTACTACACCAGCTATTCATTTATTACCATGGCATCTATATATGTGTACAAGTATGAAACCTAAGAACGAATATCGGGGAAAGCGACTTTTGACCCATCTATACCTTAATAATAAATTTCATAAAAATAGTCATTTCACCTACTACATAAGTTTAAATAATAATAATAATAATAATAATAATAATAATAATAATAATAATAATAATGATTTATTTAACCTGGTAGAGTTAAGGTCATACGGCCTTCTCTAACACTCAACCAGAAGTAAAACTGCATTACAAAAACACTACAAATTTACAAAGTACACTACAATTTTACACACAAAACTGAATAAGATAATAATAATATAATGTAAACAACAAGTAAGTAGAAATCAGACATAATATATAACATACAGAAAGAAAAGAAAAAGCATAATAAAATGTGAACAGAGGTCAAAATAAATTAGACATACGAAGTATAAAAAATAAGAATAATAATAATAATAATAATAATAAATAAGAATAGTAATAATAATAATAATAATAATAATACTAATAGTAGTAATAAAATAGTGCAGTACAAAGCATACAATGAATACAATATTTTTAGGTACACACAGTAAGGAAAATTATGATTATATATAGCTCAACTTATCATACCATTATCGGAAAATATGAAAACAAAAAGATAAAAATAAGTTAAACATCACTAGAACATAAAAAAATGTGAATACGTGGAAACATGCAATACAACACTTGTCATAATAGTAAGTTAATTGGCAACTCGTCATAAGATAATTTTCTAACTTGGATTTGAAAGATTTCAATGTTGGCAGCCCTTGACTTCAGGAGGCAGAGAGTTCCAGTGACGAGGGGTAGGAACAGTGAAAGATGAGGAGTATAGATGATGTGTGAAGTGGAATTTCTAGCGTGTTATCGCGTTGTGATCGAGTATTAATATTAGGATAGCGAGAGAGAGTATGAAAACGAGGGAATAAATAATAGGGGGATGAAGTGTGCATAATTCGATATAAGAGATTTATCATATTTTATTTTTTTTAATCCATCACCCTTTGATCCAACAGCTAGAAGTATAGTCACGAGCGGGTTAGAAGCTGGTAGAATATGAATAATAATGTTAGTAGAATTTAGACATATGTAAATTAATTTTGTTTAACGTGTTTTTCGACCATGCACTTTTTCCGCTACATATTTTATTCACTTTTGAGAGTAGTGCACTTTGCAATGTGAAACTACAAATGATCATATGCTCTACCTTTCTTCGTAAAGTACACATCTGGTTTTGAAGTATCCATAAAGGTATAATAATGCATATATTTTACTTCAATGGACAACTTTCCTGCTGGGAACGTCTCCCTCCTTTGTTTACTCTCTTGCTACATCCCTTACTCTCGCTTTTAAAGAGAGTGCATTTTAATGATGTGTAACTGGAACCATACAATCATTGCTTTCTTTTTCAGCGTGGGTGTGACACAGGCAATATACAGGTATCAGAATTCATTACAAGCTTGAAATATCCTATATACACCACAGTTTTATCTCTACCCTTGACAATTTTTGAATTTCTATATTATCTTCACAAATCGGGAACTTTCAATGTTTCGTGAAAGAGGAACTGGGAATTGTTTGCGTTCAATTCGATTCTGTCTTTCATATCTCCCTACAACAGACAATTTAATTCGTATTTTCATCGCACGAAGAAGCAATTTCAAAGCGGAATCACAAAATGAGGTAAGTTTTATGTCATTGTACTGGCAACAAAGGGTTTGTTATTGTTTTACTAATCTTGTTTTGTTTCCTCTTTTGGCACAAGCTGATTCTCTCTCGTGAATAACATTGCCGAGCGGGAGAGACAAAGAAGGATGCAAAGATTTCTATTTTCTGCTCTCTGCATTTCAAACATACATTAAAGGTATGAAAATATTTGCGTCCACACTTGATCTAACGAATCAGATTAATCCTTCTGGAGATTTCCTATTATATGCTTACACAGAACTACTTGAGTTATCGCAATAATACGTTTGTTTCCTAACCAGCTAAAACAGAACAAGCATAAAATTTTGCAGACTTATACTTCTGTGGCCGGGAGGAAAAAGGTCTTAAGTAAAAATTTTATACTTTTCAGGAAAGCAGTAGAAAGATTGAAATTGGTGTCAATAATAGAGTTTTTTAACTAAGAGCTTTTTCCTTGATATTGTTTGTTTACATTTCTTCTAAAATAGTTAATGCTGCTCATTTAACAATTTTCTTGATTATTTCCAAAAATATCCGCACTTAAGCCCGTTTATTGAACATAAGACCTTTTTCATGTCAAAATAAATGAGAAGTGTAAATTATTAGGAATGCAAAATGGGTCTTAAACAAATATAGGACTGTTTACCCTGATGCTTAAAGTTTTAAAAGGAAAGGGCCTCGGTATGTGATAAAATGGCTAAAATGCAAGTTAGACCTTTTTGATAGGGAAGCATGGAAAGTAAACATGTGATGAGTTGTAAGGAATAAAATATTAAATATTGTTTAGTCCTTTATTCTGTGTATGTTCGATTCAAAAAATACTTAGGATATTTGGTAACGCTCTATAAATCTAGTCCGTAGTCTTATTTGACTTTAGCCGTTTTACCAGATTGTAGAGAATTGTTTCCGTTTTCAGAATATATAAAAATCTCATTTTCACAAAAAATTGACTTACGACCTTTTTCCTCCCGGCCACAGACTTATTCCTCAGCATTATGCGAATTATTTGAATTCCTTTTTCGTTTTTACTCGGTCAAACAGGACGATTTCGTAATTTTGGAAATTTCCATTTAAGATTACTCTTCAATACTACATAGATTACCAGAACTACTTGTGTACTTCTTACCTTTCCACAAAGGGGCATTATTGGAATTTCACATATTTTTCAGAAATAGGTTGCATAGAAAAACGACGACTATCAGAGACAAAGTGGAAAATATACAGGGTGGGAGGGATATACGTGCAAATATTTTGATATTTGTTTAAGACAAATGCATGTGAAATAACGCCCTATTTACTTTCTCCCTTGCCCTTATAGTTTTACCATAAATGTGTCACGTATTTTACGGCGTGATGTTTTATGAATGGTAGTACCAGCGCTTTTTTTCAGCCGGAACGATCTGGAACGCGTTCCGGTGAACTTTTTGTCATTACAAATTCCAACGAGATATATTTTATAAGCAAAATTGAAAATTAAAATTGCCGCCACTGCCGAGTCCAAGAGTTTACATCTTCTCATGATTATCATTGGTGCAAAAGTAACTCATGCAATTTGGTACTGCCATCTTCCATTATTGATCCTGAAACTATAGCTCGAAATCGCAAAATTTCCATTATGCTTAAAATCTATCAGCTCCGTTTGGAACTTATTGTAATTTAAGGTATGTAGGCCTAATATTTTTAAACCTACGTCTTTGTTGTATAATGTGATCGAGTGATGGAGTTCCGGTAAACTTTTTTCCAGAAAAAAAGCACTGGGTAGTACTATGAAACGCAATGTAAGTTTAGACTATACACACGTCTTTCGACATCATTATTATACTCCAGCATGAACAATTAAGAGTGAAATTCAAACGTATTACAGTACAAAATAAATAATTACTGTAATCCCATGTGCTAATGTAAAAAGGTGATTGTGCTTGGATACACGACAAATTATTTGATAACATGTTACACCACAAAGATCTTCATGGTAAGCCTGGACAGTAGACAACCCCCAAAAACGTAGACCTCCGCGTAACTAGTGAGGCGTTAGTAAATAAAAGAAATCGCCTGGAAGTATTAACTAAGCTAAAAACATGGTATTTTTTCATGTATAAAGATTTATAAACTGATAAGTTAGTTAAGTACAGTATTATAGTTGAATTCATAGAATATAAGTGAAGGAATATAAGTCGAGAGGGTGGACAATATGAGGAGCAAATAATCTAGGATTACCATATGACAGCATTTATGCAGACGCTTTTTGATAATAAAAATAGTCGTCCGCATACATTCTTGGAAATCCTCTAATTTGTTCGCGTTTTTAATATTGAAGTTTTATTTACTTATTTTCGTTTCGTTTGGTCGCATGTTGCCGAGAGCTGTGAGAAGCATATTGCAGTGTGTGTGGTTGTTAAATTTGTAAATGCTGATTATCCAGAGGCATCCTTCATTTTGTTAATTGTAAATAGCAGTGAACTTATCAAGTAAGTTATTAAATTCCATAGATTAGACTCATCATCGATTTTGTGAAAGACTTGTATCAGTGAAATTTAATTTTCGACATTTTACATGCTAACGTATGTTTGACTATTTGTATAGTAACAAGGAAAGATCTAGTGATAAATATGCAGAAGCTACACAAGTGATATAAATGACGAATTTGGTACAAGGAGTTCGTTGGTGAGAGAAATGTATCAGCATTTTCAGATTTCAGAATATGGTAACCGTAAACTAATCAAAACGTAAGTTGTCCATCTCAGGTTAAAATTGAGTTTCCAGTGATTTCCTGATTGGTGGCAGTGTTCTCTGCAGAGAAGGTAAATGTTGGTAATACTGTGATACAAGTAATATTATGTTCGTTCTTTTTGAGAATTTATTACAATTTTACTGAGCGAGAGAAGGACCGGTTTTGTGCAGAAACTTGTCCACGAACATTCTCTCAATACGTTGACGCAAAAAAAGATCTTCCTCTCGCTCAGTAAAATTTAAAAAAATTCTCAAAATGAACTATCACATTACTCATATCACAATATTGCCAACCTTCACCCTATGATGACATGATCATGAAATTAGAAATAGTGAACAAATTAATATTCCATATTGTATATTACACAAGAGCAACACAAACTTTTTAATTATGGGTATTAAATTATATAAAAAGCTCCCAAGTCAATATTATAAATTACCAATGAATAGCTTCAAAACTATATTTTACAATAGGTTATTAAACAATCCTTTTTATTCTGTTGCTGAGTTTTTCAACACAAATTTGTATGAAATAGGGATATCTTATGCGAAGTTTTACCGTCAGATGGCAGGAGCGTTCCATGCGGCGCAATATGTTGTAGGGCTATGTTTTGTCTTATGCTACAGTTGAGTACGTTTTCCCGCTTGTTGGTTTTCTGTGCGTGTCAAAATTATATTTACAGTTATTTTGTATAACCTAGTACAATTTAATATAATTGAATATTTTCTTACCTCATAATTTAATTTAATTTAATTTAATTTACAATAAATAATAACGTAAACCTGTATAATATTGAGCGATTCCCCGAGATGAGTGGGGAAATCTGCAGTATGCAGAATATAAATACGAGTAAATTGAATGTTCATGAACCTAAACAAGAACTTTGAGAACAACATGCATGAATAAAAAAATAGGAAATATGTCGAAAGTGAATATTGCCCTCTTTAATAATTAGTAATAAGAACCGTACGCTAAAAACAGGATATGCAGCCACCAATGTATTTTTTTTATAGGGAAGAGACTATCGAGATTGAATTCCTTGTATTTTTTCTGTAGTTGCAGAAAGATCAAATGCAATTTTTAATAGGATGATATAATATGATCGCAATAGTATCACGATTAGTCGTGTGTTTTGTAGGTTAAGGACATGCAGTTTTGAATACTGTGTGGGATGATTTTGAAAATTTGAAGTTAAAACATGGTTTTAATAATTAGGGTACAGTACATTAAAAACATTATTCACGAAATGGATTTCACTAGGGATCGTCCTGGATAATAAAAATTCCAGTTTATCGAGAGTTTACTGCAGGCGTAAAATTCGGAGACTCCTACAACTACTGCATATAATCTAATCTAACATAGCTCGCTGTCGAGGTTGCATATGTTTTTATTAATTTTTCTTTTTCCTCTTCCAAAATGAAACTATAGTCAACAATTCCTTACTTGAAGTAGTTACTTTTATTTAATAGCTAGCACTTTCGAGGCCCAATTTTATTACATATATTTTTTAAAGTTTAAAGCATATATTCAGAATATTTCGGGACCTGATTGAAGACAAAAACCTTTCCTTGGTTTTTACATATAGGAACATAACAAAAATTTGCCATTTTAGTTGTTTTTAAGAGTATTTAATATACTAATACGCTACGTATATCCTCAATGTTTATATACCGAAAAACAAATGCACACGCAAAGCTCATCCCTCATAGTACACGTGCGCTATCTGTTGGTGCTAGTTCAGGATATCCCTATTGTATTTTAATAAATAAGTTTAATTGCAATTTAGTTAGTTTTCTTTAATTTAAAAGTTTCAAATTATTTCATGTTTTCATTGTATTATTTAAATTTTACTGTTTCTTTTATTAGTGATTTTTAAAAATGTATTTATATTTTTTTCAATGTATTCTGACGAAGCCTAAAACTGTATGTCTAATGGCCAAATAAATTGAATTGTATTGAATTGAATATGTGCAATCAAAATTATCCAAGTCGCAACCTGTCACATCCATTTTTACACAGATATGTAAGGAGTAACTAAACAAAACGTAAATTGGGTAATGAGAGCGTATATTTTAATCACAGTAAAAATATTCGAAAATGGGGACTCTGGGACTTAAATTCGGGTCAAAAATTAAGAAGACACAGACAGCACAGTTCAGAACGTGCAGAAATTCGCGTTTCCTTATAAAATAAGAATGTAACAATTACATGAATTCGTTAAGTGTCCACAAATCCTCATCAAAAGATAAATTGTCTAATTTAAATAGTGTTATAACTTTTATAAATTTGATTTTTAAATTGAGATATGTGGTTGATTCACCTCCAATCATAGATTTAAACACGATTTTATTCATGTTTCTATTACAAAAATATTTTGGATGAAAATTTCGTGTTATGTGATAATTTACGTTTTGATTAGTTGCTTCTCATATGACCTCCAGTTATTTGCATATCGCTATATTATTTTCCGACGAGTTATTGGACGACCGAAGAAACGCTAGAAGGATGAAGAGCATATTAATATTACGTAGTTGGTCATAAATCTGCAGAAATTAATTAGATGGAAAAATAGCATGCGACCATTCACGGTTCAAAGGGAACTGTATTAATTTTGCCCAGCTAAAGTACAAAGTAATGCTGCATATCCAACTACCCACTCTATATCAGAGAGAATAATATTAACATCTTAATAAAATCAAATTGAGAGAAAAGTCCTTCCAGGTATTTTCATTACACATGGTTTTCCTCCTTTGATAGCTTTAATTTTGCATAGTAACGTAGAGAAATGCAATAAAAATGTACTATGAATATTGCACCACATGTCTGGTTTGGTAGCTTAGCTATCAAAGCGGATTCGAGTTGAAATATTGGCGTTGGCTTTGTTCTATTTGTAGTGCACAAAGCCGTGGATACGTTCATGATCTTAGTAATAAACCATGTGTAACCTCTATACCACACATATCCAGAGTTGGGACAGAAAAATGTTACTAATAAACCATGCATAAGCGATATATGTATAAGCAACGTGTAACTATACATGGGAATTGCTTTGCAGTAGTCATACAAACGAAACCACCAGTTTAAGCGTCGTACATACAGAAAAAATGGCCGCGTCTCTAACAGCTGTTCATATCGATTGTAATTTTATGATGATTATAATAATAATTTCTTTATTGATATTTATGTGCTAGACAACAGCCATTGGCCAATAAAATTCCAGCACAGTAATACATTTAATACGTTAAAATGAATAATTATGGTACAAATTAAATACTTGTGTTAACAACAAAATGAACAACATAGATTACAATAATTCATTTACAAGAATTAATACTATAAAATTTTAGGGAAAGGAGTTGTTTCTTACAAAAGTATTACCAATTTGTGTATAAGGATTATGCAAATAATATTAACAAAAACATTGCCATATTATAATACTTCTATACATTTAATGGATCGAAATCGCCTACATGTAAGTTAGCATGTATAATACATCTGGAGACCGGCGAGGAAGATTTAAAATTTCTAATATAGAAGAGTTTGTGATGTCTCCTGTCCTTCATAGGAATACGAAGGCTGACACTGTTTAAGAAAGATTGACAATTATTAATGTCACCTTTAAGGACCTTACATAAGAATAAGTAATCGAGATCATGACGTGTGGTATACAGGCTTCGACATTTAAAGTGATCGCATTTTTGGTCATAGTTATACCCAAAGTTATTAGGCAGAAATCTCTACGAACATAATAAAATAAATTTCCTTTGAATATTTTCCAGTTTTGCCGAATCAGTACTAGTAATAGAGTTCCAGACTACAGATGCATATTCGAGTTTCGATCTCACTAATATATAGTGTAGTATTAAAAGAGTCAGGTGTTGAAAAAGAATAAGTAATTGACCGAATTATTCCTAACATTCTTATTGCATGGTTATAAATAAAATCAATGTGGTTGTGACAATATAATTTATTGTCAATTAATACACCGAGGTCTCTAATACAATTTTTTTGTTAATTAATACATTTTTTAGATGATACTTATATTTTAGTGTAGAGATTTCCCTTGAAAATAATATTACGTACGTTTTGGATTCATTAACCATCATCCCGTTACCGACTGACCAATTGGTAATTGAATTAATGTCATCCTGAAGGAATTGACAGTCAGCAATAATAACAATAATAATAATAATAATAATAATATTAGTAATAATAATAACTGCACGCATTGTATTCTTCACCTGACATAATTAGGAACATTAAATTCAGACGTTCGAGATGAGCAGGTCATGTAGCACGTATGAGCGAATTCAGAATTGCATATAGAGTATTAGCTGGGAGGCCGGAGGGAAAAAGACCTTTGGAGAGGCCGAGACGTAGATGGAAGGATAATATTAGTATGGATTTGAGGGACGTATGATATGATGATAGAGACTGGATTAATCTTGCACAGGATAGGGACCGATGGCGGGCTTATGTGAGGGCGACAATGAACCTGCGGATTCCTTAGTGTAGAGATTTCCCTTGAAAATAATATTACGTACGTTTTGGATTCATTAACCATCATCCCGTTACCAACTGACCAATTGGTAATTGAATTAATGTCATCCTGAAGGAATTGACAGTCAGCAATAATAATAATAATAATAATAATAATAATAATAATAATAATAATAATAATAATAATAATAATAATAACTGCACGCATTGTATTCTTCACCTGACATAATTAGGAACATTAAATTCAGACGTTCGAGATGAGCAGGTCATGTAGCACGTATGAGCGAATTCAGAATTGCATATAGAGTACTCTATTAGCTGGGAGGCCGGAGGGAAAAAGACCTTTGGAGAGGCCGAGACGTAGATGGAAGGAGTAATATTAGTATGGATTTGAGGGAAGTATGATATGATGATAGAGACTGGATTAATCTTGCACAGGATAGGGACCGATGGCGGGCTTATGTGAGGGCGACAATGAACCTGCGGATTCCTTAAAAGCCGTAAATAATAATAATAATAATAATAATAATAATAATAATAATAATAATAACAGTAATAATACCGAACGCTTCATAAAGTTTCGTACAACAATCTACTTGCTGAATTTAATTTAATGTCTCTTGGAAGTCGTAGATTACTTGCTGAGCAACTTTTATTGTATAAAATATTCAGCGGTCTACTGGATAATAGCGAAATATTATCACAAATCCAGCTTAGCGCTAGAACATCACATTTAAGAGATCGTCAATTGTTACATTATAAAAAACCAAACACTTCAGTACATAAAAGTTCACCAGTGTTAAAAATGTGTTCACATTTGAATGAAATATGTAAAACATGTGATCTAGATCTCAGCATTTCTTACATGAAATATAAATATTTTCTTATTAATATACTGAAGGTAGTTGATTTTATATAATATTGCTATTTGTTACTCTGTAATTTGCCATTTATTGCTACATTTTCAACTTTTGGTTATGATATATATACTTATCTATTTTTCTTTTTTTTTTCGTTTATATCTATATCTGTGTATTTTATTTAGGTAGTATCTATTTGTCTGTTCTTTTTTTAATTTTTCATTTGTATTTACACTTTTATCTTGCATTTGTATTTGTTATATCTCCTTTTTCATGTTATCTCCAAATTTATGTTTTAAGTAAATATTTGTACTGTCTATTGTAATTGGGGCTTTGCTCTGTTATAAATAAATAAATAAATAAGTAAGTAAATAAATAAGTAAATAAGTAAGTAATTAAATAAGTAAGTAAATAAATAAGTAAATAAGTAAGTAATTAAATAAGTAAGGTAATAAATAAGTAAATAAATACATAAATAAATAGATAAAAATAAATAAATAAGTAAATAAATAAATAAATAAATAAATTAATTAATAAAAAGGGAAGAATTTCCAATAACATAAAAGTGGAAACTCGAGTTGAACAGTATACAGAAGTTGGACGCTTTGTCGCGTTTATAACTTACAATTTAATAACCCGAAACAAATTTAAGCATATTACATAGTTCAGTGACACTGTCAACCAAAGTTGGGAACTTTCTACGTAATTGAGAGGAAAGGCGACGGAAAAAGTGACGTGTTCTGATGAACTTAAGAGTCAAGTGTCAATCTGTCTCACTCGCCGCGCCGCTCCGCTCCGCTTCCAGTACCATCAACACCAAGAGCTTGAGTGGAGTGTGCTCCAATTCGTAACGCAGGTGAAGTGCAAGACAGGGGCTCTTTACTTTCCCCGCCAAAAATAGATGTAAATATCAGGAGAAGTGGGGAAACAAATTTATTTTGAACTAAAAACAGCTCCAAAAATTTACGTTCTTTAAATTCATTATGATCTAGAGCGGTGCTGTTATATATCATGGATATTTTTATGAGTATTGAGACTTCATTGTAGATCAGGGCCGGTCAACTGGCGTAAATGAGAGCAGTGAGCGTTATAGACGAAAGTCGGTCAGCGCGTCTGGTCGCGAAACCAGGTGGCCCGGGTTCGAATCCCGGTCGGGGCAAGTTATCTGGTTCAGATTTTTTCCGGGGTTTTCCCTCAACCCAATACGAGCAAATGCTGGGTAACTTTAGGTGCTGGACCCCGGACTCATTTCACCGGCATTATCACCTTCATTTCATTCAGGTGCTAAATAACCTAAATGTTGATACAGCGTCGTAAAATAACCCAATAAAATAAAAAAAATAGACGCTAGTGAGCCGCAGCTGAGAGCGCGGTTTTGGCTCTGTTACGTGGTCAGAAGTGGATTCATATTTTTGGCTGCATTATGATAGCACTTTGTGATTGAATATGACGAGATCCATTGTTCAAAATACTGAAGAAAAACTCGTTGAAATGAAAATACTCTAAAAAAATTTTAATCCACCAAATAAATGTTTAATACGTTTTCTTAATTAATTTGAAAATGATTGGTTTAAAATAGTTGATGAGAGAATAAATATTTCTTCCACTATACGTTAAAAATTCATTTGATGACTTTATTACAAATATTTAGTGCTCTAAAAGTATATACATTGTTGTATGTATTGTGGCACCAATCTGGATTGTTCTGGTTGCCTCAGGAGTGTGCGCGCGCATCTAGCGAGAAGGGTGGCGCGGGGAAACAGAAACTCGAGCTTCAGTAGGAGCTGTAGCGCGGTACGGAGCGAGGGGAGGAGAACTACGGTGACGGCGCGGAGCGGAGAAAGCAAGAGAAACATCTAGAAGCATATTTCTCTCGAAGATTCTGAAAGCCACGCGAATCGAAGATTCCAGAACGTGTGGTTTGATAATAAAAGCGCGAGTGGCCGGCAGTCAGTCAGTCAGTCAGTCAGTCTTCAAGTCTTGTCTTGGACACCAGCGAGCAAGGGGGACCTGAGTTCGACGTATAGCGGACCGCATTTTGGAGACTCGAGTGTCCACACCTGTAGAGTAACGGTCAGCGCGTCTGACCGCGAAACCAGGTGGCCCGGGTTTGAATCCCGGTCGGGGCAAGTTACCTGGTTGAGGTTTTTTCCGGGGTTTTCCCTCAACTCAATATGAGCAAATGCTGGGTAACTTTCGGTGTTGGACCCGGGACTCATTTCATCGGCATTGTCACCTTCATCTCATTCAGACGCTAAATAACCTAGATGTTGATACAGCGTCGTAAAATAACCCAATAAAAAAAGAGACTCGAATTCGACGTGTAGTGAACCGCATCTGGGGAACCTGGGTTCAACGTGCAGTGAACTTGAGTGAGTGAGTCCGTAACTGTGACCGTGTCCATCAGGCGAGTGTGACGCAGCTCGGAAGACCTGAGTTCGATGTGCAGTGAACTTGAACAGTGAACTAGAAGAACTAGCCAAGGCAAGCGAACTGCGAACTGATAACTGACAGTTTTGTTCTGTACATAGTGCATTGTGAACATTAATTGAAGTTAGGAGTATATTGTTGTTCTTCTCAATAATACTCGCCGTGTATTGCCATTGTCGTCGTATGGAGTGCAATAATGACTATTGTGTTGCTGTGTTGAGTGGAATGCTCATTGTTTCAGGGCGAATTATTAAGAATAAAAGTCACGTTGTTGTCGGGTGTTGGTGGTTAACGCAGAATAAAAGTCACAGTATTTAGGATGCAGTAGATTTTTAGGTGTACATTTCTGTCATATTCTTAGGATACGTCAAAGGTCTTCATATATTAATATTGAACGTTTAACAGTGGTTCAAATCTGTTGTCGAAAATGGTCATAAAGTTATTTATATGCACTCCTGCTAACATGACATATGTCTGAAATGCAGGTGTTAGGCCATTGATGATACAAAAGGAGTGGAGTTCGGCCGGCGCCGTGAATCGGGTGTGAGTGTAGCTCAGATGACAAGAGCGCTTACTTCGTAAAGCTGAGAGGTCCTGAGTTCGATTCCCGGTGCCGAGTCGAATTTTTTTCCAATAATACGTCAGACTTGTTCAAATGAAAAAAAAAAAAGAATCTATAAATTTTGTGCACACTCAGTTGTTTCATAAATTTGAATCAGCATTAGTTACTACTCCAAGCAACTAGAAAATGAAATATTTACGAATACTTTTTAGTACACTATTGTAAATATTTAAATTATAAATGTTTAGGTGTATATTTTTCGCAAATTGTTAGAGACTAAGAATTTTTCCCAAATTGTTAGAGATTAAGGATTTCTTCCTCAACGCAAACACAAAAATGGAATTCATTTTAGCGTTGCCACCTTCCATTAACCCAGATTTGCCTGCTATTCTTTTAAAAGGGCAGGTTCGTTTCATGGCAAAGATTACTAAATTTTGTATTCTGTACACGAATTTTGTATCTGTGCTTGTGCTGGATGGTTATATCCCGCAGGTAGTACGTAAGTTACTTGGTGCCTAATCGTAACTAGACCTATATATATATATATATATATATATATATATATATATATATATATATATATACATATTACGTTCAGTATTCAAAACATGTAGGTTCCAAACTGAAAAAGATAAAATGTTATTCCATATTTGTAACATTTCCAATAATAATAATAATAATAATAATAATAATAATAATAATAATTTATTTATTGGTATTGATATTTATGTGCTGGACAACAGCCTTTGGCCAATAAAAGTTCAGCACAGTTATGAAATTAACACAATAAAATGAATAACTATGGTACAAATTAAATAATTGAGATAAAAAATGAACATAGATTACAATGATCAATTTACAAGAATTATTAATACTATAATATTTTATGGACAGTAATTGATTCTTACAAAAGTAATACCAATTTGTGTAGAAAGATTATGCAAATAATAATAGCAAAGACATTGCCAT
Organism: Periplaneta americana; assembly: GCF_040183065.1. Taxonomy (NCBI): domain Eukaryota; kingdom Metazoa; phylum Arthropoda; class Insecta; order Blattodea; family Blattidae; genus Periplaneta; species Periplaneta americana. The sequence goes on along the minus strand of NC_091126.1, from coordinate 41,255,521 downwards.
GTTCCGATACTTCTATACATTGAATAGATCGAAATCGCCTACATGTATGTTAGCATTTTTAATACATCTGGAGACCGGCGAGGAAGATTTAGAATTTCTAATACAGTATAAAAGAATTTGTGATGTCTCATATCCTTAATAGGAATACGAAGGCTGACACTGTTGAAGAAAGATTGACAATGTCTCCTTTAAGAACCTTACATAAGAATAAGTAATCTAGATCATAACGTCTAGCATACAAGCTTCGATATTTAAAGTGATCCCATTAATTTTTTATCATAGTGATATCCAGAATTATTAGGCAGAAATCTATAGGAATATAATGAAATACATTTCCTTTGAATATTTCTAGTTTTGCAGAATCTGTACTAGTAATAGAGTTCCTAACTACAGATGCATATTCGAGTTTCAATCTCACTAATTTATAGTATCGTATTAAAAGAGAGTCAGGTGTTGAAAAAGAATAAGTAATTGACCGAATTATTCCTAACATTTTTATTGCATGGTTATAAATATAATCAATGTGCTTGTAAAAATATAATTTATTGTCAATTAATACACCGAGGTCTCTAATACAATCTTTTCTGTTAATACATTTTTTAGATGATAGTTACATTTTAGTGTAAAGGTTTTCCTTGAAAATGATATTACGTAAGTTTTGGATTAATTAATCATCATCCCGTTATCAACTGACAAATTGGTAATTAAATAAATGTCATCCTGAAGAAATTGACAGTCAGCATTACTTTAGATTTTTCAAAATATTTTAAGATCGTCAGCGAATAATAGATAGTCAGAACTGATTCTTTTGCAAATGTCGTCAATGAAGATTGAAAATAGAAGAGGTCCTAAAGTTGAGCCCTGGGGCACACCACAAATAATATTAAATGGATCAGAGAAAGTATTCGAAATTCGTACACTTGATTGTCTATCGTGTAAATAATTTTCAAATCAGCTTACGTAGCTTACCGATAGTCTAATTTAGATAATAGAACAAAGTGTGGAACTACATCAAACGCCTTATTGAAATCAAAATATATTGCATCTGTTTGGCCCTGGGATTCAACAACCGGTACTATCTTACTCCAATAAGAAACTAGGTTAGTTGTAGTAGATTTGAATTTAGTAAATCCGTGTTGTGCAGAATTTAATTTGTTACTTACAATGTATATATATATATATATATATATATATGTTTGTGAATTATAGTTTCAAAAATTTTTGAGAAATTATTTAAAATGGAAATAGTTCTGTAATTACTAACTACAGTCTAATAATAATAATAATAATAATAATAATAATAATAATAATAATAATAATTTTATTTTTTTATTTTAGTAGGTTATTTTACGACGCTTTATCAACATCTTAGGTTATTTAGCGTCTGGATGAGATGAAGGTGATAATGCCGGTGAAATGAGTCCGGGGTCCAGCACCGAAAGTTACCCAGCATTTGCTCATATTTGGTTGAGGGAAAACCCCAGAAAAACCTCAACCAGGTAACTTGCCCCGACCGGGAATCGAACCCGGGCCACCTGGTTTCGCGGCCAGACGCGCTAACCGTTACTCCACAGGTGTGAATAATAATAATAATAATAATAATAATAATAATAATAATAATAATAATAATAATAATAATAATAATAGCAAATTACTGTTTTCAATTATCTCGGTTGCAATCAATTTCATACACCATACGAAGCCAAATTTCAAAATATATCCTGGGCAAAATAAAGCGGACATTACTTTAAAAAGTTAGCAGAGAGAAAATCTTGATATTTTTTTAAAGCGGTCCAATTCCATATTTAAGTCCTACTATATTACTCCGAAATATGGACCATGACATGAATTCAACTTCTTAGAATAATAGCTGCTAAGAAGAGATCATTGAGACCAATAGCAGGTTACGCTCTTAATGACCGTAAACGCAATGAAGATGTCTGAATGAAATTAAACATCAAAGCCATCACTTAAACCACGGGATTTACCGGAACAACTGTTACGAGCGCATATTACGTACGCATGCCGAAACCACGGTCTACCCCAGAGACTATTTAATTACAGAGTCGTTGGGAAGAGAGATATTGCACTGCAGCTGAAGCAGTAGCGGCTCGTGCCTTTTAGTTTCGGGTGTGCAGTTGTAATGAGTACTTACTTACTTACAAATGGCTTTTAAGGAACCCGAAGGTTCATTGCCGCCCTCACATAAGCCCGCCAGCGGTCCATATCATGTGCAAGATTAATCCAGTCTCTATCATCATATCCCACCTCCCTCAAATCCATTTTAATATTATCCTCCCATCTACGTCTCGGCCTCCCTAAAGGTCTTTTTCCCTCCGGTCTCCCAACTAACACTCTATATGCATTTCTGGATTCGCCCATACGTGCTACATGCCCTGCCTATCTCAAACGTCCGGATTTAATGTTCCTAATTATGTCAGGTGAAGAATACAATGCGTGCAGTTCTGTGTTGTGTAACTTTCTCCATTCTCCTGTAACTTCATCCCGCTTAGCCCCAAATATTTTCCTAAGCACCTTATTCTCAAACACCGTGAAACTATGTTCCTCTCTCAGAGTGAGAGTCCAATTTTCACAACCATACAGAAGAACCGGTAATATAACTGTTTTATAAATTCTAACTTAACAGTAACAAATATAAATGACACTCGGGAGGAAATTAAAAGCAGAATAAATATGGGAAATGCGTGTTATTATTCGGTTGAGAAGATCTTATCATCAGTCTGCTGTCCAAAAATCTGAAAGTTGTAATGAGTACCTAATGAAAATTTTGTTTTTCTATCTACTATAATTTTGGACAAAATTCAATCTCTTTTCAAGTAAGGGAAATAATTCTGAACAGCTGGCAATCTATCCTCAACCCATGATAACATGTTTAAATATTTTTAACACAATGACATCCACAGTACATAACTAGATTTGTTTCATTTCAGTTGACAGTAATTGAATTGATAGTAAATTAAACCATTGTTACCTTATGTTCTGTTTAATTGTGTACATGTTCAAAAAGTCCACCGTCAACTTCAATGCACTTTACAGCTCTTGTAGACAGCTGCTGTGTTGTTGATCTGAGCTGATTCGGATATTTCTTTACGTGAGCACAAACATGTAAAATGCATACGAGAAATTCTCCCCTTGTTTCCACTTTGCTCTTGTAGACTTCGCTCTTAAGCCTACCCCACACACAGTAATCTAATGAAGTAAGGTCGGGTGACTTCGGTGGCCAGGAAATGACTCCATCGCGACCGATACAACGCCCAGGATACGTTTCCTACTATAACCTAATGTTGTTTTGGTTGCATCCGCGTGTGAGTGCTGATGAAACACATGAGAATGACATCCGTGATTTTCAGACACTTTTGTATCAGAAACTTTTAAAACAGGGCATATGTATTCATATAAACTTTTTTTTTAGAGTCAACAATATTATCACCCTCACATGTACCTTTCCTTCTGAGTCACCCTGTTTATATTACTTTTAATTTTTCCTGTTTCCATAACCAAACACAGCATAAAAATATAAAAATCGTGTATAAATGTTCATATTATTATAAAAAATTTCCTGTAACTTTACAGTATTTGACTTCTATTACAGTCTCTCCAGAAACGATTCATCTTCTACAATTTCCAGAGACGTACGACAGACTATGCCCTCTGTTTGACCTACTGAGTGAACTTAAATTCTTGGAAAACTCCGTTCTTATAGAAGATCTTGTTACACGGCTTTGTGCATGCGAACCGTAGCACAGAGCTGCGACAACATCTACTTTGGGATCAAGTTGCATACACTTCGACCATAGACTTTAAAAACAAATGATGGGCGCTATGGTGCGTCACATAAACAGTGATACTCCGTTCAGGTACAAAACTAGCATATCATGTTGCACATCATAGTAATTTGAGTGAACTGTAAATCTAATTCAAACAACTGTAATACAATAATATTCTATTTGTGGACGGTTCTATGTAGCATAATATTATTACATTACATACATCATACAATGGCATAAATATAATAAATACAATGCAATTAATTTACATAACAGATGTCAGTTTGTGTCTGGATATTCCCCATGATTCTCTAATGTATTTGCAGTGTATAACCATTATTTATGAAGCGTATCGAAAATGAAGCTTCGTCTCCTGTCTTTGAATCAATGTTTATGTACGGAAAAGTTTCTCTCCGCGTCACTTGAAGTAGTAGGTGCAAAAAGAAAATATTATACATCAAAGCTAGATGTAGATTTTCATTTTTTTTACATTTCAAATACTTCTAATACTACACAATGCAGAATATCCAGGATTATTTTCAAGGGTGGTTTTCAATTTATGCTGCAGTTTGTCAGTAATAGACCCTGGAACTGTTCTAATAATTTTCGTAGACAAGTCTTCTACAAGTCTGAGCGTATCACGCATTTGCATATTTGTCGATTCTATACAGTGTGTTAAGAAAAGTATCCAATATTTTAGGAGGTGCTAGTATGCATCAAAACAAGAAAATAATGTCTAATAAACATGGGTCCTAAAACACATACTTTCTGAGATCTGAACACTTGTTCATAGGAGGTGCTCAATGTTACGTCCATTCATGACAATGCCCCTCAGCATAAGAAATCACGCACTCCTTTAAATTTGTTTTAATACATTAATAAGAAAGTCCTGATAGCGATCCCCAGTTAATCTCTGTGGTAGAACGTATGGCCCTATTAATCTACCACCAAGAAGGCCTGCCCATAAGTTGATTGAGAATCGTTGCTGATGCCTTGTTTCTTCAACTGCATGTGAGTTTTCATCAGCCCACACATGCTGATTACCGAAATTCACATCATCTCTGCTGAACACCGCTCATATGCGCAACCAGACTTTTGTTTTCAGTATTCCTTGCTACGTATAATTATTTCATGCCAGAGGTGTCAACTACGGGTATGATTATCTGGTAGTCTGCTGGTATTGTGAGGCAGAGAAATGCATTGCCATAAATGGACGTCACATTGAGCACCTCCTATGAATAAGTGTTCAGATCTCAGAAAATATGTGTTGTAGGACTCATGTTTATTATACATTATTTTCTTGTTTTGGTGCATACTATCACTTCCTAAAATAGTGCACACTTTTTTAACTCCCTATACATTTGATGGTTTTAGACAAGTCATGAAAATAGTTTTTGATACATTTTGATAAATTGTTGTCCAAGTTCGTCAGAAATCTGTGATTTTCAAACTTTATTGTCTACTGTCTTCACTGTTAATTACGATAAATTTTACGACCTCCTCATAATGTTCAGCGTAATAAACTGCAGCGTTTAGTCAGGTCCCCCATCGTGTTGCAATGGGCTGCGGAGGTAAAGGCACTCCGGGTGCCATTTCTTTTAATTTTATCAACTTGCTTGGGGCCTTCAATAATATGTTTTTCTTTTTACTCTTGATGTAACCTGTCTATATTGCTATAGCTTGAGCGAATTAACTCAGCTAGACAACGTAGTGCATGCGCCAGACACTGACATGGATCATTTTAGGATACTTTGTTCGAAGTTTCTTGCCTGCTTTTAGCATAAAATATATGATGCGCCATCAGTTATGAATATTGATGCACCACCTTTCACTTTGGAAGAGATGTCTATTAGTGTGCTGTAATGTTCGAACATGTGAGAGGCAACCAAGACTTCACAAACTTCGTTTTATTTCATATAAAAACTAATGGCAAGATCTGTGCTAAAATCCTTGAGCGGTTAAAATATGAAGGAATGGGAGTGGAGAACAGTGAATATTTTTACAAGCTGGAACGAATACTACACGCCTCCTCCTGCAGAGTGAATATCGACAAATATCGAACTTCAGCATAATCGACAAACTTGATCCGAACATAGCGCCTGTAATACACGACTGTAATGTCTATACTGGTACGTATAGTATTTACTTACTAGAGTCTTAGACAACCGGTTACGAAAAATAGGAAATATATATTGCTATTGAACGCCTGGCGCTATAGTCAGTATGCAAAACTCTTCCGTCTCGCGGAGTGTCTAAGGTTCAGTTTAACGAATATTGGAGTTGTTTATCACTCTTCGTGGACGGACGACAAAGGCAGACAACATTGAGCCATACAGGAGTTCCAAGAGATCTTGCAAAGCTGCTATTATCATCGTGTAGGCCTGCTATTTAATTAATAATTCTTCTTCTCCTACTACAATCAATCAAATCAACCATCCATCCATTGACTCATTGTTTCAGTCATCCATGGATCTATTGATTGATTAATTAACTGATTGGTTCATTCATTCAATAATTGAATCATTCATTGATTCATTAATTCATTCATCCATTCATTCATTCACTCTGGTATTACAGTCGGTATCGTCAAGACCACAACATATATTCTTAAAAATTATATATTAATGAAATAATGCATCTGCTTAGAGTAATTAAAATCATTTCATTTTGAGTTTAAAGTGTAAATGTTACAATAGAATGTATGTAAGGTGGGTGCTCCTGTTATGGCTATGTTCCTGATATGGCCACCCTCCTATTGTGAGTTAGTTAACCAAAAAATCCGCTAAATTCTAGCAGCATCCAGTGGAAGGACATCCTGGTATGTCACTTGATCGTTTTCCATCCAGTCAGGTTGAGCAATATGGCGTCAGTTGCCTGTTTTGCGGTTTTCATGTGACCTCTTCTTATTTTTCACTGGTAAGTCTCCTTTGTTTTATGCATGTTTTTCAAAGACTTGTTTCATGAAAACCATCGTACTCCATTCAGTTTTTAATGTTCTGTTGATTGGTGTTGTAGTTGATGGCGTATCTTTTACCAGTTGTTCATAATCACACGATTTTCGTGAAAGCTTACCTGCTCCTGATATGGCCATATCAAATGCACCATGGCCATATCAAGTTCATTTGACTTTTATTTTTTCACCTGACAAATTTACATGCCTTATAGCTGGGATTACGCAAAAATTTTGTATTTTAAGAAAAACAACTTAATTTGTTTATGGAAAAACCTGTTTTGACTACACTTTTGAATTATAAAAAAGATTATTAAGTGTTATTTTTATTCATTTTACACCAAAATTATTTAATTTTAGCACAACTGCGCTATAAAACTGAAAACAATCACGATTTGTAGAACATGGAACAAGGGTGGCCATATCATGTGCACATGTTCCTGATATGGCCACTAGGTAGACTTTTGGAATTTGGGACTTTTTGGACAATTAAAGCTATTTTCATAGGGAAAGGAAATTGTTTTAAGAATGTCCGTTAGACTGAGAACGAGTAAGAAAAAAGTGGTTTACATTTTTTCAAAATGACGGCTAGAAAAATTCTCAAACCTTAGCATGGCCATATCAGGGATACCTACCTTACTTATTTTCTCATGTATTTAGTAAGCAGTTTTAATTTTTTTATTTTACCATTTCTTTACACACCAGATATTATGCATTACATTTATTTCCTTTGTTGTTACTGGTGTCCATAGTTCATATATATATATATATATATATATATATATATATATATATGTGTGTGTACAGGGACATCATTTTATTTTTACTTCAATTTATATTGTACCTGCGTTTCTAAATGTACTTGACTCCCACCCCTTTCACTAATGTCCTTGCTAACGCCAGTCACATAAACTTACGGCCGCTGTTGCTAGCAGTGAAGTAAACAGTACAGAGTACAGTGTGTTTCAGATATATGTTGCATTTTATATAGAAGAAAAAGCTTATATTATTGAAGTTTATTTTCACACAGGTATGGTGTGTAGCATAACTGAATTTATCTGTGTGGACTGAGCACAAGTGAAGATTAGAGTTACCCAAAGTACGGTACCCTATAATATGGTACGGTACTTAACAGCATTATTTAAACAAGAGTTTTGTTTTACTGTTTGTAAGTATGAAGGACGATGATGGAAACTGGAATTACAATATAACCGAATGTGAACAACAGTTTTTCTTGTTTTTTTTTTTCACGCTTTCCTGATTATATCATTACAGAATATTTTCGTAGAAATTTCATTAATCTGGTAGATAAATTTAGAGCAACAGAGTGTACAGAAAGGAAGAATAGTGTGAGATGGCCAACAAAGGTGACAGAAGATGCTGTAGAAGATGCTAGAGAAAGGATGCAGCAAGGTCCTAATAAGTCGGTCAAGAAGTTAGCTGTAGAAATTGGGGTTTATTACGGAAGTGCTCACAAAATTCTCAGGAATAAATTAGGTTAATAATATGCTGAATAAAGGAGATATTAAATAATGTATATAACGGCCTGAAGACTTGAGTTTGTGAAAAAAAAATGTTACTATTCTACTGTTTTTTGATAAAATACTGTAAAGTAATGACCAAATTGAAAATCGTAATACTATATTTCCCTGTAACATAAATGGATACATTACTTTTCTCTCCTCCTATAGCTAGTAAAATGATTTGTTTACATATTGCACTAGCAACTCCAAATTCCTGTAATGGAAGGGGGGTAAGAGTGTTTCCGAGTATAGCCAGGTTAATGTTAAAAATGTTAGTAAAAATAAAGTGATGTCCCTGTATATATATATATATATATATATATATATATATATATATATATATATATATATATATATATATATATATTTATATGTTATGAAGATGAGTATAATAAAGTATACAATGAATTGTAGGCCTATATTAAACAAATACGCTTTTTAAATTAAACATGGTAAATTTCCTTAAATTGTTACCCCATTTGTGTACTCAGAAAATGTCAGTGTTCTATCTAGCCTGCAAAACATCAGGAGCAACCGGTTGAAATTCGAATATTCGGGCGGATACTCTCTGACCGGTCGAATGAAAACCTGTTGTAAGCTCTATTCTGCATCTCTCTAATACTTACCCCCTCCGTCCACCCACGGCAGTAATCCCCCCTCCGGGTTTGCTTTGCTACCCCGAGTCCTACATAAGCTAATAGCTTATCTAGGTAGATTTTGTCGCAGCTCTGTGTCCCGTAGCCAGAAGTCTGCATCGGACGTTTTCGCTCCAGCGCCAAGTAGTTCATAGCATAATCCGATAGGTAGCGCACATGCATGATGGGTAAAATTGTCACGAGCGATAAATCCTCGAACGGTATAAGCCGAGCGTTAGACATTCGTTCTTGTTACAGTGATGAACTGTGTAGTAACATCATAGATGTTTATCATTTCAAAACTTTGCAGTGTCTAACTAACCTCTCAATAGTCCAACTACAAAATTTGTTTTAAAATGTAATATAAATGTTGTAGCTAATTTTTTTTTCCACACAGGTGTGATTTTGTTTTTGCCACATCTGATAGATGTTATTGGATGTAAATGTAATTATTATAAATGGAGAACACGATCACGATCATGCAAGAACTGTATCAAGTTTTCTAGTAATAATAATAGTAATAATAATAATAATAATAATAATAATAATAATAATAATAATAATACTCTAATAATTAGTGTATCAACATTTGTGTCTGTAACAGTTGTGCAGCATGATTATTCGTTTTATTATATTTTCTGTGACGTTATCTCTGTACTAATATTGTTGTTAATCTACTGCTATATCAATAATATCTTGTAAGACGTTCCTACATTGTTGCAGTATATAGGCGGAACACTATGTATGGACCTATCATATTATATATGTGGTAAATCAAATATTGAATAATTATTAATTAGCAATAATAACTGTATATCGAAGTTTTTCATACTATTTTATTTATAACTTCATGTTCCTGTTTTGGTACGTTCCATTGACTGTTCCATTAAACGTTTGTCATAAATTCAGAAAAAAATCTTTATTTTTACCGTGTGAGCAAAACATATGTGTATCTTATCTGTCGCCTTCCATACAAGATAAGTCACGTCGTTGAGATGACCTTGTGCTGTGCTTCTATTTATTACGAGCGTATCACGACCGATCGTATCTCACTCGAGGGTGCGACACTCGACCGAGTTCAAGCGAGCGATTTGACTCCAATGCAGCACTCTGCCCGCAGCATATGCTGTGCATAGTTTTCCTTTAGTCTATCGTAAATTCTTGAATATATCTCTTACTTACTTACAAATGGCTTTTAAGGAATCCGCAGGTTCATTGCCGCCCTCACCGTAAGTCCGTCATTGATCCCTATCCTGAGCAAGATCTTAAATATAACTCAAATTCATTTTCAGTGTGATATAGAATAATAATTCATGTGTTACTAAGGCACACCATATTCACTCAAGAACATAGCAAGTCTCATTTACAGTGACAGCAGTGTTCTAGGTCCCAATTGGAAAACAACCGGGATTTTACAATCTCATTCTGGAATAAAAATAGACGTAAACATATTGATTGCTATGCAACTCCTTACGCTCATTAAACTAGTGTTATCTTTGTTCTAGGCAGAAGAGCAGCTTTTCCATAGCAGTAGTATATAAGCGATCTTCAAACCATCTCCCTGCTCGTCGACATTGAGTAAGTAAATACATTTTTTATCCAATTTCTTGTTTGTTGAGCACAGAACTTTTATTTCAGACTATTGTATTGAACAAGGAATAATTGTAGCTGTTTCCAATTATAATTAACATGTTTTATTCTAAGTACAACAGCTGGTGTTATGCAGTATATCGAATGTCCACCACTTAAGTTGATTGGAAACATCCTAAACTGGTGAAATTGTGTTCTCGGCGGGCGAAAATGAGTAAGTTGTTCCGTGCGCAGTTAAGTTGTGAGTGTCGTGCTAGTTTGACACATTCATTGCTCTATGCGTGGTGTATTGTGCAATATGGTGAGAATTCGATACAATTTATAACAAAGAATAGACATTTACAACAGTTATGTAACAACATTCTTAGAAATCCTGAAAGAGGAAATTTCGCTGTTATTATCCCGAAATACACGTTCTTTCATCACAAACAATTTCGTATTCGTATTCATCACAACTTGAAGTATTAGCTGTAAACAAATTTCAAAACGTAACGATATTAATGGAACAGGTTGTACAACTCTTACACTCAGCAAAAATCAAACCCTCAGCTTCTTGTGATATATTATACTAATAATTCAATTGCCATACACTTAGTAAAATTTATTACTTTATACCAGAAACGTTTAATTAATCGAATAGAAACTCAAACCGCCTTAACAACTTAAACGTGAATGTCGGCTCGAAGGAAAACGAAACTGTGATTTATTCTATATGGCCACATGGGAAATTATAATTATTCAAATTGTTAAGCGTTCGAACTATCTCTGAATTAGCTCGTTGGTCCTATCTTTGTTCGATTTATCACAGCAGAATAAAATATTGAATAAAGGAGGGAAAAATGTTCTCCACTTTCAGATTTCTACATTAACGAGAATAAACGTTTGTGTGCATATTACATTTCCTGTATGTACAGTTGTTAAAAAAAAAAGTGGCCGCACTCGTGAACAGCGAATATTTTCAAAGTCCACTTCGGGTCGCGGCGATGTTACACGATGCATGTGCTTGTACAAGCAGTTCCGGAACTACGAAAGTATTCCATATCTGCGCCTCGTAGACCAGCGGTAGAGTGCTTGTTTAATGATTCCAAGGTTGTGGGTTCGGGCATTCTTCAAGTTTTCATTTTATTTTTTAATCGTTCTTTAGCGATGTAAATGATATTCATATTATCATTTATATTCAGTTATCGTTCTTTATGGATATCACGTTATTTATATTTTGTTATCGTTCTTTAGAGATATGAATAAAATTCAAGTCATCATTTGTATTCTGTTATTGTTTTATAAAGGTATGAATAATAATAATAATTATTATTGTATCTCCAATGGGAGTTAGCCCTATTTTACACAATAGGGTTATAGTTTTATACACAAAAAAGATAATCATAAAGAGAAATGGGAAAGAAAATTAAATTAGCTTACGCGATGTAAACAAAACATAAACAATCCGTAAATTAGGCATTGCGATTGCAAAACAAATATCAGGTATCAATTTGAAGCATACAAAAACATTAACAACACAAATACGTAACTCTTCTATAACACAAATATGCAGATTTCCGTACCATACATCATAAATTAATACACAATAGTCACACAAACACAATCAAACTATAATTACGACATTGCGACGACATCAAGCATCCCATAACTGACTCACATACATAACAAATCAAGCATCCGTTACAACACATATACTTCAACATAGTAACCACACTTTTAAAAGTTACAAATTTGGCTCGAAATAGAATAATTAGGACACTGTTACTAATTACTATTCTTCTACAATTTCTTAAATACATCTGTAATAACTCTGTGAAATTCCGATATGAATAATATTCACATTTTTTATACTCTGTTATCATTCTTTAGCGATAAAAATAATATTCAAGTTATCATTTATATTCTGTTTTCCTTCATTAGCATTATAAAATAATATTCAAGTTATTTATATTGTTATTGTTCTTTCGCAATATAAATAATCTGTATTTTATGTAAGTAATTATTATAACACAAATGACCATCTTTCTTTGTAAAATAGGTTATTTTATTTAGATAATTAAATACGTATTATATAATATATTATATTAATTAAACAAATCGATATTTATCATTTATATTCTGTTATCTTTCTTTGGTGATACTGTATAAATATTATTAAAGTTATTTATATTGTAATCGTTCTTTAGCGATATAAATAACATAAATTTAATATTAGGTTTGGAAAAATCCAGTTGCATAATACTGGTATTAGTTTTTCTTTTTGTATTATTACATTATACTATCTTGAACCACAATAAAATGAAAAGGAGTAACGAGGAATTGAACCTGTCTCAGGTTGACATCTAAATTTCGACGTTCGTCCGCTGAGCTACGAGGGCAAAAGTGTGGAAACAGTTTCGGAAAAATTGGCCCAATCACACTCTAAGATTTTCTGATGATTCGTAGAAGCTAGTCCAGGATGCGGGGGACAAAGGCTAATTGGGATTTCCCGGTCTCTGATTGGGTCAAACATCCTGATAGAACTAATATTTAACTCTTGCCGTGACTTTCGGTGAAGTCCGGAGGAACCAATTAGTCAAATCCACTCTCCTCATTTCCACGCTTGGGCCTCCTGGAATCTAATAAGATGCGAAAGAGATAGTGTGTGCGGAAAGCAACGGGATGTTACCGCATTTAGGCCTATCCTTCCCAAGAAAAACTGCAAACATGAACAAAGGAAGCTTTCAATAGAAAAAGAAGGATCTTCTGCGGACCTCTGGAAAAATAACTAAGGAAGAGACTAGTGAAGTGCTTTGTGTGGAGTGTGGCATTGTATAGGGAAGGAACATGGACATTATGAGGAAATGAAGAGAAACGAATTGAAGCATTTGAAATGTGGATGTGGAGAGGAACGGTGCGTGTGAAGTGGACAGAGAGAATAAGAAATAAAATTGTGTTTGAAAAAGTGAGCGAAGAAAGAATGATGCTGAAACTGATTAGAAAGAGAAAAAAGGAATTGGTTGGGTCTCTGGTTGAAAAGAATAATAGATGACAATAGGATATGTGGATCATATGTGGAGACTGAGAGGAAGGCAGAAAATATGAAAGATTGTAGATTGCTGGGTTTGCAATGAAAGACCTGCCCATGGGCAGAACACTTATGTATGTATGTTCAGAATGCCTGGAATATCGTGTCTAAGAACAGTAGCTATTTGCAAAGACTAGTCGATTCCATGCCCACTCGACTGCAAGATGATCGAGATAAGAGGAAGATAGACTAAATATTGAATTGTGGCTTTTTGTTTTGTTTTTTGAACGCTTAATTGTTTGTATGTTTTAAGGCTGACGCCAGTAAATTTGTTTTGTTTGTGCCACGAAAGATATTTTTATTGAGAATAGAATCTTTTTTCTTTCCATTTGCAGCCACAATATCATAATGATAAAGTCATGGCATAATATATTAATGAACCTGATGTTAATTACTAAAATGATCGTAAAAGAGAAAGGAGCCATTATGTCTAGTTTGTCTCTCTCAAAAACAGAACAAAAAAGAACATAAAAAGCACGAGGTTGTAGTCGAACCCAGGACCTCGCGGATAAGAAGCCGGAACGCTGTCATTACGCTATCGAATCACACACACAATACTTCAATTATAACTCTAGATATCAGGCAACGTGGTCCAACAACATGTAACATCGCCTGTCTCCGAATTGTAGCGAAGATACCCGAAGAGAACTTTGTCTCAGGAGAGCGGCCACTTTTTCTTTTGACAGCTGTACATATACACTTCATTGATTGTTTAATGTTAGTCAATATCATGGCGTAGCAAATAAACATGGAATATTAAAGTTCCCAGTGTGTAGATGAATTCACTCTGTGATAGCAACTATAAATTACATACAATTTCAGTACAATTACTTATTGGCTCTTTTTTTTCGCTAAATGTACAAAGCAGAATGTTTTTTCTTGCCTCTAGCTCTTTTAAAATAAATAATTTAGTCTCTTTCAACACCATTTCTACGAATTTTCCTTGTTTCTGAAACAATAACAAAAAAATTAACGCGCGCATATGAGAAGTTCGATACGTGCACCATCTCTCGACTGCAATTGGTACTGTTAAGTACGAAAAATTGCGACGGTCATCTTAAAGAGGAAGATCACATTTAAATATTGAAAATGCATGATGAAGTATTTAAATTCTCATTGTTCCTAATAATATGATTTAGATAAATATTATAGAAATGATGAAAAACTGTTCCTTGCATCCTGAAATATGAATATATTATCAAGGAGGCGGACATAACCTA